>NC_048579.1:47164078-47498766 GCF_013265735.2 Oncorhynchus mykiss
TCTACCAGACCAATTCTGTTACGTGGAATTGCTCACACTCACTTTCATGTACAATACGTGGATGAGACGAAGAGGTTGAAAGAGAGAGTGGTGCTAAATAATGTATTTCATACATCATATTTTTACCATTACCCCCCCCCCCCCCCCTCCTATTCTTCTTCTAAGCTTTCTCTGAAATGAAAACGAGTCGAAATACCTACTTTTATGGATTGCGCGCACACAACTCTGTTTCAATCTCTCTCTCTCACAAACACACAAACTCACAAACACACAAACGCACAAACACACAAACACACAAACTCACAAACTCACAAACTCACAAACTCAGGTGGTGAATAATGGGGCTTGAAGGAAACTTTCTCAGCCAGGGTTCAAATATAATCTAAAATATGGACATTATTCTCACCTCTAAAGAAAACCAGAGAAAGCAGAGCCACTGTGTGTGTTACACCCCCTCCCACCCAGCTCCATCTCCAAGTTTACCAAGTGACAGGTTCGGGGTTTTGAAAAAAGTAGGTATTTTTTTTCTGCATTAATGGATAATGCACATTGTGGTTTGAGGAGGAAAATAGCTCAACCCCTTCATCCACACAGAAGATATTATCTGGGTGATAATGAAACACCCCAGTTATTTAAATCAAAAATGAATTGAGCCGTTTCTTCACACTAATAGGGATATGAACCTTTATCCCTCTCTCTCTTACCAGACACCTTCTGTTGAGTGACGTTGACTCAACCAACCCTCCGACGACCTGACATCTTAAACCTGAAACATACGAGACAGAGGCACTTATGACATCTAAAGGAATGAGCTCCAGAAAATAATGTATGGGAGTAGCGGCTCTTAATCCGACGGGTATGGAGTAGAAATGTACAGCTCAATCCCACTGTTTTCCACCGTATTAGCGAGGTTAGACAAGCGAGAGAGCGGTGAGAGAGGGCAGCTGCATAATGATCATCTCAACAAGCCACAGAACATGGCCTGTAAATTATTATAGTTAGAGAGAAAGTGACAGAAATATTCAAGGAGCTCGGGTGAGTGTGTGAATTTGTGTGTCCGTGCGTTATGTCTTTTATAAAATAGGCCGTCCGAGCATCTTCAGCCCAGATGGAGGATGATGGGAGGTGAGCTGAGGGTAATGGGAAAACTCCAAACCCATTGGCTCATATTTACACAGAGTATGCGTCTCAAATGGCACCCTATTCCTTATATAGTACACTATGGGCCCTGGTCAAAAGTAGAGCACTATACAGGGAAAAGGGTGCCATTTGGGGCCCAGTTAGGTTTCTGTCCTGAGATTAATTTCTGATTTATCCTAATTGTCAGATTTTTTTGGTTTTATAAAATTTGATTTAACTCAAAATCAAACAAGATAAATCACTTAGAGAGAGTGGAAAATGATGTTTTCTGAGAGGGACGTCTGTGTGTGTTCTTGTGAGTTTGTGTGTGTGTGCATGCACGTGTGTGAATGTGTGCCAGAGTGAGAGTCAACAGCAGGCATCATAGAGTTAGAAGGTTATTTTGGTAACATGAAGTCCAGCCCTGAGGGATCATGATTAAGACAGTGAATCAGACCTTACATCAGACCCGACCCATCCCAGACAGACGCATGGAATCTTAACCTCTTTCAACTCCACCTTTGAGCGTAGCCGCAGGAAGTAGGGGTGCTGAGGCTGCTGCAGTACCCCATAAACAAATCTGAATAACAAATATATATAAAAGTAGTGCACTGGGCCTTTACCAGTCCTGTATTAGCGGACCTATATAGTTGTCTGTAGCACTGACCCCCAAAAAATACTCTGTCCCCCACCCCCAAACGTCTTCCCCCGACTGTGCCTCTGAGACACTAAGAGCGACCAACGAAAGGCCAAACAGTACACATCCGTCTGGGTCACATTAATTTGTTAGTGTGTTAGTGTACGTGCAGCTAACCTTGTGCTGACTTGGAAGTGTTTGGAAGCAAAACGTATCTGTACATTTTATGAGTCAAGATGTGTATTATAACTAATGAGGATTCAGTGTTTCCCTCGAACTGTAGAAAATAAATGATACAATGAAGCTATCCTTGGAGTAAGCTTCAACATTGTTTCCAGTAATGTACAGTGAGGGGGAAAAAGTATTTGATCCCCTGCAGATTTTGTACGTTTGCCCACTGACAAAGAAATGATCCGTCTATCATTTTAATGGTAGGTTTATTTGAACAGTGAGAGACAGAATAACAATAATAAAATCAAGAAAAACGCATGTCAAAAATGTTATAAATTGATTTGCATTTTAATGAGGGAAATAAGTATTTGACCCCCTCTCAATCAGAAAGATTTCTGGCTCCCAGGTTTCTTTTATACAGTTAACGAGCTGAGATTAGGAGCACACTCTTAAAGGGAGTGCTCCTAATCTCAATTTGTTACCTGTATAAAAGACACCTGTCCACAGAAGCAATCAATCAATCAGATTCCAAACTCTCCACCATGGCCAAGACCAAAGAGCTCTCAAAGGATGTCAGGGACAAGATTGTAGACCTACACAAGGCTGAAATGGGCTACAAGACCATCGCCAACCAGCTTGGTGAGAAGGTGACACCAGTTGGTGCGATTATTCGCAAATGGAAGAAACACAAAAGAACTGTCAATCTCCCTCGGTCTGGGGCTCCATGCAAGATCTCACCTCGTGGAGTTGCATTGATCATGAGAACGGTGAGGAATCAGCCCAGAACTACACGGGAAGACCTTGTCAATGATCTCAAGGCAGCTGGGACCATAGTCACCAAGAAAACAATTGGTAACACACTACGCCGTGAAGGACTGAAATCCTGCAGCGCCCGGAAGGTCCCCCTGCTCAAGAAAGCCCATATACATGCCCGTCTGAAGTTTGCCAATGAACATCTGAATGATTCAGAGGACAACTGGGTGAAAGTGTTGTGGTCAGATGAGACCAAAATGGAGCTATTTGGCATCAACTCCACTCGCCGTGTTTGGAGGAGGAGGAATGCTGCCTATGACCCCAAGAACACCACCCTACCGTCAAACATGGAGGTGGAAACATTATGCTTTGGGGGTGTTTTTCTGCTAAGGGGACAGGACAACTTCACCGCATCAAAGGGACGATGGACGGGGCCATGTACCATCAAATCTTGGGTGAGAACCTCCTTCCCTCAGCCAGGGCATTGAAAATGGGTTGTGGATGGGTATTCCAGCATGACAATGACCCAAAACACACGGCCAAGGCAACAAAGGAGTGGCTCAAGAAGAAGCACATTAAGGTCCTGGAGTGCCTAGCCAGTCTCCAGACCTTAATCCCATAGAAAATCTGTGGAGGGAGCTGAAGGTTCGAGTTGCCAAACGTCAGCCTCGAAACTGTAATGACTTGGAGTTTTGCCACCAAGTACTAAGTCATGTTTTACAGCGGGGTCAAATACTTATTTCCCTCATTAAAATGTAAATCAATTCATAACATTTTTGACATGCGTTTTTCTGGATTGTTGTTGTTATTCTGTCTCTCAATGTTCAAATAAACCTACCATTACAATTATAGACTGATAATTTCTTTGTCAGTGGGCAAATGTACAAAATCAGCAGGGAATCAAATACTTTTTTCCCTCACCGTAGACTTGGATTGGTTTAGAGGTTACGATTCTTGCCCCTGGACAATGATCTAAGGTCAACATGAATATAGACTCTTTAAAAAATATATATAAAAAAGTATACTGTGTTATTGACTTGTTTATTGCTTACTCCATGTGTAACTCTGTGTTGTTGTCTGTTCACACTGCTATGCTTTATCTTGGCCAGGTTGCAGCTGTAAATGAGAACTAGCCTACCTGGTTAAATAAAGGTGAAATTAAAACAAATATAAATATATATAAAAAAGGATAAGGGTAGAGTTATTCTAATTTAAGAGTAGTTAAAGCTGCACTTTGTAAATTTGTGCCATCACCTGCTGAGAATCCTGTTTGCTATGGCTGAGCATTGAGGTCAAAACTCAACAACACAACATTCATCCAGACAGCCTCCAGAGACTATTTTAGAAAAGGGCAATTGTACAATATACAGTGGGTCAAAAAAGTATTTAGTCAGCCACCAATTGTGCAAGTTCTCCCACTTAAAAAGATGAGAGAGGCCTGTAATTTTCATCATAGGTACACTTCAACTATGACAGACAAAATGAGAAAAAAATCCAGAAAATCACATTGTAGGATTTTTAATGAATTTATTTGCAAATTCTGGTGGAAAATAAGTATTTGGTCACTTACAAACAAGCAAGATTTCTGGCTCTCACAGACCTGTAACTTCTTCTTTAAGAGGCTCCTCTGTCCTCCACTCGTTACCTGTATTAATGGCACCTGTTTGAACTTGTTATCGGTATAACCGACACCTGTCCACAACCTCAAACAGTCACACTCCAAACTCCACTATGGCCAAGTCCAAAGAGCTGTCAAAGGACACCAGAAACAAAATTGTAGACCTGCACCAGGCTGGGAAGACTGAATCTGCAATAGGTAAGCAGCTTGGTTTGAAGAAATCAACTGTGGGAGCAGTTATTAGGAAATGGAAGACATACAAGACCACTGATAATCTGTGGGGTCAAAATGATCACAAGAACGGTGAGCAAAAATCCCAGAACCACACGGGGGGATCTAGTGAATGACCTGCAGAGAGCTGGGACCAAAGTAACAAAGCCTACCATCAGTAACACACTACGCCGCCAGGGACTCAAATCCTGCAGTGCCAGACGTGTCCCCCTGCTTAAGCTAGTACATGTCCAGGCCTGTCTGAAGTTTGCTAGAGAGCATTTGGATGATCCAGAAGAAGATTGGGAGAATGTCATATGGTCAGATGTAGACAACATAGAACTTTTTGGTAAAAACTCAACTCGTTGTGTTTGGAGGACAAAGAATGCTGAGTTGCATCCAAAGAACACCATACCTACTGTGAAGCATGGGGGTGGAAACATCATGCTTTGGGGCTGTTTTTCTGCAAAGGGACCAGGACGACTGATCCGTGTAAAGGACAGAATGAATGGGGCCATGTATCGTGAGATTTTGAGTGAAAACCTCCTTCCATCAGCAAGGGCATTGAAGATGAAACGTGGCTGGGTCTTTCAGCATGACAATGATCCCAAACACACTGCCCGGGCAATGAAGGAGTGGCTTCGTAAGAAGCATTTCAAGGTCCTGGAGTGGCCTAGCCAGTCTCCAGATCTCAACCCCATGGAAAATCTTTGGAGGGAGTTGAAAGTCCGTGTTGCCCAGCAACAGCCCCAAAACATCACTGCTCTAGAGGAGATCTGCATGGAGGAATGGGCCAAAATACCAGCAACAGTGTGTGAAAACCTTGTGAAGACTTACAGAAAACGTTTGACCTCTGTCAATGCCAACAAAGGGTATATAACAAAGTATTGAGAAACTTTTGTTATTGACCAAATACTTATTTTTCACCATAATTTGCAAATAAATTCATTAAAAATCCTACAATGTGATTTTCTGGATTTTCGTTTCTCATTTTGTCTTTCATAGTTGAAGTGTACCTATGATAAAAATTACAGGCCTCTCTCATCTTTTTAAGTGGGAGAACTTGCACAATTGGTGGCTGACTAAATACTTTTTTGAGTGGACATTGAATATGTTCCTGTTTCCTTTGGTAGCAGTTTAGTAAGTGATTTGTTTTCAGCCTCACAAAAGGAAAAAAGGAGAGCTAGATTCCTTTCTTCCTAATGTTTTTTTTTCTGAAGCTCTTCTCCCACAATTAATTCCTAGTGACATGAAGCCACCAGACCAACAACAGTAAGACTGGGACATGCCACCTATCGCTGCCTCTCCCAACCTCCCCCACATTCCTGCCTACACCTACCTCCCCTCTCCCCCTACATCCCTGCCTACACCTACCTCCCCTCTCCCCCTCTCCCCCTACATCCCTGCCTACACCTACCTCCCCTCTCCCCCTCTCTCCATATCTCCCCCTACATCCTTGCCTACACCTACCTCCCCTCTCCCCCTCTCTCCCCATCTCCCCCTACATCTCCCCCTACACATAAGACTGGGACATGCCACCTATCGCTGCCTCTCCCAACCTCCCCCACATTCCTGCCTACACCTACCTCCCCTCTCCCCCTCTCTCCCTATCTCCCCCTACATCCCTGCCTACACCTACCTCCCCTCTCCCCCTCTCTCCATATCTCCCCCTACATCCCTGCCTACACCTACCTCCCCTCTCCCCCTCTCCCCCTACATCCCTGCATACACCTACCTCCCCTCTCCCCCTCTCCCCCTACATCCCTGCCTACACCTACCTCCCCTCTCCCCCTACAACCCTGCCTACACCTACCTCCCCTCTCCCCCTCTCCCCCTACATCCCTGCCTACACCTACCTCCCCTCTCCCCCTCTCCCCCTACCTCCCTGCCTACACCTACCTCCCCTCTCCCCCTCTCCCCCTACATCCCTGCCTACACCTACCTCCCCTCTCCCCCTACATCCCTGCCTACACCTACCTCCCCTCTCCCCTTCTTCCCTTACATGCCTGTCTACACCTACCTCCCCTCTCCCCCTCTCCCCCTACATCCCTGCCTACACTTACCTCCCCTCTCCCCCTCTCCCCCTACATCCCTGCCTACACCTACCTCCCCTCTCCCCCTCTCCCCTACATCCCTGCCTACACCTACCTCCCCTCTCCCCCTACATCCCTGCCTACACCTACCTCCCCTCTCCCCTTCTCCCCCTACATCCCTGCCTACACCTACCTCCCCTCTCCCCCTCCCCCCCTACATCCCTGCCTACACCTACCTCCACTCTCCCCATCTCCCCCTACATCCCTGCCTACACCTACCTCCCCTCTCCCCCTACATCCCTGACTACACCTACCTCCCCTCCCGTCTCCCCCTACATCCCTGCCTACACCTACCTCCCCTCTCCCCTTCTTCCCTTACATGCCTGCCTACACCTACCTCCCCTCTCCCCCTCTCCCCCTACATCCCTGCCTACACCTACCTCCCCTCTCCCCCTATATCTCCCCCTACACCTACCTCCCCTCTCCCCCTACATCTCCCCCTACACCTACCTCCCCTCTCCCCCTACATCTCCCCCTACACCTACCTCCACTCTCCCCCCCTCCCCCTACATCCCTGCCTACACCTACCTCCCCTCTCCCCCTCTCCCCCTACATCTCCCCTACACCTACCTCCCCATCTCCCCCTACACCTACCTCCCCTCTCCCCCTACATCCCTGCCTACACCTACCTCCCCATCTCCCCCTACACCTACCTCCCCTCTCCCCCTACATCCCTGCCTACACCTACCTCCCCATCTCCCCTCTCTCTCCCTGCCTCTCTCTACCCTCCATGCTTCCTCCTGCCTCCCTTTGCCTTTCCCCTTCTCCTCTATCCTTCTCTGGGGCCTGCTCAAGCACTGGTGAGTCACTGGGTAGAGACAGAACCCTCTCTCTCTCTCTCTCTTCTGGCTCTCTCAAACCTCTCATTCTATCTCCCTCTATTCATTCATTCACATTGCAGCCCTTCTCCAGTAATCTTCCCCTAGAGCAGGCCAGTAGGACATGAGAAAAGCTCTCTCCTCCTCTACCAAACCTGACCTGATTAGGCACAGATCCCTTAGTGGCCCTTGGGCACAGATCTAGGGTCAGTTTCCCCTCCACCAACCCTAACCTTAACTATTACGGAGGGAAAATAACAGAAGTGACCTTAGATCAATGTCCTGGGGCAACGTCATGATGCTTTCCCTGTATGTCCTGATGGGTTCCACATTGTTTATCACTCCTAAAGTGGTTACATACTATACTATATTGGTAGTTCACGATACTGTTGTAGCTGCGTTATGTCACCACAGAAGATAGACCATTTGTACACATTTAACTATTCATATTTCACTACTGCCTCTGATTGCACTGTCATTTTCTCGTTGAGAGCAATTCGGGTTGTTATGTTGTATCATTCAGGGCTTTGAGATGGCATTGCTTTGTGCAAGCTTGTTTGCTCTCTCCCAGATGAAGGGATGTTTACGGACACAAACACACGCACATGCAAGCGCACACACGTACACACACACATACACACACACACACAGTGAAACTACTGTGAAAATAATATGCCATGATAGCTCCAGCCATGCTTTACCTTTAACCTCTTCCCTCACCAACGCCTAAACGCTCTCCTGTATTTAACCAGCACCTCCTCCGACCACAATGTTCACCTTATTTCAGATGGGGATCCACTGACACTGGGGCTAATATCAAATTAGAGAGCATTATGGTAAATACCCCGCTTATAGGATATGATCAGGGATCTGAGCCCACTTATAGACTTTATTAACCTTTCCACACATGTCAGCAGTAATATCCCCGTCGCCCAGCACATGGTGGCATTTGTATTAGACATGGCGCTAGGGTCTCTGCTAAATGTCATAGCTATTGAAGCAACCCTGCCATGGTGGCCTGGTCCACGGGTAATAACCCCAACGGAGTGGCTGCGGATCTAGTTGGCTCCTATACTCTCACCGGCGTCTAAAAGCTGTCCTCTATTTAACCAGGACTTCCTACCATGATGTTTCCTAATTAGTGTTATTTCAGTTGGGGATCCAACAGTGGAGGCTGCTGAGGGGAGGACAGCTCATAATAATGGCTGGAACGGCGCAAACGGAATGGCATCAAACACATGGAAACCATGGAAGCCCTGTGTTTGATGTATTTGATACCATTAAACCAATTTCGCTCCATCCATTACCACGAGCCCGTCCTCCCCAATTAAGGTGCCACCAACCTCCTGTGGGATCCCACTGACAGTGGGGATACTAACACGTTAGAGAGCATTATGGTAAATACCCTGCTTATAGGATATGATCAGGGATCTGAGCCCACTTCCAGACTTTATTAACCTTTCCACACATGTCAGCAGTAATATCCCCGTCGCCCAGCACATGGTGGCATTTGTATTAGACATGGCGCTAGGGTCTCTGCTAAATGTCATAGTTATTGAAGCCACCCTGCCATGGTGGCTGCGGATCCGACTCTTACTGGACCTTTCTTCCCATGGCTTAAGATCCCAAAGCTTACGCACCACCTCTGCTCTACTCGTGTGTGATTGTGTTGGGGGGAGGGGGGGGGGGGTAGTGTGTGAGGGAAGGGGGAGAGAAAGAGAGAAATAGAGAGAGAGAACGAGAGAATGAAATGTGCATCATAAAATAAAATGAAGGCCCCCCCCCCCCCCCCCCCCCCCTCCATTGATCTATCAGAATGCAGAATGTCATTCCATATCACTATGAAATATTGATTAGGGACTTGGAGCTGACTGAGCCTCTGATGTTTCTGGCTTTTTCTAGGAGTTCTGAGGTGCTGAGGAGCAGGTTGGCTGTACATTACTGGAGGACAGAGCAGAAACCTTGGTGTTTGAAGACCGACTTACTCAGACAAACACGAAGTTCACTGTATATTTTATAACATAAGGAGTGTCAAACATGCATGCAGGAGATACTGCACAGATGCTAACATGGGTTTTTTGGAAGGAGGTAAGCTTGTATTGTACTGTATCATTTATTGTATAGGAGTAAAAGGCATATCCCCAACAGGATCGTGGGTTCAAATCCCGCTTTGGCCACTCATACAAAAATGTGCCCTGACCATGGCATACATGCAGGATGTTTGCGTCCCCGTCTACAGAGCAGTCAGAGGGTTCGCCTTTGAAGGTCCTTAATTACGTGCCAGTGCCAGTGACAGACCTCTTCAGTGCATTGTTGTGCCCAGATAGGGGCTAAGCCCTATTGATCTGGTGATGCAGAGAAGAGGACCCTGGAGATATCACTGGCCACTGCAGATATAGATAGACAGAAACGACTGATATAGCCTGCAGGGTTAACTGAACAGTAACCATACATACACAGACATATATACACACTGAGTGCACGCATATCTTATAACAAACATATGCCCATACATCCAATCTCTGACACACACTAACACACATGAACCGATACATATTTATTACCCGCTGAGTGAACATACATTACATCATGTAAACATTGTGCCCAGAAATAGATAGACATAGGTGGCATACATTAAAGGTACTCTATGTACACCTAAATGTACAATCTCTGAGACACATTCACACACACAGACACTGTTCCTCATGTAGTGGCAGACAAGACGGGAGGAGAAAGGAACAGCATTCTGGAATTAAATGTATGCTCAAATCATCTCGAACACTGGCACAACTGCTTGGAATGAGGGGGGGGGGGAAGAGAGAGAGAGAGAGAGAGACTCAGATTGACAACCTCAATGTCTCAGAGGAACCAGAGAATGTTGTGGTCTGGAATGGACAGACAGACAGACAGAAGTCCTCTTGTAGCCTGGTAGTCAGACACAGTAGGGTACAGGGGAGCCGACATGTTAGTCTACCAGTCAACAGACCAGTCAACAATGGCCGACATGGGTATGGCTCAGAGTCAGGCTGTTCAATAATGGGAAGAAGCTATTCTAAAATACTACTTACAAATGGAGTTTAGAATGATTCTATGCATAGGAAAAGTGTGATTTATCAAACAAGCCTACTAGCCTCATACTCACACCGGTAGGAGATAACCATTGATGAATAGAAATTGTTCTCAGCCTCAGTGCTTGTGCACGACCTTGGCTATTTGCATTTTGAAACGCCCCTAAATAACCCTATATCGTCAACATAATCCCTTTTAAAGCCTGCGGGGAATATCCAACGCTCTACAATGAAATACAAGAGCACAACCAAAGAAAAGCTAAGGAGTGCTAGTGTTAGAGATTGAGTACAACCAAAATGATTTATTTTGTTCGCTCAGTTGTGGCTTGACCAGTAAAAATGAAAAACATAGCTACAAAGAGAGGACCGTTAGGTTCAACTCAAGTTGTTTTGACAATGGCAAATATACTTCCAATGAGGAGGCAACACTCACCAACAAGCCATCCATCCTCACCGGCCCCCTCCTGTAGGCGTACAGGCCAACATTGCTGTTCTGCAGAATGAAAAAGTCATGTGTACCACCTGGCCACCACATTCAGCAGTGTCTTTTGCCCATCACATGAACCAATCATCTGCACATAAAGAGTGGAAGCCTTTTCTGTTCGCACAGTTAAAATCACCATCCCAAAATGATTTCATGACAATGTGAGTGCCGTCTACTGCGGCGTTCATATTTGGGAACCCATTGATTGCATCATGACAAAGAAACAGCTCTTGACTTCAACCTGTTGTGCGATGCTGTATGGAAACTGTGTGTTACTTTTCATTTTGCTGATGATTGCATCCAAAGCATTGGGTTGTGAGATGCCAATCAACAGGCTTCCTCTGAAAAGTGCCCGTTGCCAAAACAAAATATTGGTTTTGGGAAACAAAATGAATGCACACACTCAAGGAAACGTTCATGTTGATAAATCTCACACTTGGTTTACCCACAGATTTGCGCCTTCGCATTAATAAATGAGGCCCCCTGGTTCCCTGATCTCTTCCTTCTTTCGTCTTCCTGTGGCCACCCAGCCAGAGGCCTTGACAACAGGCCAGGCACCACAATAATGGACACAACACAACATCTGTAGGCAATAACCATAAACCATGTGAGTTAGCTATATTTGTTAAGGAGAACCAATGCACCAGTTATGATGCATTCACTGTTGTTTTTATGTTTCCCAGAAATGTTTTGGCTGCAGGGGAAATATTGATAGAATTTCAACAAGATTGTTGTTTAAATGTGAATATCGCTCATTGGGCTGTAGGGAATGGGTGATGTAAAATATATAGATATCTGGTTGGGATCGGGGGTTTGACAGGCTGCCTTGGACTGCTGTTAAGCGGCCTACAGCACTGCGTGCGTGTGTGTTGCAGTGGATAAATTGGGACTTGAGAGGTGGGGGGGTTGCATAGGGGGGGGTGATATAATTGATATACTAAACTAAACAATATATACTGACAAAGCACAAATCACAGCATACTACAGGTTATGGAGGGACTTAAAATTTGGAGGGGGAGAATGACTGTGAGAAGGTCAGTTCTGGTGACGTTTTAAAAGGACAGTCTACTCCAAAATGAATGAAAAATAAAATGACATGCCTGAGCAACGAAGCAACCGCATCCCTTAATTCAGAATTTATGTTTTTTCACCCTCCAACTTTTTTTTTTACCAGAAAAGTTCATGATGCAATGGGTAATTTGTCATTTTCAATGATTAGTCATGTTTTAAGCTGGTCTGTAATAAAATAGATATGTTCATTGTATATATGATATAATAAGTAACAGATTGCAGTTCTCACCCCCTTCACATTCGCCTCAGGATGAATGGTTTTGCCCACAGGAAAGTTTGACTTCTCTTCCGAGCCCCACTGTGTTGGTTCAGTGCAGTTAGAAAGCACTAGTTGCACAATTGGTGTTTTAAAATGAAAAGACATCTGTAAAAGAAAATGGTCTATCTATTTTGTTGTGCAAATTATGGTGGAAAATAAGTATTTGGTCAATAACAAAAGTTTATCTCAATACTCCTTCGTTGCCCGGGCGGTGTGTTTGGGATCTTTGTCATGCTGAAAGACCCAGCCACGTTTCATCTTCAATGCCCTTGCTGATGGAAGGAGGTTTTCACTCAAAATCTCACGATACATGGCCCCATTCATTCTTTCCTTTACACGGATCAGTCGTCCTGGTCCCTTTGCAGAAAAACAGCCACAAAGCATGATGCTTCCACCCCCATGCTTCACAGTAGGTATGGTGTTCTTTGGATGCAACTCAGCATTCTTTGTCCTCCAAACACAACGAGTTGAGTTTTTACCAAAAAGTTGTATTTTGGTTTCATCTGACCATATGACATTCTCCCAATCTTCTTCTGGATCATCCAAATGCTCTCTAGCAAACTTCAGACGGGGCTGGACATGTACTGGCTTAAGCAGGGGGACACGTCTGGCACTGCAGGATTTGAGTCCCTGGCGGCGTAGTGTGTTACTGATGGTAGGCTTTGTTACTTTGGTCCCAGCTCTCTGCAGGTCATTCACTAGGTCCCCCCGTGTGGTTCTGGGATTTTTGCTCACCGTTTTTGTGATAATTTTGACCCCATGGAGCCCCAGATCGAGGGAGATTATCAGTGGTCTTGTATGTCTTCCATTTCCTAATAATTGCTCCCACAGTTGATTTCTTCAAACAAAGCTACTTACCTATTGCAGATTCAGTCTTCCCAGCCTGGTGCAGATCTACAATTTTGTTTCTGGTGTCCTTTGACAGCTCTTTGGTCTTGGCCATAGTGGAGTTTGGAGTGTGACTGTTTGAGGTTGTGGACAGGTGTCTTTTATACTGATAACAAGTTCAAACAGGTGCCATTAATACAGGTAACGAGTGGAGGACAGAGGAGCCTCTTAAAGAAGAAGTTACAGGTCTGTGAGAGCCAGAAATCTTGTTTGTTTGTAGGTGACCAAATACTTATTTTCCACCATCATTTGCAAATAAATTCATTAAAAATCCTACAATGCGATTTTCTGGATTTTTTAAAATCATTTTGTCTGTCATAGTTAAAGTGTACCTATGATGAAAATTACAGGCCTCTCTCATCTTTTTAAGTAGGAGAACTTGCACAATGGATGGCTGACTAAATACTTAGAGTGCCTTGCGAAAGTATTCGGCCCCCTTGAACTTTGCGACCTTTTGCCACATTTCAGGCTTCAAACATAAAGATATAAAACTTTATTTTTTTGTGAAGAATCAACAACAAGTGGGACACAATCATGAAGTGGAACGACATTTATTGGATATTTCAAACTTTTTTAACAAATCAAAAACTGAAAAATTGGGCGTGCAAAATTATTCAGCCCCCTTAAATGAAAACTTTGTAGCGCCACCTTTTGCTGCGATTACAGCTGTAAGTCGCTTGGGGTATGTCTCTATCAGTTTTGCACATTGAGAGACTGACATTTTTTCCCATTCCTCCTTGCAAAACAGCTCGAGCTCAGTGAGGTTGGATGGAGAGCATTTGTGAACAGCAGTTTTCATTTCTTTCCACAGATTCTCGATTGGATTCAGGTCTGGACTTTGACTTGGCCATTCTAACACCTGGATATGTTTATTTTTGAACCATTCCATTGTAGATTTTGCTTTATGTTTTGGATCATTGTCTTGTTGGAAGACAAATCTCCGTCCCAGTCTCAGGTCTTTTGCAGACTCCATCAGGTTTTCTTCCAGAATGGTCCTGTATTTGGCTCCATCCATCTTCCCATCAATTTTAACCATCTTCCCTGTCCCTGCTGAAGAAAAGCAGGCCCAAACCATGATGCTGCCACCACCATGTTTGACAGTGGGTATGGTGTGTTCAGGGTGATGAGCTGTGTTGCTTTTACGCCAAACATAACGTTTTGCATTGTTGCCAAAAAGTTCAATTTTGGTTTCATCTGACCAGAGCACCTTCTTCCACATGTTTGGTGTGTCTCCCAGGTGGCTTGTGGCAAACTTTAAACAACACTTTTTATGGATATCTTTAAGAAATGGCTTTCTTCTTGCCACTCTTCCATAAAGGCCAGATTTGTGCAATATACGACTGATTGTTGTCCTATGGACAGAGTCTCCCACCTCAGCTGTAGATCTCTGCAGTTCATCCAGGCTGCATCTCTGATCAGTCTTCTCCTTGTATGAGCTGAAAGTTTAGAGGGACGGCCAGGTCTTGGTAGATTTGCAGTGGTCTGATACTCCTTCCATTTCAATATTATCGCTTGCACAGTGCTCCTTGGGATGTTTAAAGCTTGGGAAATCTTTTTGTATCCAAATCCGGCTTTAAACTTCTTCACAACAGTATCTCGGACCTGCCTGGTGTGTTCCTTGTTCTTCATGATGCCCTCTGCGCTTTTAACGGACCTCTGAGACTATTATAGTGCAGGTGCATTTATACGGAGACTTGATTACACACAGGTGGATTGTATTTATCATCATTAGTCATTTAGGTCAACATTGGATCATTCAGAGATCCTCACTGAACTTCTGGAGAGAGTTTGCTGCACTGAAAGTAAAGGGGCTGAATAATTTTGCCCTATTTGGTAAAAGACCAAGTCCATATTATGGACAGCTCAAATAAACAAAGAGAAATGACAGTCCATCATTACCTTAAGACATGAAGGTCAATCAATACGGAACATTTCATGAACTTTGAAAGTTTCTTCAAGTGCAGTTCGCAAAAACCATCAAGCGCTATGATGAAACTGGTTCTCATGACGACCGCCACAGGAAAGAAAGCCCCAAAGTTACCTCTGCAGCAGAGGACGACACTGGGCCAATTGTGCACCGCCCTATTGGGACTCCCAATCACGGCTGGATGTCTAAAATCTCAAATATATTTTGATTTGTTTAACACTTGTTTATTTGATTAACATTTGTTTAACACTGGTTACTACATTATTACGTGTTATTTCATAGATTTGATGTCTTCACTATTATTCTACAATGTGGAAAATAGTAAAAAATAAAGAAAAACCCTTGAATGTTTAGGTGTGTCCAAACTTTTGACTGGTACTGTATGTATATATATAAAAAAAATTATATGCACCCCCACTTTCAGACAAAGTCAGACGCCCATGCAGACATCTAAAATATCATTTCCCCCTCGAGAAATGAGCCCAATGGCAAATTGGTCCTTGGCAGGTGTGCTATTTAGTATTAAAGATTATCACCTGATGGTGCTCAGCTGATGCTGCACAGTAGATAGAAATACGTCGGCTGAGGGTTTTCCCATCTGCATTTACCCCACTCGGCTAATCAGCTCGATCAGATACTATAACGTATATCTCTCAAGTCTATCTTGTTGCTAGTTAGTAACATATTGATGACTTAAATGTCACAACAACAAACAACAGTCCACTGGCAGTCAGCCAACCAGGATCATGTAGGCCTACTGTGAATAAAATGCAGGCTTATCAGTTACACCTGACCCATGTTACACTTAGCCTTGTTCTTCCCTTTGGATTCCACGCCGTCGGCGAGTGCCCCCCCCCCCTCCTCAGGATCTCTGGCAGGCTATTCCAGAGGCTGTCTCTCCATGCCTCTTGGTCCTAGGGTCTGGGATAGTTAAAAGGCCAGAGGACCTGAGGGACCTACTGGGTACATAACTTAAAAAGCAGGTCTGACATGTATTGGGGGTGCACAATCATGGATTTATTTCAAAACCAATAGAAGAATCTTCAAATGAATTCTAAAACTCACAGGCAGCCAGTGCAGAGACCTTAGAACCAGTGTAATGTGTGCACTCCGTCTGGTCTTGGTCAGTACCCGTGCACCAGCATTCTGTATGTTTTTACAGTTGACCAATGGCTTTCTTGGGTGGACCAGACAGGAGGGAATTACAGTAGTCAAGCCTGTTTTTGTAATAAAAGCATGAATGAGTCTCTCTGTATCGGCCTGAGAGAGAAACGTCCGCACCTTGACAATGTTTTCCCTCTACTGCATTAAGAATGTCGTACAGTAACTGGGCAAGCATATTTCTATCCCTGTGCTTCACTTGCAATTTGAGTGCACCTTTGATTTTGTTGTTGCTTGCTCATGTTGGCGGAGGAAAATTAAATGTGTACAACAAGTTTTCATTATATAATTAAACATTTGCATAAGCAAAGGTACCCTGTTTCAGCTTCTCCTGGCTCTCATCATAGCTCTGTGTGTGTGTGTGTGTGTGTGTGTGTGTGTGTGTGTGTGTGTGTGTGTGTGTGTGTGTGTGTGTGTGTGTGTGTGTGTGTGTGTGTGTGTCAATAATCCCTCCCATCTCCTGATGCCTAACCTCTGAGTTACATTGTGCTTAGGTGTGTGTGAGAGGAAGAGCAGAGCGAGAGAGAGAGCGAGCGATAGGAAGATAGAAAGAGAGAGAAAGGGAGGAGGATCGGGTGTATATTGAACGGAGCAACCCCAGATATGAGCTTCTACCATTGAGCACAGTGAGCTAGCACATATAGTGAGCTACTATAAAACACACACACACTAAGATAACATATACAGGGTTTGGGGAGACATCCATATGGTCCTCCTGAGAGCTGAAAATCAGACACACACAGGCACAAAGATACAGACTCATCCCCCCCTCACACATACACACACCTCCCTGGAACTCACTACGCTGGTCTATTTACCAGTGTGATCCCAGGGTGTGTGTTGTGCTCCATTAGGTCTGGTGATAATGAGCTGAGAGTGACTCCCAGTGACTGGGAGGGGAGCCCGACGGCCGTGTGAGGGTGTGTGTGTGTACAGCCAGGAGAGCCTGACGCTCGCTGTGACTGTGTGTGTGATGGAAGGAGCACCCAGCAGTCACAGCCTCTTTTGCACAGTGGGAGTGAGTGAGTGAGTTTGTTGAAAGCCTCTTATGCAGGTGAGCTAGACAGCAGGGGCTCCAGTGGAGCCATGCATGAGAATGAGCCTGAGCAGAGCAGAGCACAGCGGGCTGGGAGGGGTTGAATGGCACCCCTCTGTGTGTGTGACAAATATAAAGAGAAGAAGAGAGAGCGAGAGAGAGAGACCGTGTACTTAGAACTGTCGACTTTGTGAGACTGCATTATACAAACAACATGGTGCAAGAACCCGCTCAGACCAAAGCCTATTGTGCGTTTAGCTGATCTCAATGTTTATGATATCGGTGTCGCATCTTTGCATTGTAAATCTAATTTTCAAGTGAGCTGAGATATTGTTGCTGGCACTCAGTTGCAGAAAGGCTGCTTGAATTCAAATTTTTGCTCACCCTGTCCAAGAAAATGGGGAATTAGTCATTTTGTTTAAAGCCTGCTAGTTATTCCACTGTCAAACATTAACTTGTTTGTTTTTATGGACAATGTTCTCAGCTTTTTCTTTTATTTGTATTTATTTATTTATTTATTTAACTTTTATTTAACTAGGCAAGTCAGTTAAGAACAAACCCTCCCCTAACCCGGATGACACTGGGCCAATTGTGCGCCGCCCTATGGGACTCCCGATCACGGCCAGTTGTGATAGAGTCCGGGATCGAACCAGGGTCTGTAGTGACGCCCGTAGCACTGAGATGCAGTGCCTTAGACCGTTAAGGCACCCGGGAGCTATTAAGCTCACTCTTTCACCATCCGTTCTCTCAGCGCGAGTCCAGACAATCAGCATGGCTTCCAGCAGCGCTTACTCTCCACTACCCCCCCCCCCCCCCCCCCCCCCCCCCAAGAAATACACACACACCAACATATCTCAACGTCCCCGTTTGACTCAGACCCAAATTGAGACTGAAGCTGAAGAGGAAAAGGAAGAGGAGGGGTGTAAAATGAACTGGTGGTATTGTGAAGAGAAGAATAGAGATTGTGTCATACAAATAGGAATTCATAAGCAGACAAATGCACTTCACTGGATGGCTGACAATGGGTTGAGTATGTAAATGTAATAGAACCTAGCTAGCCGAGTTCAAATAAATATTTAATTGCACATTACACTTAATGGTTGGATGGCTGCTCGCTGATGAGGAGAATATGTAACACGTCTCTGATCACTGAACACTAAGCCCCGTTGAAACGGTGGGTATTTCACATGAAAGGATGAAATTAGACACAAATTGCAGCAAATAGGCTACAGAGATGTAGCCTTGTTAATGACGGCTATGATTCGTTTTTTAATGTAATTTCATGATGTGTAAACTGGGATGCATTAGCATGTTGCTAACGGTTGTAGATTATGAATGCCCATGTATGGCTCAGTAAAGCATTAGTTGTAAAGGATTGAAGCAATAGCTGGTTTGGTAAAGTGTATGAATACAGAAATACATATTCAATGAGTGAAAACATCAAATAATTACAGCTAATTTCCCCAAAATTTCCCCCAGACACCCCCTAACTTCGGTTTGGCAAATAACAGTAGGTTTAACGACTAAATACACCCTTCCAGCTAGCTGACCACCTATTTTCGTTACAACATATGTACATTAAGTTAGGTTATGAGAGTAAAGAATAAATATAATAATATATGCAATAGCAGCCAAAAGTTTGGACACACCTACTTATCCAAGGGTTTTTCTTTATTCTTACTATTTTCTACAATGTCGAATAATAGTGAAGACATCAAAACTCTGAAATAACACATATGGAATCATGTAGTAACCAAAAAAAAGTGTTAAACAAGTATAACATATATTTAAGATTCTTCACGTCACCCTTTGCCTTGATGACAGCTTTGCACAGTGTGGACATTCTCTCAACCAGCCTCAACGTGAATGCTTTTCCAGGTCGGTTGAGGTTGGGTGATTGTGGAGGCCAGGTCATCTGATGCAGCACTCCATCACTCTCCTTCTTGGTCAAATAGCCCTTACACAGCCTGGAGGTGTGTTGGGTCATTGTACTGTTGAAAAACAAATTATAGTCCCACTAAGTGCAAACCTGGGATGGCGTATCACTGCAGAAGGCTGGTTAAGTGTGCGTTGAATTCTAAATAAATCACAGACAGTGTCACCAGCAAAGCACCCTCACACCACCTCCGCCATGCTTCACGGTGGGAACCACACATGCAGAGATCATCCGTTCACCTACTCTGCATCTCACAAAGACACGGCGGTTGGAACCAAAGGACAGATTTCCACCGGTCTAATGTCCATTGCTCGTGTTTCTTGGCCCAAGCAAGTATTTTATTATTGTTGTTGTCCTTTAGTAGTGGTTTCTTTTCAGCATTTCAACCATGAAGGCCTGATTCATGCAGTCTCCTCTGAACAGTTGATGTTGAGATGAGTCTGTTACTTGAACTCTGTGAAGCATTTATTTGGGCTGCAATTTGAGGTTCAATTAAGTCTAATGAACCTATCCTCTGCAGCAGAGGTAACTCTGGGTCTTCCTTTCCTGTGACGGTCCTCATGAGAGCCAGTTTCATTATAGCGCTTGATGATTTTTGCGACTGCACTTGAAGAAACGTTAAAAGTTCTTGACATTTTCTGGCTTAACTGACCTTCATGTCTTAAAGTAATGATGGACTGTCGTTTCTCTTTCCTTATTTGAGCTGCTGTTGCCATAATATGGGCTTGGTGTTTTACCAATAGGGCTATTGTCTGTACACCACCCCTACTTGTCACAACACAACTGATTGGCTTAAACACATTAAGAAAGAAAGAAATTCCACAAATTATCAAGACACACCTGTTAATTGAATTGCATTACAGGTGACTACCTCATCAAGCTCGTTGAGAGAATGCTTACTGCATGATTCCATGTGTATTGTTTCATAGTTTTGATGTCTTCACTATTATTCTAAAATGTAGAAAATAGTAAAAAATTAAGAAAAACCCTTGAATGAGTAGGTTTGTCCAAACTTTTGACTGTTACTGTATAATACACATTTTGTGGGACTCGCTGTGTATTGTAAAATTTGACTGCACGACTGACCACACACACATCATTTAATATCCACATTTTACCCTCTGAAATATTGTGAACAGATTTGCTAATGTCGCCTGCTTAGTTGCTAAATGTTGAAGGAACTGCTTAGTAACAAAAAAAAGAAAGAAATTGTAAGTGTTAAATAATACATATCACTAAAACAGCTGAATGTTGTTAAGCTTTACCATATCAAAAAATGGAGTCGTCTGATGGGAGCATTTGGCGCAATCTACAAACATTTATTTTGAACTTCGAACCATTAACTGTTGGCTATGTTTCATCTTACCAGAGCTACTTGGAGACCGTATTTAGTCAAATATTACAATGTATGCATCAATGTTTAATTAATTGGGACACTAATTCTCATTGCAGTTCACATCAAACAAAACACATGGGGACAATTTCAGTTTATTGTGGGAACTTTCATCGTCACCTTTCAATGCCTTGGCTTGTGTTATTTAGGTTAGCATGTACGTTATTTAGCTACATGTATTTCCCACCACAGCATGGAGAAAGTAAAGGGGAAGTAGTGGAGCGAGGTGAACATGTTCCATGCCATAGAGGAGTGCAGGGCACGGATGACTATCCGGCAGGATACCAAGGCCAGTCCTTTTTTGGTTTTAGGAGATCACCACATGTACAGTGCCTTGCGAAAGTATTCGCCCCCCTTGAACTTTGCGACCTTTTGCCACATTTCAGGCTTCAAACATAAAGATATAAAACTGTATTTTTGTGTGAAGAATCAACAACAAGTGGGACACAATCATGAAGTGGAACGACATTTATTGGATATTTCAAACTTTTTAAACAAATCAAAAACTGAAAAATTGGGCGTGCAAAATTATTCAGCCCCTTTACTTTCAGTGCAGCAAACTCTCTCCAATAGTTCAGTGAGGATCTCTGAATGATCCAATGTTGACCTAAATGACTAATGATGATAAATACAATCCACCTGTGTGTAATCAAGTCTCCGTATAAATGCACCTGCACTGTGATAGTCTCAGAGGTTCGTTAAAAGCGCAGAGAGCATCATGAAGAACAAGGAACACACCAGGCAGGTCCGAGATACTGTTGTGAAGAAGTTTAAAGCCGGATTTGGATACAAAAAGATTTCCCAAGCTTTAAACATCCCAAGGAGCACTGTGCAAGCGATAATATTGAAATGGAAGGAGTATCAGACCACTGCAAATCTACCAAGACCTGGCCGTCCCTCTAAACATTCAGCTCATACAAGGAGAAGACTGATCAGAGATGCAGCCAAGAGGCCCATGATCACTCTGGATGAACTGCAGAGATCTACAGCTGAGGTGGGAGACTCTGTCCATAGGACAACAATCAGTCGTATATTGCACAAATCTGGCCTTTATGGAAGAGTGGCAAGAAGAAAGCCATTTCTTAAAGATATCCATAAAAAGTGTTGTTTAAAGTTTGCCACAAGCCACCTGGGAGACACACCAAACATGTGGAAGAAGGTGCTCTGGTCAGATGAAACCAAAATTGAACTTTTTGGCAACAATGCAAAACGTTATGTTTGGCGTAAAAGCAACACAGCTGAACACACCATCCCCACTGTCAAACATGGTGGTGGCAGCCCTCATGGTTTGGGCCTGCTTTTCTCCAGCAGGGACAGGGAAGATGGTTAAAATTGATGGGAAGATGGATGGAGCCAAATAGAGGACCATTCTGGAAGAAAACCTGATGGAGTCTGCAAAAGACCTGAGACTGGGACGGAGATTTGTCTTCCAACAAGACAATGATCCAAAACATAAAGCAAAATCTACAATGGAATGGTTAAAAAATAAACATATCCAGGTGTTAGAATGGCCAAGTCAAAGTCCAGACCTGAATCCAATCGAGAATCTGTGGAAAGAACTGAAAACTGCTGTTCACAAATGCTCTCCATCCAACCTCACTGAGCTCGAGCTGTTTTGCAAGGAGGAATGGGAAAACATTTCAGTCTCTCGATGTGCAAAACTGATAGACATACCCCAAGCGACTTACAGCTGTAATCGCAGCAAAAGGTGGCGCTACAAAGTATTAACTTAAGGGGGCTGAATAATTTTGCACGCCCAATTTTTCAGTTTTTGATTTGCTAAAAAAGTTTGAAATATCCAATAAATGTCGTTCCACTTCATGATTGTGTCCCACTTGTTGTTGATTCTTCACAAAAAAATACAGTTTTATATCTTTATGTTTGAAGGCTGAAATGTGGCAAAAGGTCGCAAAGTTCAAGGGGGCCGAATACTTTCGCAAGGCACTGTAAATGAATATGAATAATTTACATCAAATAAAACTTTAAATTAAGTGATGTGCATTGACATACAGTTCCTTGCGTAACTATTCATCCGTGACACGACCCTCTTTCTCCTCTGCCTCGGCCAACTTCTTCTCACCCCTCTCCTGCCGCTGGCGCGAGACAGCATTAAACAGGATCCTTCAATGGCTGAAGGGTCAAAAGGGAAGAGGTCACACTTCTTAATCCCTTCCATCACATAGAGCATGTCCTTGCAGCGCTGGTATGGGTAGCAGAATACTCTGGTAAATTCTGATTTGTTTACCATGTAGGAGTAGTCGAAAAGGCTGAAGTCTCCAGCTACCTTGGAGAACTCCATTAAAGCTGTTAAAGGGACAAAAAGTATCCCACGTTCAGATGCTGCAGGACAATGTATCCACTGTTGGACCTTCCATACAAGGCTTGCGGGGGTAGGGACTCCCAGTGTGTAGTGGCAGCCGGGGAAACACTTGGGGTAGATGTTAAACGGGGGAACGCCCTCCCCAGCTGCGTTGGAGCAGGCCAGCACTGTGATGTGCTCCTTGGTCCCCGGAGCCTGATGGTACACGTTTTTTGCGCCCCGGGGGAGCCAGCACTTTGTGCCTGCGCCGGTCACTAAGATCACAGACTCAGAAAAGAAAACTGTTATTAGCAGATGATATTCACATACTGTATATTTTATCTACTTTCTCAAATCATCAATTTAATCGGTAAAATAAATGATGAGGCATCAAAAAGCTGTTAATAGTTGTATTTCCACTGAAATGTCAAACATGCTAATTGGTCATTTTTACAACACCAATAATCACAAAACATTGACAGCTTGATCACAGGGTAACATTGAAGGTAATATATTTCTTCAACGCTGCCGATAATATGGAGTTCCACGCTACATTATACAAAACCCTCAAGGATAACAAGAAAGTAAAGGACTTATTTCCACTCTGGCCTTGGTTGGAGGTCTGACCATGGGAATCATATGGCTCATACTGTATATGCATCATATGGCAAGGGTTCATGAGTCACCCAGAATGCATCAGTACTTAAAGGTGGGTAACCCATAACAACAGTTTAAGTATGGGAAAAGCATACACCACTACAGTCCCGTTGGCTCGATCATATGCAGATGGATCATCTACAACGGGTGAAAAATTGCCCTTTAACCTGTGAATGAACTTCGATGACGACAGACAAACATTTATACGTTCAATGACTCGCTGTGCACGGTCAACGGGCAATGTAGAGCGATGCCAATTGCTCAGAGTAGACCTCCTTTTCGTGTCGCTACACAACGCTCGATCCCCTTGTCACCCTAGAATCAGTGACCTTTTAACAGAGTCAGATTGATAATACCAAAGGAAAGTCTTAAAGTAAACAAGGTAATGACCAACATGAGTAATGGCTGACATTTTAGTCTCGGGCTTGTTGTGCAACAGTGAGGATTTACACAGTCAAATGCTGTTCTGCAATGTCTGAGAGACACATCAATCAAATGAAAGCTAATCAGCTTCTGATCAGTCTTTCTCTATACAGACACCTGTTCAAGACTTCTAACATTTCACTGAACAAAAATATGAACGCAACATGCAACAAAATATTTTACTGAGTTACAGTTCATATAAGGAAATAATCAATTCATTAGGCCCTAATCTATAGATTTCACGTGACTAGGAATACAGATATGTATCTATTGATCACAGATACCATAAAAATAAGGTAGGGGCATGGATCAGAAAACCAGTCAGTATCTGGTGACCACCATTTGCCTCATGCAGCTCGACCCATCTCATTCGCATAGAGTTTATCGGGCTTTTGATGGTGGCCTGTGGAACGTTGTCCCACTCTTACTCAAATCAATTAAATCCAGCTTTATTTGTCAAATGCGCACCGAATACAACATGTGTAGACCTTACTGTGAAATGCTTTTCTGTCTCCTGAGGGGGAAAAGGTTTTGTCATGCCCTTTCACTACAGTCTTGGTGTGTTTGGAACATGATAGTTAGTTGATGATGTGGACACCAAGGAACTTAACTCTCAACCTGCTCCACTACAGTCCAGTCAATGTTAATGGGGGCCTATTCAGCCCTCCTTCTCCTGTAGTCCACGATCAGCTACTTTGTCTTGCGCACATTGAGGGAGAGGTTGTTGTCCTGGCACCACACTGCCAGGTCACTAACCTCCTCCCTATTGGCAATCTCATCGTCGTCGGTGATCAAGCCTACCACTGTTGTGTCGTCAGCAAACTAATTGATGGTGTTGGAGTTGTTTGGCCACGCAGTCATGGGTGACCAGGGAGTACAGGGGGGACTAAGTACACATCCGAGGGGCCCCAGGGTTAAGTATCAGCGTGGCAGACATGTTTGCCTACCCTTACCACCTAGGGGTGGCCCGTCAGGAAGTTCAGGATCCAGTTGCAGAGGGAGGTGTTTAGTCCCAGGGTCCTTAGCTTAGTGATGAGCTTCATGGGCACTATGGAGTTGAACACAGAGCTGTAGTCAATGAACAGCATTCTCACATAGGTGTTTCTTTTGTCCAGGTGGAAAAGGGCAGTGTGGAGTGCGATTGAGATTGCGTCATCTGTGGATCTGATGGGGCGGTATGCAAACTGGAGTGGGTCTAGGGTATCTGGGAGGACGCTGTTGAAGTGAGCCATGACCAGCCTTTCAAAGCACTTCATGGCTACCGAGTGCTACTGGGCGGTAATCATTTTGGCAGGTTACCGTCACTTCCTTGGGCACAGGAACACAGGATGCTTGAAACATGTAGGTATTACATACTCGGTCAGGGAGAGGTTAAAAATGTCAGTGAAGACACTTACCAGTTGGTCAGCGCATGCTTAGTGTACATGTCCTAGTAATCCGTCTAGCCTTACGGCTTTCTGAATGTTGACCTGTTTAAAGGTCTTGCTCACATCGGCTACCAAGAGCATTATCACACAGTCGTCCAAAACAGGTGGTGCTCTCGTGGATGCTTCAGTGTTGCTTGTCTCGCTGCGAGCATAAAAGGCATTTAGCTCGTCTGGTAGGCTGACGTTACTGGACAGCTCGCGTCTGGGTTTCCCTTTGTAGTCCCAAATAGTTTTCAAGCCCTACCACATCCGACGAGCGTCAGAGCCAGTGTAGTAGGATTCAATCTTAATCCTGTGTTGACACTTTGCTCGTTTGATGGTTCGTCTGAGGGTATAGCGGGATTTCTTATAAGTGTTCGGATTAGTGTCCTGCTCCTTGAAAGTGGCAGCTCTAGACTTTAGCTCGATGCGGGTGTTACCTGTAATCCATGGCTTCTGGTTGGGATATGTACGTATGGTCACTGTGGGGACGACGTCGTCGATGCACTTACTGTTCTGCCGTATTCTGTCTCTTTGCTCTTGTTTTCCTTAATTAACAGGATGTCGGTGGGCGGAGTCGGGAGCGTCGTCAGCGAAATGGACACACTTGGGCTCAGGTGTGTCCCGGGATAAATATACCTCTTCCCCATTCATTGAGGAGACTCTCTCCATGCAGACACAGATAGATTTTGGTTGTGGCATTTTTGTGGCCGTTTTGTTGGTTTGCTTTGGCACCTTTCAACAACCATCATTATCACATTCATGCAGGCAACCACTCACTTACACTACTGATTACTGACTATACACACCATTGTTAATTGTATTTATTTTACCTCAGTTAATAAATATACTTTGCTATTCCTTATCTCCACATTGTCTCCCTTTTTGTTACAAACTTCGAGCCGGCTCGTGACAACTCCTCAATGCCATTGGATGAATCTTGGAACATATTCCAGTCTGTGCTAGCAAAACAGTCCTGTAGCGTAGCATCCGCGTCATCTGACCACTTCCGTATTGGGCGAGTCACTGGGACTTCCTGCTTTAGTTTTTGCTTGTAAGCAGGAATCAGGAGGATAGAATTAAGGTCAGATTTGCCAAATGGAGGGTGGGGGATAACTGTGTATGTATCTCTGTGTGTGGAGTAAAGGTGGTCTAGATTTTTCTTCTTCTGGTTGCACATTTGACATGCTGGTAGAAATTAGGTCAAAAGGATTTAAATTTGCCTGCATTAAAGTCCCCGGCCAGTAGGAGCGCTGCATTGTTTGCGTATGGCCTTGAGTGTGGTCTTAGTGCCAGCATCGGTCTGTGGTGGTAAATAGACTGCTACAAATAATATGGATGAGAACTCTCTTGGTAGATAGTGTGATCTACAGC
The DNA here is from genome assembly GCF_013265735.2 of Oncorhynchus mykiss. Taxonomy (NCBI): domain Eukaryota; kingdom Metazoa; phylum Chordata; class Actinopteri; order Salmoniformes; family Salmonidae; genus Oncorhynchus; species Oncorhynchus mykiss. The sequence continues at coordinate 47,190,880 of NC_048579.1, forward strand.
TTATCATAAGGTACTCTACCTGAGGTGAGCAATAACTCAAGACTTCTTTAATACTAGACATTGCGCACCAGCTGTTATTGACAAATAGACACACATCCCCACCCCTCGTCGTCGTACCAGACGTAGCTTCTCTGTTCTGCCGGTGCATGGAAAATCCCGTCAGATCTATATTATTCCTGTCATCGTTCAGCCACGACTCAGTGAAACATAAGATATATTTTTTTAAATGTCCCTTTGGTAGGATAATCTTTATCGTAGGTCATCGATTTTATTTTCCAATGATTGCACATTGGCCAATGGAACGGATGGCAGTGGGAGTCTACTTGCTTGCCTACGAATTCTCAGAATGAGGCCTGACCTCCGCCCCCTTTTTCTCTGCTGTTTTTCACGCAAATGACGGGGATTTGGACCTGTTCCCGTCGGACTCATTAAAGGAAAGTTTCTTCCAGATCGAGGTGAGTAATCGCTATTCTGATTTCCAGAAGTTATTTTTGGTCATAATGTTGCTGCTACCATCTCTTATGTACAAAATAAGCAAAAAAATAAGTTACTAACAACACACAAAAAAATGAACAAATAGCTCAGTTGGTTAGGAGCATGTAAAACGTCAGCCATCTTCCAGCGCCATTCATTGGCTGTGCGAAGTTGCTGGATATTGGTGGGAACTGTTATGCGCTGTCATACATGTTGATCCCAGAGCATACCGAACATGCTCAGTGGGTGACGTCAGTGGGTGAATAATGCAGGCCATGGAAGAAGTGGAACATTTTCAGCTTCCAGACATTGTGTACAGATCCTTGCAACATTGGGCCAAGCATTGTAATGCTGAAACATGAGGTGATGTTGGCGGGTGAATGGCACGACAATGGGCCTCAGGAGCTTTTCACTTAATCTCTGTGCATTCAAATTGCCATAGATAAAATTAAATTGTGTTTGTTGTTCGTAGCTTATGACTCCCCCATAGCATAACCCTACCACCACCATGGGGCACTCTGTTCACAACGCTGACATGAGCAAACCGCTCGCCCACACAACGCCATACATGCTGTCTGCCATCTGCCCGGTACAGCTGAAACCAGGATTCATCCGTTAAGACCACACTTCTCCAACGTGCCAGTGGCCACTGAAGGTGAGCATTTGCCCACTGAGGTTGGTTACGACACCAAACTGCTGTCAGGTCAAGACCCTGGTGAGGACGACAAGCACATACAAAGTTGACCTTCCCTGACGCAGTTTTGAGACTTTGTGCAGAAATGATTCCGTTGTGCAAACCCCCAGTTTCTTTAGCTGCCCGGGTGGCTAGTTTCGGACAGTCTACCAGGTGAAGAAGCTGTGGATGTCCTTGGCTAGCACGGTTACACGTTGTCTGTGGTTGTGAGGCCTATTGGATGTACTGCTAAATTCTCTCAAATAAAGTTGGAGGCAACTTATGGTAGAGAAATGAACATTCAATTATCTGGCAACGGCTCTGGTGGACATTCAGCACATGAAACGAACACCTTAGATGTTGCGTTTATATTTTTGTACAGTGTAATTATCTTGTTATCTTGTCACAACATTTCGATACAAAAGTTTTCACTGTCAACAACTTAAAAACTGGAAACACTGTATGTTGTTGAGTGCTGTGCAAGCTTACCCATAAATGCAGACATCCCACACAGTGGATTCACATCCATCATTTTACTCTGCAGGGGTTCTGATTGAGACTCCTCCTTATTAAAAACCCTCTCACTGCCTGGCTGTCTTTGGAAAGAACCACCGTTGGCAGGAGCGAGGGGGTTGCTGTGGGGAGCTCTTTTGAAGTTGTGAACTCCTAATTTGTTTTGCCTAGTAGGCAGCCAAGTGGAGCCTTTTCAAGATGCTCTTTTCATGCTTTTTGGTGGGAGAAGTCAATTCAGCACAGATGCTCTATAGATGGAGGGAGAGAGGAGAGGAAAGGAGGGTGCCAGTGAACCGCTAGATAAAGAAAACAACAACAGGTGGAGCAACAGGAATCTGTTACCTGCCTAAACAACTTCACTGATCTGTGCAATGGAGTTTGTCAAAATACACTGAGTGTACAAAACATTAAGAACATCTTCCTAATATTGTGTTGCACCCCTCCCTTTTGCCCTCAGAACAGCCTCAATTCGTCAGGGAATGGACTCAACAAGGTATCGAAAGCCTTCCACCGGACTCCAATGCTTCTCACAGTTGTGTCAAGTTGGCTGGATGTCCTTTGGTTGGTGAAGCGTTCTTGATACACACAGGAAACTGTTGAGCATGAAAAACCAGCAATCCTACAGTTCTTGACACAAACCGGTGTGCCTGGCACCTACTACCATACCCGTTCAAAGGCACTTAAATATTTTGTCTTGCCCATTCACCCTCGGAATGGCACACATACACAATCCATGTCTCAATTGTATCAAGGCTTAAAAATGATCCTTTAACCTGTCTCCTCCACTTCATCTACACTGATTGAAGTGAATTTAACAAGTGACATCAATAAGGGATCATAGTTTTCACCTGGTCAGTCTATGTCATGGAAAGAGCAGGTGTTAATAATGTTTGTTACACTCAGTGTAGCTCTTTCTCTGTGTAATGAGTAAACAGGTGGGACCATAGCAACCAACACATTATAATCCCCCATCCCCTCCTTTCCTCTCCCTGTGCATTTTCCTCTATGCATACCAGTATCCACAGCCGGTGTGCATTAGAAGTAATGGCCTTCATAAAAACACATGGTCCCCACAGCCCAGCACGCTTAGCCTAGCCAGGATAGAGGAGTGGCAGAAGCATTAAGAAAGAAAGGTCTGCTACCCGGAACAAGGATTAATGCCTAATTTACATTTCTGTAGTGAGCTGAGACTCAACGGGAGGCAAACTCAACTCTTTCTCTCCAATAAACAATAACAGCTAGGGCCCGCCAGAGAGATGCCAGGGTCGTGTGTGTGTCGTGTGTGTGTGTGTGGGGGGGGGGGTGGGGGTGCGTGCACGTGGCTGTGGCTCTCCTGAATTACTAAATCGTCAACTCAGCCAGAGAGGGTTAGGACATTAAAAGTTTAAAAGCGCTTTGAAACATTGCCAGAACATGCTCTGACACAATTAGCTAGGGTTTAGGACAAAGCCAGCATGTTCAATGGATTGCTACTCTTTTTATTGGTAATAGTGATAGGATAAGAATGTGGTCCACTAGTTGAGTTTACATAGCACCCACACTGTTAATAGGCCCTCTTGTTCGCCATCTGGAAGACGGCATTATGTCCTTATATGGATCTTGGGATTACTGAACAGTTTCCCAGACCAGTTCAGGTGTCGCATGGGCTGGTCTGTCATGGGTTGCAGCAAAATGGGTACATGAGGGGGGAAATGCACGCCATCACCTTCCAGATGGCATTTTGGCTGTTGAATGGCCTCGTGACATGTGGCAGTCCAGTTCCATGGTGTCGCCACCTTTATTAAACTAAATCAAAGTCAAACAAACATGCACGCGTTCACAGATTTGCAGGTGTTATAGCGGGTGCAGCGAAATGCTTATGTTAATATCTCTAACAGTGCAGCAGAATGTCCAGTAAATGCAACACTAAATACACAAATCATAAAACATCTAAAGAAGAATTGACAGAAGGAGTCCAGTTAACAATCCAGAGGAGATAAATTAACGTGAGCATGTGTCAGAATCCAGAATATACAGTGCATTTGGAAATGATTCAGGCCCCTTCACTTTTCCCACCTTTTGTTACATTACAGACGTAATATAAAATTGATTACATTCATTCCCTCGTCAATCTACACACAATACCCCATGATGATAAAGCAAAAACAGGTATTTCAAAATGTTTGCAAATGTATAAACCCTTTGCTATGAGACTCAAATCTGAGCTCCGTGCATCCTGTTTCCATGGATCACCCTTGAAATATTTCTGCAACTTAATTGGAATCCACTTGCGGTAAGTTCAATTGATTGGACATGATTTGGAAAGGCACACACCTCTCTAAATAAGGTCCCACAGTTGACAGTGCAGGTCAGTGTAATGAACACAAGGGGAGACAGAGAGCTGGTTTCAAGCGCAGGACCACAGGAGGAGGCAGGTAGCTGAGTCCAGGCAGAAGGTCACACACAGGGGGTCCAAAAGGGCAACAGTACAGGCAGGGAAAAGGCTAGTAATGTAGTCCAGGAAATTAGGCAATAGGTAAAATAACAGGAAATCTGATAAGATAAAGTACAGGCAGGGAAAAGGCAAAAGGCGTCGTTAGTGAGGCAGGCAAAAACTATCAAACACGGGAGGAGTAAATCACGGGAAAAACGGAGCTCTGAAAGACGTGTGTCACAAAACAAACAATACCTCACAGTGATGGGGTGCAAAGAACTGAACTAAATAGTGTGTGAACAGGTGATTAGAACTCAGGTGATTGGGATCTGGAGAGTGAGCTACGTTCAGGGGATCTAGGTGTTTGAGAGTGTGAGCTGGAAAGTGGGCTGGAAAGTGAGCTGCGTTCAGGGGATCTACGTGTTTGAGGGTTGAGTTGGAAACAGTTACAGTCAGAGCAAAAACCAAGCCATGAGGTTAAAGTAATTGTCCGTAGAGCTCCGAGACAGGATTGTGTCGAGGCACAGATCTGGGGAAGGGTACAACATATTTATGCAGCAGTGAAGGTCCCCAAGAACACAGTGGTCTACATCTTTCTTAAATGGAAGAAGTTTGGAACCACCAAGACTCTCCTAGAGCTGGCCGCCCGGCCAAACTGAGCAATCGGGGGAGAAAGGCCTTGGTCAAGGAGGTGAACAAGAACCCGATGGTCACTCTGACAGAGCTGCAGAGTTCTTCTTTCAAGATGGGAGAACCTTCCAGAAGGACAACCATCTCTGCAGCATTCCACCAATCAGGCCATTATGGTAGAGTGGCTAGACGGAAGCCACTCCTCAGTAAAAGTCACATGACAGGCCGCTTTGAGTTTGCCAATATTGCACATAAAGAACTCTGACCATGAGAAACAAGATTCTCTGTTCTGATGAAACCAAGACTGCCTGAATGCCAAGCGCCACATCTGGAGGAAACCAGGCACCACTCATCACCTGGCCACTACCATCCCTACGGTGAAGCAAGGTGGTGGCAGCATCATGCTGTGGGGATATTTTCAGTGCCAGGGACAGGGAGACTAATCAGGATCCAGGGAAAGATGAACGGAGCAAAGTACAGAGAGATTCTTGATGAAGACCTTCTCCAGAGTGCTCAGGACCTCGGACTGTGGCATAGGTTCACCTTCCAACAGGACAACGACCCTAAGCACACAGCCAAGACAACGCAGGAGTGGCTTTGTGACAAGTCTGTGAATGTCCTTCAGTGGTCCAGCCAGAGCCCAGACTTGAACCTGATTGAACATCTCAGGAGAGACCTGAAAATAGCTGTGCAGCGACACTCCCCATCCAACCTGAGAAAAATGGGAGAAACTCCATAAATACAGGTGGGCCAAGCTTGTAGCATCATACCCAAGAAGACTTGAGGCTGTAATCGCTACCAAAGGTGTTTCAACTAAATACTGAGTAAAGGGTCTGAATATTTATACAAATGTGTATTTTAGTATTTTTAAAACATTTGCAAGTTTCTAAAAACCTGTCTTTGCTTTGTCATCATGGGGTATCGTGTGTAGATTGATCAGGGGAAAAAACTATTTAACTTATTTTAGAATAAGGCTGTAACGTAACAAAATGTGGAAAAAGTGAAGGGGTCTGAATACTTTCCCGAATGCACTGTTAATATGTGGTATAGACAGTATATCATTTGGAAGGAAAACGGTATGTAAAGTAGTAAGTACAGTGCCTTGCGAAAGTATTCGGCCCCCTTGAACTTTGCGACCTTTTGCCACATTTCAGGCTTCTAACAAAAAGATATAAAACTGTATTTTTTTTGTGAAGAATCAACAACAAGTGGGACACAATCATGAAGTGGAACGACATTTATTGGATATTTCAAACTTTTTTAAGCAATCAAAAACTGAAAAATTGGGGCGTGCAAAATTATTCAGCCCCCTTAAGTTAATACTTTGTAGCGCCACCTTTTGCTGCGATTACAGCTGTAAGTCGCTTGGGGTATGTCTCTATCAGTTTTGCACATCGAGAGACTGAAATGTATTCCCATTCCTCCTTGCAAAACAGCTCGAGCTCAGTGAGGTTGGATGGAGAGCATTTGTGAACAGCAGTTTTCAGTTCTTTCCACAGATTCTCGATTGGATTCAGGTCTGGACTTTGACTTGGCCATTCTAACACCTGGATATGTTTATTTTTTAACCATTCCATTGTAGATTTTGCTTTATGTTTTGGATCATTGTCTTGTTGGAAGACAAATCTCTGTCCCAGTCTCAGGTCTTTTGCAGACTCCATCAGGTTTTCTTCCAGAATGGTCCTGTATTTGGCTCCATCCATCTTCCCATCAATTTTAAGCATCTTCCCTGTCCCTGCTGAAGAAAAGCAGGCCCAAACCATGATGCTGCCACCACCATGTTTGACAGTGGGTATGGTGTGTTCAGGGTGATGAGCTGTGTTGCTTTTACGCCAAACATAACGTTTTGCATTGTTGCCAAAAAGTTCAATTTTGGTTTCATCTGACCAGAGCAACTTCTTCCACATGTTTGGTGTGTCTCCCAGGTGGCTTGTGGCAAACTTTAACCGACACTTTTTATGTATATCTTTAAGAAATGGCTTTCTTCTTGCCACTCTTCCATAAAGGCCAGATTTGTGCAATATACGACTGATTGTTGTCCCATGGACAGAGTCTCCCACCTCAGCTGTAGATCTCTGCAGTTCATCCAGAGTGATCATGGGCCTCTTGGCTGCATCTCTGATCAGTCTTGTCCTTGTATGAGCTGAAAGTTTAGAGGGACGGCCAGGTCTTGGTTGGCTTCTTGCAGTTGGCTTCTTGCAGTGGTCTGATACTCCTTCCATTTCAATATTATCGCTTGCACAGTGCTCTTTGGGATGTTTAAAGCTTGGGAAATATTTTTGTATCCAAATCCGGCTTTAAACTTCTTCACAACAGTATCTCGGACCTGCCTGGTGTGTTCCTTGTTCTTCATAATGCTCTCTGCGCTTTTAACGGACCTCTGAGACTATCACAGTGCAGGTGCATTTATACGGAGACTTGATTACACACAGGTGGATTGTATTTATCATCATTAGTCATTTAGGTCAACATTGGATCATTCAGAGATCCTCACTGAACTTCTGGAGAGAGTTTGCTGCACTGAAAGTAAAGGGGCTGAATAATTTTGCACGCCCAATTTTTCAGTTTTTGATTTGTTAAAAAAGTTTGAAATATCCAATAAATGTCGTTCCACTTCATGATTGTGTCCCACTTGTTGTTGATTCTTCACAAAATAATACAGTTTTATATCTTTATGTTTGAAGCCTGAAATGTGGCAAAATGTCGCAAAGTTCAAGGGGGCCGAATACTTTCTCAAGGCACTGTATATTAGAATGAGCTACGTCAAGAATATAGCATATACAGGTAACTGCCAAAATAATGGAAACACTTGAGTAAATGAGGGATACAAAGTATATTGAAAGCAGGTGCTTCCACACAGATGTGGTTCCTGAGTTAACTAAGCAATTAACATCCCATCATGGTTAGGGTCATAAAAATGGTGGGCAGGCTGTTATTTTGGCTACCATGGGTATGATGACAATGCCCCAATCTACAGGGCACAACTGGTCACTGAATGGCTTGATGAGCATGAAAACAATGTAGCCATATGAAAGATCTCAAACCAGAGCTCAACCCAAATGAACACTTATGGGAGATTCTGGAGCAGAACCTGGGGTAGTTATACTGATAATGAATGGAGGACAGAGGAGCCTCTTAAAGAAGTTACAGGTCTGTGAGAGCCAGAAATCTTGTTTGTAAGTGACCAAATACTTATTTTCCACCATAATTTGCAAATACATTCATTAAAAATCCTACAATGTGATTTTCTGGATTTTTATTCTTCTCATTTTGTCTGTCATAGTTGAAGTGTACCTATGATGAAAATTACAGGCCTCTCTCATCTTTTTAAGTGGGAGAACTTGCACAATTGGTGGCTGACTAAATACTTTTTTGCCCCACTGTATAAACACAATATGAGGTGACCAGCATTCAATGACTCCATGTACATGGGGCGTTTGTTTCAAGGAGCAGAGTTCCAGGCAAGTAGCCGGCTAGTGATGGCTGTTCAACAGACTGATGGCCTGGAGATAGAAGCTGTTTCTCAGTCCTGGCTTAGATGCACCTGTACCGTCTCTGTCTGCTCGATGGTAGCAGAGTGAAGACCGAGGCGCGAGTGCTTTCGTCCCTAGGTCGATGTCCTTGATGATCTTCTTGGCCTTCCTTTGACACTGAGTGCTGTAAATGTAAATTAACTGCCAGAGGGGGACTGATGGTGGAGTGGGCCTATCGAGGTTAGTTCTGGGAGATGCAGGATGGGATTTACATTGGTAGAGGTGTGTAGGTTCAATGTGGTGAACACCTTCCATATGAGCTTGTCATCATATGGGGTTGCATCCTCCCGATACACCATAATGTCAAAAAATCAACACGTAAGGCAAACTCAGGGCAGGCTGGGAGATTCAGGATGGCATCGGCATTGGATAGGCACAATTCTTATGACATGTGAAGGACCACTAAGTTGATTACTTGTCAATGAGTGTCAGGTTGGTTTGGTTTATTGCCTTATGCGCTTGTCCTCACGTGTCCTGATACACCATCATGTCCCAAAGTCAACAAACACATCAACTCCAGGGCAGACAGCCAGGATGATGAACATGTCAGCTCAATCCAAACAACGTAAGAATGCACTGGAACATTGCTCATCACATACGCAGAGCCAGCGCAAGGCCATGTTGGCTTCAAGCAGCCGTACTGAACTAGCAATGAAACAAAGGTTACTTCTAAATAACGAGGTGACATAAGAGCCCAATCCTGGAGCCACAAGTTATACACCAGTCCGAGTTGCCAGATTGATCCTCAAAGAAGCTCGTGATTTAGAATACTTGGTGTTGCCATGCCAAGCAGTCTGCCGCATCTTCTGTATGCAGAGAACGGCGTTTGAGTGTAGTTATGACGCCATAATGGATTTGAAGTCCAAACGGATTTGGAGCCTAACGTAATTACAAGTGTCTGAACGAAAATAAATGACCGTTTTCACTCTCGACCGACATATTTTCCTCCGAGACGATTACATTACAATTTCCACATCATCATAAAACACGTATAACTGTATGTATTGTTTGTCAATGAGAGCAAATTTTACTCAGGAAAGTTGTTTGTTAATCAGCTACCAAAAAGTAAAGCTTACGATCGTCGTAAATATCGATAGTTCATATCTCTGCATTCTGCCTGCTGTGTTATTATTCTGATCACAATTACATCAAATAAACGTGGAACTGTTTATGTTTTTGTCAGGCAGGACCATTTGCACATTTTGAGGTTAGTGGGGTGTTACAATATCTACCAATTGAACTACTTTTGGGGTAAAATATTTGTGTGTCACAACTATCCATTTCATAAATGGGAGACAGATGTGAAAAAACGTGGTTGTGTTTGGTACTAACTCGGGTAGGGTTATCTCAAAAATGAAAGCCCTTTTCGAGGATTGACCACTAATATCCCTTAAAAAGTGCCAAACATTTCTGACCACATTTCTGTAGTCAGACGGCTTCCTTTTTCTTGACACACTTACTTCCTGTTTCACTCAAACCAGAAAGTGGCTATGGATATGGCTAGGGAGTGACCGGGGCAGAGCCCACAGTCGACACACACCTCTACGGGAGATTCTCAGTGGTCGTGGAGCGTGCCAATTTGTTAGTAGCCAAACAGAAAAATGTCTTCCCCCTCCTCGATTAGCCACCTTTTCGATATCTGCCACGCCCCCCCATTGAATCAGCTGTTTTGTAGCAGGAGAAAAGCATGCACACCTTTGAAAATGATATGCAACTTATCGTTTTATTTCTAAAATGTCTGCCACAACTAGCAAAATGTATTTGAGTGGAGAACAGCTCATAATAATGTCCTGAATGGCGCACATCGAATGGCATCAAACAGATGGAAACCATGTGTTGGACGTATTTGATACCATTCCACCTGTTCCGCTCCAGTCATTACCACGAGCCCGTCCTCCCAAATTAAGGTCCCACCAACCTCATGTGCCTCCTATGTAAATGTAATCGGCCTGACGTGCTAGTGGACAAGGAAAGTTTAATTTCTTACAAGTGCATTTGTTTCCACATTTCCTCTCCTTGCCTCCTCTCCTTAATCACCTTTGAACTTTGAACTGAAAAATAGAGGCGAGGAGAGGACGGTGGTAGGAGGAGTTAGCAAAACCAATTGAGAATCTCTTAATGAACACCGTGTGTTTTACATATTTACCTAGGGATGATTCTCAATGTTTTACTGTATACTTTGGGAGCGTCCCACATTGCAGCCGACTTTAAAGGTGAGTCAAGATCTACAAATGACCTAGCATCATAAATATCTGCTCAATATTATTTGTAGCTCAGTCAGTCACAATTTATTTAGTTTGATGCTCTTGAACACGGCCTTTATGTACGTACAGTATATACAAAACATAAAATGTCTGATATGCAGAAGTCTGTGGCTCGGGTTTTAGGATCTCACCTCACAAGGGTTGCATGTTGGAACCCAGCTACAGCTCTGAAGCATGGCTACACAGAAAGATATAGTCAGCAAGTGAAAAAGTAACAAATTATTAATAAATGTGGAGCAGAAAAGTGAGCACTTAGATTTCTATAAATGTACTTTTCCATTCATAAAACTAAGTGCCCCATTTTCCGTGACATGAATTGCTCCTCTACATCCGTGTGCCTCATGCAGTGAGCCTCATGCAGTGTGCCTCATGCAGTGAGCCTCATGCAGTGTGCCTCATGCAGTGTGCCTCATGTAGTGTGCCTCATGCAGTGTGCCTCATGCAGAGCCTCATGCAGTGAGCCTCATGCAGTGTGCCTCATGCAGTGTGCCTCATGCAGTGTGCCTCATGCAGTGTGCCTCATGCAGTGAGCCTCATGCAGTGAGCCTCATGCAGTGAGCCTCATGCAGTGAGCCTCTGTCCTTTTTATGAATGAAGCATGTCTCTGCACCTCTAAAAACATGTGGGGTGCCCAAACATGCCTCTTCTCAGTCTGAAATGTGTGTGAGCACCTCTGTATGAATCAGGCCTTGCGCTAGCTAGACCGAGTACCGCAGCAATGTAGCCGTTTCGTTCCCTTGAAGTGGGTAAAGCGGCACAGGAGAGCTTGAGTCAGAAGATGGATCCACCCAGCCCTCCCCTGCATTCATCCACAATTTACACAGCCTATTGGAATGTTCATTCAGGAGAAGTGATTCAATACACAACATTCATAGGCCCCACACTGAGTACAGAGATGACATACATTTTGACAGGATTCTACTGCTGCACGGATCAGATGATTTACCCTTCACCTTCTTATGAATGCATACTATTTATCACAGATAAGTGTGTGTGTTGTAAAACAGCTGAATATTATAATTTTTTTTACATTTCAGCACTGATTTAGGTCTACACACCACTCAAGGATGCTATGAGTAAACATATGATACTAAATGGTTGCTGACTGTGTGTATTAGTTTCATAATGATGCAATTCATAGTGATGGAATCTGTTTGGTGCCAAATCTGATCTTCTCATACACAATTTAGACTGCAAACCAGCTCGAAGGGCGACATATGCTTAGACTTCACTACAACATGTTAAATAGACCTGCGTCTATGTGCTTGATGTAAAAGACGTGTGGGTAAACTGAGCTCTTCCCGGATCCATGGGTTTATACTCGGATTTAAAATATCTGATCCTGTGGAAGGATATCCTCAGCTATGCTACATGGGGGGGATACATGGTTTGTCAGCGGGATGCTTTTGAGATGCGTCTGTCCCAGAGGATTCGCGAACTTATAGAGGATCATCCCAAATGACACTATTCCCTATATGGCGCACTACTTTTTGCGTCAATTGGGACGCACACAAAAGTGTACTATTAACTGAGATGCATTACAAGGCATCTAAACCAATCAGAAAATCCATACTTCATGAGACTTCTTTTTTTTTTTAAATTTTTAACAGGGCCTAAGATGGTAAGAGTGCTTTGAAAGGAGGATGCAGTGACCACACTCCTTATCCAACAATTAAATCAATACGGATAGGAAGGAATCTTCATATGGCCGCCACAACAACAAACTCCCAAGACTTGTACCACGGTAACGGGTAGGCAGGCCTACGATTCCACCCACGCATGGAACGTTCCGGGGCCAGAATTAGACAAAGACAGATAAAGAGTGACGTCATAGGTTATCGTAAATCTAAAAGACTCTTCTTCTTCTTCAAAAAAAAAAAAGCACATCACTTATGTGAATAAGAAATGTGTATTGAAACTGGGCCTGCTTTGTTAGGTCACGGGGTGTTGTTTGCTTGTAACGGTGTGCAGTGCTGAGGCTGGTTACTTATTCTGCCAACCCGTTAATTGTTTGGTGGACTCGCCTCTCCTCGGCTCACTCGCTGAACAAGGTGAATTTGAATGTATGGAAATGAGAGTGAGAGAGTGTGAGAGCCTGCGTGATGTTTGCTATGAAAGGAGAGTGGAGAGGAGTTGTAACTCAAAAGAACAGTACATGAAACAATCAACTACAAACAGCGGACTGAAGCCTAGAGTACAGCAGAGTTACTCAACTGGGGGTTCTGCATCTGTTTAAGTCAATTAGCAGTAAAAAAAAATGTTTTAAATGCAATGGCAAAACAGTGCCTTGTTCAGTGAGGGGACTTGTACTTGTACAGGAATCTTGTACTCCACACTCAAAACAACTAGGCTAATTTGTATTTGCTCGTCACCACCATGGAACTGAGGACCCAGGGAGTTCAGACACTGCCGGGAGTTTCAGATCCTCCTGATTAGAAGGGAAATAATCTGGATGACATCAACAATGATTTTTATCATCATTTTTGACATTGTTGGTGCATTTCCCTTGTCAGGTTTTGACCAGCGTTTGGCCCAAAGATGTTGCCTTTTGTGTTTCTGCCTCTGAGGTCTGGCCATAAAATGTACTTTTTATGTGGTGATGAGGAGCGGGACTCTAACCCGTAAGCTAAGAGGAAATCCTGCTATGCCCTCCGACGAACAATCAAACAGGCAAAGTGTCTCAACAGGACGAAGATCGAATCCTACTACACCGCTCTGACGCTCGTCGGATGTGGCAGGGCTTGCAAAACATTACAGACTACAACGGGAAGCACAGCTGAGAGCTGCCCAGTGACACGAGTCTACCAGACGAGCTAAACTACTTCTCTGCCCCTTTCGAGGAAAATAACACAAACATGCATGAGAGCATCAGCTGTTCCGGACGACTGTTTGATCACGCTCTCCGCAGACGATGTGAGTAAGACCTTGAAACAGGTCAACATTCACAAGGTCACAGGGCCAGACGGATTACCAGGACGTGTACTCCGAGCATGCGCTGACCAACTGGCAAGTGTCTTCACTGACATTTTCAACCTCTCCCTGTCTGAGTCTGTAATACCAACATGTTTTAAGCAGACCACCATAGTCCCTGTGCCCAAGAACACTAAGGTAACCTGCCTAAATGACTACCGACACGTCGCACTCAAGTTGGTAGCCATGAAACGCTTTGAAAGGCTGGTCATGGCTCACATCAACACCATCATCCCAGTTACCCTAGACTCACTCCAATTTGCATACCGCCCCGACAGATCCACAGATGTGTGGGCAGCAAATATCCCCCCTGCTTTGGTTGGGTTTGGTTACTTCCACAATAGACAGTACAGTCTACAAACAGATGCTTAGCTTTATAGTCTGTGTGTTTTGGATTAGTTGTGAAAGTTAAAAAACACTATGCATGCTCGGCGTCTTCCTAAGCTCCCTTCCCTCTCCCTGACCGCCATGTCTCTCCTCGCCTGTTAAAAATGCAGCAGCAAGAGGATCTCTGTCCTGAAAGTAAGATGAATATTAAATCACGTGTGCTAACGAGGTGGACCGCATAATAAGCAGCCAAAGGGGCTATGATTCACTCCCAGCACTTCCTGCTAAATAATATACAGTGATATCTGGAGGATGGAGGACAGCCTAGGCTAGATTATTGTGTGTGTGTGGGGGGTTCTGTAAAGTGTGTGTGTGTGTGTACTGCAGATATGCATGGGGGTAATATCCAGGCTAAAGGGACAGGGGAACTGTAACACTACAGTCTGATGGGCCAGGTTAGGGCAGGGGGAGGGGTGTTAGGGATAGAGGATGGAGAGGATCAGCTGAAGCATGATGGGACAATTTAGCCCACCAACCAACTCACTCACTCTGCCCAAATATATGCAGGCTCATGCCTTCAGGCACTCTGTCCTGACACGGGTGAGTCCTTGGCAGCATCCCAAATGGCACCCTATTCCCGATTTCGTGCACTACTTTTCACCAGGGTCTTAAATAGTGCACCATGTAAACAATAGGGTGCCATTTCGTACGCAACCAGAGACTCGGAAAGCAGGGCAGCGCTGCTGACTGCATTGTCATCAAATTACGTCTGAACTTCGTAAGTAATTAGCTTCTCCATATTCAAATGTGGCTGCTGGCGCCAGTACTGTGGCTTACATTATGCGTGTGAGAGAGAAGAGAATATGAGGAGAATATGTTTTAGCAGACCTCCATGGCTACACATACAGATTATCATCATAGTTGTGTGTGTGTGTGTGTGTGTGTGTATAGTCCCAGCATGCGGTTCTTCAGCGGTAAATGCGCCGAGCTAGCACGTTATTATTCCATTGAGCTGTCATTTGAATAAGTGGTTGTGACGTTTGGCGTTAGGAGGGAATGAGTGTCCAGGGTTCAGACCGGGGCTGGGGCTTATCCCTCGAAGGCAATTATGTGTTCCACATGAGCTGGCTGGGCAGCATCAAACCATTCTGTCTTTATCACTGCAAGACTTAGGGCTGCCAAGCCTGCAACAATTCCAGCCAGCACAGCAGCAGATATATAGCCTATAGCGTAAGGCAAAGGACATGGATCTCAAGGACAAAACGTTGATGTGTAGCTAGCTAGATGGAATGTTACATTGTTCTTTGTAAATCCTTTCTTACTTAATAATTGTTTCAGGGAAATAGATATCGCCGCAGAGAGGAAGAGAGTCGGAGAGAGCGTTTGTGTGATTACTATAGCAAGATGTGTTGACATTGGTTAATAGATGTTAATCCAATCTCTTCAGCAGTATTAATACTGGTCTACTTTACAAATAACCTCACATCTAAACTCAAACTCATTAACATCCGTGGTATGACTTCATACCATGCCATTAGGAGCATTACAGTTTTGCAGGCCTTTGTCTTTTCATGTTGCAACATTGCTTACTCTACATGAGTGGTTTTCAAACCTCCTCCCGGGGAGCCCCAAACATTTCACAGTTCTGTTGTATCCCTGAACTAGCCCACTTAATTCACCTGATCAAGGGCTGGATAATTAGTTGATATATTGGATCAGCTGTGCTAGCACTGGAATAGGTCCCCTGGGGGGGTCCCAGGGTAGAGGTTTGAAAACCCGTGGTCTAGATGGCCTCTCTCATATCTGTCACGGCTTGATATGTGTTCGAGCCTTGGAGTCACAGGGGCATTTGTGAGCGTACATGAGGGGCAGTGTGTTCCCACTTGAAAGGAAAAGTACACCGGCTGCAGTGTTCACTGAAGCAGATCTTTGAGCGACAGAAGCAATGGCAGGATGTCAGAGCATAGATACAAGTCTATTGGAGACTGAAGAGTAGCAATAAACTGTTTGTGTGTGTGTGTAAATATACCTATACAATTGTAGCTAGCTGGAATGCAATATTTTGATTTGGTTATGCCTACTGTCTGGAGGTTGAGGATGGAGAGAAGCCCAAATACAGAGGTTTACAGAGATTACCATGACTGAATGGAGGACTAAGTAATAAGGCTACTCCTGAATTACTTTTGAAGTGTGGTGTACTTTCTGACCCCTTGTAACTGCCGTTGCATTACCCAAGTGGGTGCTGCGTTTTGGTAATACTGATGAGTAGCTAGCTACTTGTCCAGTGGCTAGTATGAAGTTAAATTAACTTCATCTGACAGTCCTACTACGAAGCCACAGAAGGCGTCGATGGCGATACACTGTGGTGGCAACGTGCTGCCTGCCTGTACTTATTCAAGTTTTTTTTTAAACATTTTGTACTATTTTCTACATTGTAGAATTTATTTGACTTTTATTTGACCAGGAAGGGCTCATCACTTTTTCAAGAGCGTCCTGTCCAAGATAGGCAGCACCAAGTCATTACACAATTACAGACAGACAACATGAAAAACTACAGGTAATCTAGTAAAAAATATATAATTCACAAAATCATAAAACAGACTAGTAAATTTTTTTTTATAGGTCAGGTAATCAGCCTCAAAATCCTTCATCAATGATTTAAAAACACCAATCGGGACAAGTTCTTTCAGTTTAAAAGTATTTTGTAAGGCTTTTGTAAAGCCTACATTTTGTAAAGCTTCAATTGGCACAAGGTATGTTGAACAGTATAAAAAGCACTTTGCAGGTTCTGGAAAGCTTTTGTGAGAGACGAGGCACAACAATAAATAACAGTATCATCAGCATAAAAGTAAAGTTGCGCAGTTTGTACATTTTTGTCTAAAGTATTTATATAAATAATGAATAAGAAGGGACCAAGTACAGAGCCCTGGGGCACACCATTACAGACAGACAATTTAACAGACATGAGCCCATCAACTTGAGTGCACGGAGTTCTATCAGACAGATAGTTAGCAAACCATGCAACTGCATCCTCCAAAAGACCTATGCTCGACAATCTCTGCCTCAGCATGATCAAATGTATCAAAGACCTTAGAGAGATCAATAAAAAGTGAGGAGACGTAGTGCTGTTTTTTTGTCAAGGGCTTCAGTGATATCATATAAAACCTTCATGGCTGCTGTAATTGTGCTATGCTTCTTCCTGAAGCCCGATTGGTACATTTATAAAATATAGTTATATATATAAAAACTCTTTTAGCTGTTCACTAACAAGAGTTTCAAGTATTTTTGCCAGGGGTGACAGTTTTGATACATTTTTTTGTATAATTATAGGCCAGAGTTGAATCTCCCTCTTCTAAAAGTGGTAGGACAAATGCTGATTTCCAGATCAGGGTTAGATTGAACAGATTAAAACTCTTAAAATGTATCTTACAAATAAAGCGTGGGTTTGTCTTAGGAACCTTAGTATTTCTAACAGCAACAACTGCACAATGGTCACTTAAATCATTACAAAAAAAACACCAACAGCAGAATATTTGTGTGGAACCTTTGCCAATATCAAATCAATCAGGGTAGATTTCTCTGGACATTTGAGATTTGGGCGGTGGGTGATTTAATCAACTGGGTAAGATTCATAGAATTACAAAACATCGTCAGACACCGGCTTTAACCAATACCAGTTGAGATGTTGACCAAGAAGTTTAGACATAAGGTTCATCAGAGAAGACAATGCATCACAGAGAGCAGAGGGGTTCCCTTTGAAACCTCAAGATTCATAGCAGGAAATTTCAACTGTTTACAAATAGCTTCAGACTTTGCCACACTTACAAGGAATTTAGTCTTTACATATATAGCCACACACCCACTTTTCTTAACTCGATCAGTGCGATACACATTCTGACGTTTACACAAATATATCCTTATCAACAACAGACTTGCTGAGCCAGGTTTCAGGAAACACAATTACATCAGCATCAGTTGATTTAGCCCAAATCCTAACCCCATCAATTTTAGACAACAGTATTTAAATGAAAAATACCAAAACCAGATCTAGATTTAAAATCAGAGGGGGTTTGGAGACATTGCATTTCAGGGCCAGGATTAGGTTGCACGTTATTTGATATAAACAAAATAAGAATAACTAGGCACCTCTGTTTAATAACCTTGCACGGTTTCTATTTTTTAAGAGACCTACTGCAAGCAAATTCTACAAGTAGGATTCAAGACAATACCAAACAGTCATTTAAAACCATTAGACTTTGGTAGTAACACAAGTTCGTACTGTTCACATGCCACAAATGCATAGGCACTTGGGCGAGTGGACCAAGTGAAAAATAATGAGTTCCCGCAGACAAAATGTCTAATGGATGGGAGAGCACATTGTCAGATGTACTCATCAAGCGACAATGTTAGTTTTCTCCAGAGTTCAGTAAAGTCAGTGCACAAAGCAATACCACAAAAACTGTCATTTTCTCTGAGCGATATAAGAAATAGTGGCCAAGGAAAGGGGAGAGAGGGAGTGTGTGTACTGTACGTATGAGTCTGTATGTAAGGCCAGCCAGAGAGAGGGTTACTTTGGTAATCTTCAAGTAAAGAAGTGCAAATCGGATTGTATTTGGAGAGCTTCTCCCATTCTTCTCTACAGATCCTCTCAAGTTCTGTCAGGCTGGATGGAGAGCGTCGCTGCACAGCTATTTTCAGGTCACTCCTGAGATGTTCGATCAGGTTCAAGTCCGGGCTCTAGCTGGGCCACTCAAGGACATTCAGAAGCCACTCCTGTGTTGTCTTGGCAGTGTGCTTAGGGTAGCTGTCCTGTTGGAAGGTAAACCTTCGCCCCTAGTCTGGTGAACCTTCGCCCCCTGAAGCAGGTTTTCATCAAGGATCTCTCTGTACTTTGTTCCGCTCATCTTTTCCTCGATCCTGACTAGTCTCCCAGTCCCTGCCGCTGAAAAACATCCCCGCAGCATGATGCTGCCACCACCATGCTTCACCGTAGGGATGGTGCCAGGTTTCCTCCAGATGTGACACTTGGTATTCAGGCCAAATAGTTCAATCTTGGTTTCATCAGACCAGAGAATCTTGTTTCTCATGGTCTGAGAGTCCTTTAGGTGCCTTTTAGCAAACTCCAAGTGGCCTGTATTGTGCATTTTACTGAGGAGTGGCTTCCGTGTGGCCACTCTACCATAAAGGCTTGATTGGTCGAGTGCTGCAGAGATGGTTGTCCTTCTGGAAGGTTTTCCCATCTCCGTAGAGGAACTCTGTAGCTCTGTCAGAGTGACCATTGGGTTCTTGGTCACCTCACTGACCGAAGCGCTTCTCCCCCGATTGTGCAGTTTGGCCAGGCGGCCAGCTCTAGGAAGAGTCTTGGTTGTTCCAAACGTCTTCCATTTAAGAATGATGGAGGCCACTGTGTTCTTGGGGACCTTCAATGCTGCAGAAATTATTTGGTACCCTTCCCCAGTTCTTTGCCTCTACACAATCCTGTCTCAGAGCTCTACGGACAATTTGACCTTACGGTCTTACCTTACGGTTTTTGCTCTGACATGCACTGTCAACTGTGGGAGCTTATATAGACAGGTGTGTGCCTTTCCAAATCATGTCCAATCAAGTTGTAGAAACATCTCAAGGATGATCAATGGAAACATGATGCACCTGAGCTCAATTTCAAATCTAATAGCAAGTGATCTCTATACTTATGTAAATAAGGTATTTCTGTTTTTTTATTTTTTATACACTTGCAATTATTTTGTAAAAACCTGTTTTCACTTTTTCATTATGTGTGTAGATTGAATCTCATTTTTTAAATCCATTTTAGAATAACAAAATGTGGAGAAAGCAAAGGGGTCTGAAAACTTTCAGAATTCACTGCAATACTGTATGGACAGTTCTGTGCACTGTGGTCTCTCTGTGGAGCCATAGCTACTAATCTGAGTTCAGCATGTAGAGCCATAGAGATACAGCAGCTAGAGATCAGACTAATCCATTACAAACGCTCCAATTTTGCATTCCTCTCTTTAGAAAGTGGATCATCTTGACCCGCCCCCGTCAGAGAGAGACACAGTTTGCATGTGAGCTCTCACATTTTTCAACATGTTTAAAAAATATATATATAAAAGGATAGATTTGGAGTTAGATAATATGCAGGATGCTACCCTCCACAGCATGGCCTTCGCTCCAGATCAAAACTCCAAACGTACAACCTAATTTTGACTATACGGAGGGGGCTCTAGCAAACAAACAGCCGAGACCTGAGGACACCATCCAACCTGGATCTGAGTCAGTAGTGTTTGGTCTGATGCCATTTTTAAAGCCAAGAAGGAAAAATAAAAAATAAAAGTACACTACGATGATGTTTTATTTTATGGGGACTGATTGCAAGGACAGACCAGATACAAATTAAATCCGGTGTGAAGTAAAAGGTGCCGAGGCCTTTGGGCCCAACAAGTGGCAGGATTCTTTGAAGCATCTTATGAAGCCCCCTGCTGTTCAAAGACCATCCACTGGCATTTTCTACAAGAAGTCAGCCTCCTGAAATGAAAGTTTCTCCCAAGTGGGTGTGACACCTCCTCCCGTTGCCTGCTGCGCTGCTGCTTGGATTCCACCTGGCGATCTGTTCACCGTCTGCCCTGGCCTGTCTCCTCCTGTCTGGTACAGGTACCTCCACCACACTCACCCCTCTCTCCCTGGCCTGTCTCCCCCTGTCTGGTACAGGTACCCCCACCACACTCCCCCCTATCTCCCTGGCCTGTCTCCCCCTGTCTGGTACAGGTGCCGCCAACACACTCCCCCCTCTCTCCCGAGCGTTCGCTCGCCTCCAGCACACACGCACTGTTGGGGTGAGTGACTCTGAACTTAAAATGGCTAGCCCCAAGTCGTTATATATTTTATTTATTTCTTGAGCATTTTGCCTCATGGCTCCTGCATACTTTGTTGACTACAAACTTTCTTTACCCAACCATGGGACAGACTCTTTGTTCCTACACTCGGGACTCTGACTCTCCATTGGGTTAAACAGACTTTTGGCCCCTCATCCTAGTCCAACCACCTCTCACCGGCTTTGTATTCATGTTACCTGATGAAATTGCTGTACAATATGATCTTGTTGCCATCTGATACACATTCAGATGACATAAATCAGCACTGTAGAGCTCTCCCTGTCCTATGCCGTGCCCTGATTGTATTACTGTTGATGATATCTGGAAATCTGCATGTACACCCTGGCCCATCTACTGTTGCCAGCCCTAATTCTGACTTGTGCTCTGATATCTGCTTCACTGATTTCTGCTCTCGTAAAAGCCTGTGTTTTCTGCACGTCAACACTAGAAGCTTATTACCTAAAATGAATCAATTGAAAGTGTTGGTTCACAGCTCCAATCCAGATGTGTTGGTCATTACTGAAATGTGGTTAAGGAATAAGTGTTTTGAATACTTATGCTAATCTTTCTGGTTATAAACTTTTTCGGAAAGACAGATCTTCCAAAGGTGGGTTTGTGGCAATCTTTACCAAGGTTCACCTTCAGGGCTCGGTGGTCTCCACCAAGCCCGTCCCCAAACAATTAGATTTTCTGGTTTTAAGCATTAAACTTTCAAATAGCTCTTTGTTGACTGTTGCTGGGTGCTATCGTCCTCCATTAACACTGGCCTGTACCCTACCTGCCCTAAGCTCTCTCCTGGCCCCTTACACCAAGTCTGAATTTGTCCTGCTAGGTGACCTAAACTGGGACATGCTTAAACCACCTGACCATGTCCTGAAGCAATGGGACTCCCTAAATCTTTCTCAGATTATTACCAACACCACAAGGTATGACTCCAAACACCCAGAAAAGGCTACTCTCCTCTGTTATCCTCACAAATAATCCTGATCGGTATCAGTCTGGTGTTTTCTGTAATGACCTTAGTGATCACTGCTTTACAGCCTGTGTTTGCTCAGTGATATGACCTGTCCTGATTTGTCATAGACACTTGCTAAAAAACTTCAATGAGCAGACCTTCCTTCATGAACTGGCCTCTGTAAAATAGTACAGAATCAGCTTGATCCCCTCTGTCGAAGACGCTTGGACTTTCTTTTTTATATTTTCAATGGTATTGTTAACAAACACGCCCCCATAAAGAAAATAAGAATTAAAAACAGGTTCAGCCCCTGGTTCGACAGTGATCTTGCAGTTACTCCACCTCAAGAATTGCATTTGGCTAAAGGCTCGGCACACGTACACTCAGGTTGACTGGCTTTCGTTTAGGCAAGTGAGAAATAAGTGCACTCAGGCCGTCCGGAAGGCCAAAGTTAGCTACTTTAAGGAGCAGTTCACTCTCTGTGGGTCTAACCCCAAGAAGTTCTGGAAAACGGTTGAAGACCTAGAGAATAAACTCACCTCCTCTCAGCTGCACATGTCCCATAAAGTTGATGATGTGGTTACTGACAAGAAGCACATGGCTGAGCTCACCACTTCATTAAGTAAGGAGTCCTATTTGATTCAGCCATGCCTCCTTGGCTGTCCAACATTTCCTCATCTCCCAACCCTTCTAAATGTGACTATCCCTGGTGCTTCTCCCTCTGTTTCCCCTGCTCCTCTACAAAGTCTCTCCCTGCAGGCAGTCACTACGTCCGAGGTGTAAAAGGAGCTCCATAAACTAGACCCCAAAAAGCCCTTCTTTAAGGTTGCTGCCCCTATCATCGCCAAACCTGTCTCTCCTTTCTGTGGAGGTTCCCATTGCTTGGAAGTCAGCCACGGTTCGTCCTTTATTTAAATTTATCTACAAGTCCATGCTAGGTAAAGCTCCGCCTTATCTCAGCTCACTGGTCACGATGGCAACACCCATCCGTAGCACGCGCTCCAGCAGGTGTATCTCACTGATCATCCCTAAAGCCAACACCTCATTTGGCCGCCTTTCGTTCCAGTACTCTGCTGCCTGTGACTGGAACGAATTGCAAAAATCGCTGAAGTTGGAGACTTTTATCTCCCTCACCAACTTCAAACATCAGCTATCTGAGCAGCTAACCGATCGCTGCAGCTGTACATAGTCTATTGGTAAATAGCCCACCCATTTTCACCTACCTCATCCCCATACTGTTTTTATTTATTTACTTTTCTGCTCTTTTGCACACCAATATCTCTACCTGTACATGACCATCTGATCATTTATCACTCCAGTGTTAATCTGCAAAATTGTAATTATTCGCCTACCTCATGCCTTTTGCACACATTGTATATAGACTCCCCCTTTGTTTTCTACTGTGTTATTGACTTGTTAATTGTTTACTCCATGTGTAACTCTGTGTTGTCTGCTCATACTGCTATGCCTTATCTTGGCCAGGTCGCAGTTGCAAATGAGAACTTGTTCTCAACTAGCCTACCTGGTTAAATAAAGGTGAAATAAATAAAATAAAAAAAAAATAAATAAAAAAAGGGTGAGATCAAGCTGATCCTAACTGTTATAGGCCTATTTCTACTTTACCCGGTTTAACAAAAGTGTTGGAAAACTTGTCAATAATCAACTGACTGGCTTTCTTAATGTCTATAGTATTCTCTCGGGTATGCAATCTGGTTTCTGCTCAGGTTATGGGATGTGTCACTGCAACCTTAAAGGTCATCAATGATGTCACCACTGTCCTTGATTCTAAGCAATATTGTGCTGCTATTTGTATTGACTTTGCCAAAGCTTTTGATAGGGTAGACCATTCCGTTCTTGTGGGTCAGCTAAGGAGTATTGTTGTCTCTGAGGGATCTTTGGGCTGGTTTGCTAACTACCTCTCTCAAAGAGTGCAGTGTATAAAGTCAGAAAATTTGCTGTCTCAGCCACTGCCTGTCACCAAGGGATGCTCTACAACAAAGCTTTCTTAGTGTCCAGCAGGCTTTCTCTACCCTTATCCTTGTTCTGAACACCTCCAAAACAAAGGTCATGTGGTTTGACAAGAAGAATGCCCCTCCTCCCACAGGTGTTATTACTACCTCTGAGGGTTTAGAGTTTGGGGTTGTCACCTCATACAAGTACTTTGGAGTATGGCTAGACGGTTCACTGTCCTTCTCTCAGCACATATCAAAGCTGCAGGCTAAAGTTAAATCTAGACTTGATTTCCTCTATCGTAATCACTCCTCTTTCGCCCCAGCTGCCAAACTAACCCTGATTCAGATGACCATCCTACCCAGGCTAGACTATGGAGACGTCATTTATAGATCGGCAGGTAAGGGTGCTCTCGAGCAGCTAGATGTTCTTTACCATTCGGCCATCAGATTTGCCACCAATGCTCCTTACAGGACACATCACAGCACTCCTCTGTAAACTGGTCATCTCTGTATACCTGTTGCAAGACCCACTGGTTGATGCTTATTTATAAAACCCTCTTAGGCCTCACTCTCCACTAAGATATCTACCGCAGCACTCATCCTCCACAAACAACATCCGTTCTGCCAGTCACATTCTGTTAAAGCATTCCAAAGCACAAATATGCCTGGGTCGCTCATCTTTTCAGTTTGCTGCAGCTAGCGACTGGAGTGAGCTGCAACGAACACTCAAACTGGGCAGTTTTTTCTCAATCTCTTCATTCAAAGACTCAATCATGGACACTTACTGACAGTTGTGGCTGCTTTGCATGATGTATTGTTGTCTCTACCTTATTGACCTTTGTGCTGTTGTCTGTGCCCAATAATGTTTGTCCATGCTTTGTGCTGCTACCATGTGTTGCTACCATGTTGTTATGTTGTGTTGCTACCATGCTGTGTTGCTATGTTGTTGTCTTAGGTCTCTCTTTATGTAGCGTTGTGTTGTCGCTCTTGTTGCGATGTGTGTTTTGTCCAATATTTATTTTTTATCCCAGGCCCCCATCCCCACAGGAGGCCTTTTGCCTTTTGGTAGGCCGTCATAGTAAATAAGAATTTGTTCTTAACTGACTGAGTTAAAAAAAAAAAAAAATCTTGGAGAACATGGCCACCATTACAATTCTGAGCCAAAATCCCAAATGACACCCAATTTACCACTATTATGTAAACTCAGCAAAAAAAGAAACCTCCCTTTATCAGGACCCTGCCTTTCAAAGATAATTCATAAAAATCCAAATAACTTCACAGATCCTCATTGTAAAGGGTTTAAACACTGTTTCCCATGCTTGTTCAAAGAACCATAAACAATTAATGAACATGCAACTGTGGAACGGTTGTTAAGACACTAACAGCTTACAGACGGTAGGTAATTAAGATCACAGTTATGAAAACTAAGGAGGCCTTTCTACGGACTCTTAAAAACACCAAAATAAAGATGCCCAGGGTCCCTGCTCATCTGCGTGAACGTGCCTTAGGCATGCTGCAAGGAGGCATGAGGACTGCAGATGTGGCCAGGGCAAAAAATTGCAATGTCCGTACTGTGAGAAGCCTAAGACAGCGCTACAGGGAGACAGGACGGACAGCTGATCGAGTTACACCAGGAATGCACAATCCCTCCATCAGTGCTCAGACTGTCTGCAATAGGCTGAGAGAGGCTGGACTGAGGGCTTGTAGGCCTGTGGTAAGGCCGGTCCTCGCCAGACATCACCGGCAACAACGTCATCTATGAGCACAAACCCACCATCTGGGACCTGTTGGATCGGAGAGTGAGGGCTAGCCATTCCCCCAGAAATGTCCGGGAACTTGCAGGTGCCTTGGTGGAAGAGTGGGGTAACATCTCACAGCAAGAACTGACAAATCTGGTGCAGGCCATGAGATGCACTGCAGTACTTAATGCAGCTGGTGGCCACACCAGATACTGACTGTTACTTTTGGTTTTGACCCCCCTTTGTTCAGGGACACATTATTCAATTTCTGTTAGTCCAATGTCTGCGGAACTTGTTCAGTTTATGTCTCAGTTGTTGAATCTTGTTTTGTTCATACAAATATTTACACGTTAAGTTTGCTGAAAATAAACACAGTTGACAGTGAGAGGACGTTTCTTTTTTGGCTGAGTTTAGTACCAGTGTAGGGTGTTGTTTAAGCCATCATACATCTCAAACGTTTGCCAAACTCTATATTTCTCTGCACAGCACTGTACGTGCCCTACAGCCGAATCTACCTCCGTAAAAGACGGTCATTGTGAATCCCATCCCGTCTACAGGCCCATGCCACCTGTACCATGTGTGAGCGACTAAGGAAGTCCAGGTGATTCAAATTACTTTTTAATTCCTGCCACTGTGAACATCAGTTAGCTTAATGAGAGGGAAGGAAAAAGAGGTTGAGAACAAGAGACTCCCTCCTTACATTAAAAAGGGCCTAATTACCAAATCTGTGGCACTGCCGCACCACCACTCCACAGGGACCATAACAAACCTGTTTACCAGCCGAGGCAGTGCGTTTGCGTCTGTGTGGGGAGCAGCAACCACACGCATACAATACAGAAGTTATTAATACGGCAGTCTACGCAATCAATGTAGAAGCTAATACAGTGCTTATTTATGCAGTTGCTTGCATGCCTGGGTTGGGGTGCCCGCAGCCTAGGTGAGTCATTTAAATAACAACGTGATGTTCATGTTTTCGTTGTGTGATATGGAGACATGAAACCCACTGGGTAGTTCGGGTGTTGAATATATACACTTCTTGTAATCTTATTTGATATTATGAACTGGGTGGTTCGAGCCCTGAATGCTGATTGGCTGACAGCCGTGGTATATCGGACCGTTTATCATAGGTATGACAAAACATGTATTTTTACTGCTCTAATTACGTTGGTAAGCCGTTTATAATAGCAATAAGGCCCAAGAGGGGGTGGTATATGGCCAATATACCATGGCTAGGGCTGTTCTTCTGCAAGACACAAAGCGGAGTGCATGAGTACAGCCCTTAGCCGTGGTATATTGAAGCATGATATTACAGTACATCCATGAATGTATACAAACAGTTTGGTCATATATAGCATTTATTTACACTTTTCTATTTACAGATCTTTGTTTCAAAATTCATTCTCTGTACACATATTTAAAAAAGAAAAGAAAATCACGATCACTCTCCACTGTATGAGATTCACACTTTCACATGTCTTAGTCAGAAGTCAGAAGGGAAAGAGGACCAGTCGTAGTTTGGCCAGAAACATTTGAACATCTCTGAAAAGAAACCGAGCAACAGTAAAATACAACCCCCCCCCAAAAAGGCTTTAGGAGGCAGACCCAAACATGTTAGGTCATGCCCCATGAGATGCTGACTGCAACGTCCAGTGTGTGTGTGTGTCCGAGGCCTCCAGCCAGCGGACGGACACCCGGTCACCACCGTAACCATGGCAACCCGGGGCTTTTGACTTTTACCGAAGGTGTGTGTAAGGGTTGTTCGGTACATCAAACCAAGTTGAAACACATAAGGACACCAGAGAAGGCAGCTGCTAGACTTACTGATGCGATTCTGTGGACTCATCGGTTGCGTCCCAAATGGCACCCTATTCCCTATATCGGGCACTACTTTGACCAGGGCCCATAGGGATCTGGTCAAAAGTAGTGCACTATATATGGAATAGGGTGCCATTTTGGATGCAGAAACTGTCATGGCTTAGCAAACAGAGTGTGAGAGCATCAACTGAATAAACGTTCTCGTTTCATTTGCAGAGCTTAAATTAAGGTAAAATAAATATCTATGATGATCATCTGCTATCTCTACATTAGGCACAACTTAATAGGCTCATGTAAACAGTATGTAAAAAAAAGACATTTGTTTCTTTTAAAGCTGATTCCAAATAATATATTTCGTACAAAAAAAGGGAAGAAAATGGACTTTTATCAAGTGCAGTTTTTAAAAAGTTTCTAATCAATGTGAGAATAGGAAATTGGGCCTGGAGCTGACATGGAGCGCAAAAACATTACCGACATGATCAAAAGAAGTTGAGGAGTTTCAAATACAGAGTATTTAAGCTGCCCCATCTATACATACACTCCCAACCCACATAAACACACACACCATTGAGGAGTTCATGCAACAATTATTGGTCTTCATCGTTACCTGGCAGGGTGTTTTTGACGATAAAAGTGGTACATAATATTATTTCAACGTCTAATTTACATCGTATATCCACCCTCTACACAAGGGGTATAACAACTCTTAACCCACGCGGGCCAGAGCCTGTTGGTTTTCTGTTCTACCTGATAATTAATTGCACCCACCTGTTGTCCCAGGATTAAATCAGTCCCTGATTAGAGGGGAACAATGAAAAATAGGAGTGGAACTGGGTTGAGTCCAGAGTTGTGTTTGAGGGCTCTACACCAGGTAAAAACAAACTAATGAAACTAATTTGGTACATCAAATAAAAACCCTAAGCAGTCAAATGAAGGCAAATGGAGAGCGTTAACATATTCCACCCTGACATCCACAGTCAGTGTTCCTGAATAGACTGAATAACTGAATGGGCCCTAGTTCTGGGCTATGATCAGTTACAAATTGTCGTAGTCCAGAAGTTTTTTTCTGACCACAAAACTCATGGTCCTACTTCTGGGTTTTGAGAAGTATTTTTTTAACCCTTTGTACACGCATGGAAATTTGACTATGGATACGGCTAACGTGAAAGGTTTCTTAGAGAAGAAATATGAAAAGCATATGCATAACCATGGTAGCAGTTGAAAGGGAACAGGAGATTATGGGAAAATGATTACACTTGATTTGATGTGCATTCTACATTTACTGTACTTTCGCTGCATTTGTTGATAAAATCCGAAAATACTCTGGATATATTCAGTAACATAAGTACATTCCTGGAAAATGTGTGGTAGGTGCAACACAAAACAAAAAAAAAAGGACAAGGGTTTGAGTGAGAGGACTAACTGGTGTCTCCTTGTGGCCATGTACCTCTTCAAAGTGTGCATAGTTCCCTAGGTTATTTCAAAGCACTTTAATGACTCAAAGAAGAGTCTTCAACTATAAAGGTGCCTTTCATGAGCTCTCCTAGCTGTGCCGTTGAGAAACTAGCACAAATACACTTGTGTTTGGTTTGTTTGGAACACAACCCTGCATCCCCATCATCACACAATTACTATTGTTGTTAACGCAATCCAAAAACGGTCCATTTATAAATTGCAATCTGGGTCAGGTGGGCGTCATTTAAAAGCTTGTTCTATTGCCAAAATGACTAGCTAAGTTATAAAATACGATGTTACTTGCTTTCAGAATGCAATGTATAATCCTGGTGCACATAGAACGGAGTCTTGAGTGCATTCAGGTGCGTGTGCCGCGGCAAATTTTCTTCACAACAGACAAATATTAGGCTCGTTCGGTTCAGAACAAGCCAGAGTATGACGCCACATCATCTTGTAACTGTATATCAAACATAGTGATCAGAGATGTTGACACTGTGTATGACATTAGTTTTATGATATGGAAGTGTGAAGTGCACATTTGGACTCACGGGTGTTTGGCAAGATCATGACATTAAAGCGGTATTTCTCATCTTTCAAAATGTACAGCAATTCCCTCACTCAAGACAACAAAAAAAAAAAGTATATATTTTGGGGTTTTTATTTTACCAGGTAAATTGACTGAAAACACATTCACAACAAGGTCGCGCGAGGTGCTCAAGTTCAGAATGTCCGTCAGTCAAAAACCATAGTGCTGACATGTTACTGTACAGCCACTGCATTACAATTTAGTTGTTTAATTGTGCCCAAATCTGCCATTACCAACCCGTATACATACAGGTACAAGTTTTCTGGCTACGTGACCACACTAGGAAATCTCCTGGCCTAAAAGGTGACTGCTCACCACTGCACTGTGCAGCACCAATTAGGTAGTGAGTCCTAGGTTCAGAGATGATCGTACGTCAGGCAGAGTCACGCGATACTCGTCCCTCCCTCAGCCAACCGACAAATATTCCATATCTTACATAATATAGTTCAGAGAGTGTTGTTAGACATCATTAGATCCAGCCCTGCGGACCATGTCAGAGTCAGAACGAAATCATTCATAACAATAAGATACTTCCTGATCTAATTATTCACTTTTAAGTGAATGTGTTTCTGTTTTGAACTAAAACCTACTTGTCTCTGGGGGATTGACTGCTTGTTTTGAACTGAAAGCACGGACACGAAAAAAAGAGCTCGATGCCAGCTAGGAATGACTAGAATGATGACATGTGTCCTCAGTTTCCTTAGGAATTAAAAGTGACATATCAACCAAGTACAAAAGACCTCTCTCTTACCCCCCCCCCCCACACACTCACACAAACAAGGTTCGTTCAGACAATTCATTCATTAGGTCTCGGGACATGTTGCGCCTGCTGTGGAGATCCACTCAATGTGACTGGGCCTCTAGGAGAAGGTCTGAGTTCCTTGGGGACGGTGGGCAGTCACGGACAAACAGTACAGGACAGTCTAGAACAGTCAGTCATCCATGGGTCTGCAGCTAGATCTCCACTACCACACTGACTGGAGGTCTGTTCTGGTTGGGGTCTACTTCGATGGGACAGGCATTGATGTTGTTGGAGTGTTGCACAAATGTAATTTCATGGTTAAGAACAAAGAGAAGAGGAGTCAAGAAGAACAGTCGGTTAGAACGGTACACACAGACCAAGAAGCAATGGCTTCCCAAATGGCCCCCTATTCCCTACATAGTGCTCTACTTGGGGCTCTGGTCAAAAATAATGCATTTTGTAGAGGATAGGGTGCCATTTGTGATGCAAACGTTTTTGTTTTCATCTACGAGTAGCAACGGTTGTGGACTGCAGAGGGACAAGAAAGTCAAGGAGGGGTTCCATCCATCCATCTGTCCGCCAGGGGGCCTCTGTCAGGGGTTCAAGTAGCTAGCTGTCAGGGGCCCACACTCATCTCTTGTAGTGGTTGGGGGCGTCAGCGAAGGCAAACTTCAGCCTGTAGGCCTCAGCCAGGAGCACGCTGACCTCCTCGTTGCCCCAGTGCATGGTGGGTAGGTTCTGCAGCAGAATCATCAGACCCTGTGGGACAGAGAAAGAAACAACAAAAGGATTTAGTGGCGATGAAGGTAGAGGTAGAGAGAGGTAGAGGTAGAGAGGGGTAGCGGTAGAGAGAGAGAGAGAAAGAAGTAGAGAGCGGCAGAGAGAGAGAGAGCGAGGAGTGCAGTTAGACACAGACAAATTGATATGGCCAGAGAGAGAAAGACAGCGAGAACCAAGTGAGAGGAGAAGGGCACACCACTCTTTGAACATTACAGTGAGTGAATGTGAAGGTGTCGCCAGGGGCAACAGTAGTGAGAGGAGCTGGGAGGCTGTCTCAGTAAGGAGCGCCTCACACACACCGCCTGCTTTATAACACCAACCAGTGAAGCAGAAGCACCATCACAGAACACACATACACTTTTAATCAGCGAGTAATTCTATTTAACAATCCGTCGCGTGTCGTTTCGTTCTGAACAGAAGCACTGTGTTTTTCCTTCCGTTCCACTGTTACGACCAGCATAATAAAGTTCTGAACCGGTTTGAACCAGAAAGTAGTACTGGTTATATGGTTCATTTCTGTTCCTTTTTACTTTACATTTAGCTCATTAAATGACTCCACCAATCAGTGCAGATAGAGCAGCTTTCTATGGACCGGGCAAGCTAGTTGTTTGTATGCTTGATAGGCAGAGAAGTGTAGGGCGCGACTGAAATGTTGCGGGGTGGGGAGAGTACAAGAGAGAGGGCCTTGGCTTAAAGCTCCGGGCATCATGATAAGACGTGCATTATAATGCGTTCAGGATATTAGTAAGCCTATCATTACTTCACTGAGTCAAATAATTATATCCCAGGAAGATACCTAGCTACGGAGAAGCGGCTAATATACGGAGGAACTTTGAACGTCAGAAAAGTTGGCTCAATGCCGAGGCTAGCTAACAAGCTTGTGTGTGCAGCGGCAGCAGAATTCAAATCACATCGTTCCTTATTGTTGTTAATAAATCCAATGTGAAACGTGATGATCATAGTATCCTTAAATAGCCTAGAAAACTAGCTGGCAGGAAGACACAGGAAAGAGAAGTTTCTGAGTGACAGAGTGAGTTGCTTTGCATGGGCGCTTTGATGGCATTTTTTTCGCTTGAAACGTAAAATAATGTTATTAACCAGTTCCCATGATTTGGATATGAAGCGCAAAAATGCTAATATAGGTACCACTGACTTGCATTGGATTTGTGCCATAAACGCTAAAAAGTTAGCATTTGAAACAGTGGCCAGGTAAACAAAACCAAAGCATGGGTTGCTGTCATACCTGGTCGAGACAAAAAAACGACATGTATTTTGTAATTTAGGTGAACTATCCCTTTAACAATTAGGGCGGGGGGGGGGGGGGGTCTTAAAAAAATGATCACCTAATAGCAGAACAGCACCATGGGTCAGAACCTGGTATTATCAGGATGACTAACTTCTCTGAACAGGAAAAAAAAAAAAAAAAAAAAACAGGATGAAGAAACAACATTCTGACCCACAACTCCATACTAATTTGGCGGTAGCCTAGTGGTTCGAGCTTTGGGCCAGTTACCGAAAATCTGTCGTTCTGCCCCTGAACAAGGCAGTTAACCCACTGTTCCTAGACCGTGATTGTGAATAACCGACTTGCCTACTAGTTAAATAAAAATAATGTTAAACAGAGAACTGATCATGTATACACGTTGTTGGGGTTGGATTGGCGTGGGGTGTGTGGGTCCGTTGATGTCCTTTGACCTCTTCGGATACCTCATTGTTAAAAAAATTTTTTGGGGGGGGGGGTACAAATCGGACGTTAGGTACTACAATCATTGAATATTATGTCAATCCTATAAATTAAAACAGCCAATTTGTGTGCAATCAATCATAATTATGTTGCAGGAGTGCTTATTATTTGTTTCTAAACCACAGAAAGCATTTCAGATCAACCTGAGGTGGTCGGTGTCACGGCTTTCTGAAATGACATGGAACGACAAGAGACAGAAGTAAAAAATAAAAAAAAGCCTTATGGAGTTACAGTTAGCCCCAGCCGAGCCCCTGCCAGACCCCCCCACTAGATTGATGCATTAGTGTGTGTTAGTGGGGCTGGGACGGCAGGACCTCCATCTCCAGCCTAATAAAGCCCTCTGACTGGGGCCTGATGAGGGGGGAATGAATCTGGTTAACACTTCCTGCAGTAGCAGAGACAGGCCCGGCCTGGGGTGACAGTGACACTTGCGCAAAATGCTTTCCCTACCATTGCACTGTGTAGCTGCCTACTTTGGTTCGTCCAGGCTAGTTCTTTTCCCACTCCACACAGTTGTTTGAAATAAGACGGCTGTGTGTACATGTCTCTCTGTGCATAGGAGTGTGCGCGTACCTGCTTGCTTATGTGTCTGTCTCACATGTTCACAACTCCACCAGCGCTAAACACTGACTGACAGAGAAGGATAAAAAAAAAAAAAAAAAAATTCTGACGCTCATTTGAATATCTGACAACACACCGCAGGTTGCATACAAATCGCATGTCCCAATAGTTTCGGAGCTATCTGAACATTCGCAATAACATCTGCTAAATGTGATTTCCCCGTGTTAAGTTCATGTTCACATTTGTGTGTGCATTTGTGTGTTTATGCGTGCGTGTGTGTTCATGCGTGCGTGTGTTCATGCGTGCGTGTGTGTTTATGTGTGTGCATGCGTGCGTGTGTGTTTATGTGTGTGCATGCGTGCGTGTGTGTTTATGTGTGTGCATGCGTGCGTGTGTGTTTATGTGTGTGCATGCGTGCGTGTGTGTTTATGTGTGTGCATGCGTGCGTGTGTGTTTATGTGTGTGCATGCGTGCGTGTGTGTTTATGTGTGTGCATGCGTGCGTGTGTGTTTATGTGTGTGCATGCGTGCGTGTGTGTTTATGTGTGTGCATGCGTGCGTGTGTGTTTATGTGTGTGCATGCGTGCGTGTGTGTTTATGTGTGTGCATGCGTGCGTGTGTGTTTATGTGTGTGCATGCGTGCGTGTGTGTTTATGTGTGTGCATGCGTGCGTGTGTATTTATGTGTGTGCATGCGTGCGTGTGTGTTTATGTGTGTGCATGCGTGCGTGTGTGTTTATGTGTGTGCATGCGTGCGTGTGTGTTTATGTGTGTGCATGCGTGCGTGTGTGTTTATGTGTGTGCATGCGTGCGTGTGTGTTTATGTGTGTGCATGCGTGCGTGGCCAGCAGAATCGAACATGCATGCATAAATGTGTTCTCTCCCACTATTCTTCCATCAACTCACTTGACATGTGCCACTGGGCAAGGTTACACTATACTGTACAAACATATAGCTGAACTGAGATGGAAGGGGCGGCAGGTAGCCTAGTGGTTAGAGCTTTGGACAAGTAACCGAAAGGTTGCAAGATCGAATACCCGAGCTGACAAGGTAAAAATCTGTCGTTCTGCCCCTGAACAAGGCAGTTAACCCACTGTTCCTAGGTATTAATTGAAAATAAGAATTTGTTCTTAACTGACTTAACAAGGTAAAAAAAAATAAAAAAAAAAATGAAATAGAATGAGATAAGCAAATTATTTGTAGACTGGAAGACAGTTTGTTAAGATCTATATGTCTTGTTCCTACGATTTTTTAATTACTATTAATCCCCATCCTTACAGACGGTAAATAATTGGAAATTAATTATTTTATTTATTGCAATTCCCCCACTCTTGCAAATAACAAATCTGTTTCTGTTCCAGGGTTGTTGTTGTTTGAGATCAAAACGGGTCTGTGGTAGGGACGTGGCAATGGGCTCGGTCGGCCCGTTGGCGAGGCTAAATATTTGAGAACATTTTAGAGGCCCCCATCTTGGTTGTGTGGAGACAATTATAATATTTATGCCTGAGACGGTTTCTGACAGTTTGTGCAAACTCAGTTTCATCACTTTTCTGGGTTGCTGGTCTCAGACAATTATGTAGGTGAAGAAGCCTGATGTGAAGGTCCTGGGCTGGCGTGATTACACTTGGTCTGCGATTGTGAGGCCGGTTGGACATACTGCCAAATTCTCTAAAATGACGTTGGAGGCAGCTTAAGGTAGAGAAATTAACATTAAATTATCTGGCAACCGCTCTGGTGGACAAACCTGCAGCCGAACATATATGGACGTATATGGACCGTGCTGTTTAATCAGCTTCTTGCTATGCCTAAACCTGTCAGGTGGATGGATTATCTTGGCAAAGGAGAACTGCTCACTAACATGGATATAAAGAAATTTATGCATGTCATTTGAGAGAAATAAACTTTTTGTCTGTATGGAACATTTCTGGGATCTTATATTTCAGCTCATGAAACATGGGACCAACACTTTCCATGTTTCATTTATATTTTTGTTCAGTATATAATTAGTGGATTTGGCTATTTCAGCCACACCCGTTGCTGACAGCTGAACAAAATCGTGAAAACAGCCATGCAATCTCCATAGTCAAACATTGGCAGTAGAATGGCCCGTAAAGTAGAGCTCAGTGACTTCCAACGTGTAACACCTTTCCAACAAGTCAGTTCGTCAAATTTCGGCCTTGCTAGAGCTGCCCCGGTCAACTGTAAGTGCTGTCATTCTGAAGCGGAAACGTCTAGGAGCAACAACGCCCTGCTGCGAAGTGGTAGGCCACACAAGCTCACGGAATGGGACCGAGCTAAAGCGCGTGTCCTCAGTTGCAAGACCCACTACCGTGTTTTAAACTGCCTCTGGAAGCAACATCAGCACAATAACTGTTCGTTGGGAGCTTCATGAAATGGGTTTCCATAGCAGAGCAGCCGCACACAAGCCTAATACCATCATGCTCAATGCCAAGCGTTGGCTGGAGTGGTGTAAAGATCTCCACCATTGGACTCAGTGGAAATGCGTTCTCTGGAGTGATGGGATCACGTTTCACCATCTGGCAGTCCGATGGGCGAATCTGGGTTTGGCCGATGCCAGGAAAACTCTACCTGCCCAAATGCATAGTGCCAATTGTAAAGTTTGGATGAGGAGGAATAATGGTCTGGGGCTGTTTTTCATGGTTCGGGCTCACCCTTAGCTCCAGTGAAGGGAAATCTTAACGCTACAGCATATAATGACATTCTAGACAGTTCTGTGCTTCCAACTTTGTGGCAACAGTTGGGGAAGCCCCTTTCCTGTTTCAGCATGACAATGCCCCCGTGCACAAAGCAAGGTCCATACAGAAATTATTTGTCGAGATTGGATTTGAAGAACTTGAGTGACCTGCACAAAGCCCTGACCTCAACCCCATCGAACACCTTTGAGATGAACTGCAATGCCGACTGCGAGCCAGGCCCTAATTGCCGAACATCAGTGCCCAACCTCACTAATGCTCGTGGCTGAAAGGAAGCAAGTCCCCGCAGCAATGTTCCAACATCTAGTGGACAGCCTTCCCAGAAGAGGCTGTTATAGCAGCAAAGAGGTGAACAACTCCATATTAATGCCTATGATTTTGGAATGAGACATTCGACGAGCGGGCATCCACATACGTTTGTAGTGTACGTGGGAGCATTTGAATGGACAAGGCCATGTTGTTTGTTGACTAGTTTAGTCAGAGGCACAGTGTTAGCTTCACTGTCAAACATCTTAGAAACGCAAATGTGAGAAAGCTGGATATGGCGGTCGAGCACAGTGTAAAGTGCTGCATATAATGGTACATAATGGAGTATATGGACCTCCAGAGGACATTCTATGGGACAACTCATAGGTATTCAGTGTCCTACCCAATGTATAGAATAAGCTAGTAGTCAAACCCACCTCCCCGGTGACTGGCTGGTGAGAGTCCTTCATTCATGACTTAAACATTCTAATGACCAGCTGTTGGCTATCATTGATATTCCGCTAATGAGCTTAATATACCTTAATTACACACATCTCACAGGCTGCTGCAGAAATCACTTTACTAACACAGGTAGGGGGCACTTCAGAATGAAGGGGGGGGGGGGGGGGGCGTACAACGTGTGTGTCTAATGTCTGATTGAGTCACATTGATAACGGCATCAAAAGAGGCCCCTCAGAACATCGGAACAATTAACAGCCTCTCTAAAGAAGCAAGGCCAGCGGCAGAAATGCACATGGTTTAGAAAAGGACGGGTCCATGTGCTAAAGCATCCTCTTTAGGAATTAGAAGGCCTTTCAAGTCGACCACTTACGCAAAGTACAGTTCCAAGCACCTGCACAAAAAAGGTAAACCCCACACCCATCGACTCAATTGTACACTGAATAGGACATTCCTGGATGGTGCTCAGATTGCATTAAGTCAAATGAAAAGCCTGGTACTTCTCAAGAGGACTCTGCGGTCTTTTCTCCCCACAGAGTTAACGAGAGATCAAAGTGGATAGATAGAGGGTGGACTGTGTGCGCTTAGTGTGTGTGACAGTGCTTCTTGGGGATAGTAATGGACTAACACATTATGGAAGATTTTAGCTCTGGTTTAACCGAGATGAAGGCACAAGCAGAGACACAGCCACAGACCCAGAGGAAACCTCACAGACCCAGTAGAGATGAATTCACAACCCTGTTTCTCCAAATCTGTCCTCGAGTCCATTAAATCACCTCCTAAGATAGATGCTCTCGCTGCTTTCTGTTTGGCTCTAAGACAATAGCGACATGTATTTATTCCTCCTCTCTGAAATCACTGTATTAAGGCGGCGACTATGGTTACTGAGTCCTGTCCGTATCGCAGGCGGCACACAGCGAAGCGGGGGACAGAAAGAAGCAGCTTAATTATTTAGCTGTGCTTTTGGCTCACTGCGGTGGGTCTGGGCCGAGCCAGACACACAGACACAGCGATAAACTGCAGGTCTCGAATGACAGTCTGGCAGCAAGGCAGAGCGCCGCACCACAGGCCACTATTGTGGGGAGTGATAACTACTTTTAGGAGATTTGTGAGTAAGGATGAAAAAAAATAATCGACTTAGCCCCCTCGTCATGGCGCCCTGGTGTGGTGTTTATTGATCACTGATGGAGAACGCAGGGGCAGTCACTATCACACTGCAACGAAGTCTCAACCCTTCCACTGTAGATCACTGATGGAGAACGCAGGGGCAGTCACTATCACACTGCAACGAAGTCTCAACCCTTCCACTGTAGATCACTGATGGAGAACGCAGGGGCAGTCACTATCACACTGCAACGAAGTCTCAACCCTTCCACTGTAGATCACTGATGGAGAACGCAGGGGCAGTCACTATCACACTGCAACAAAGTCTCAACCCTTCCACTGTAGATCACCGATGGAGAACGCAGGGGCAGTCACTATCACACTGCAACGAAGTCTCAACCCTTCCACTGTAGATCACCGATGGAGAACGCAGGGGCAGTCACTATCACACTGCAACGAAGTCTCAACCCTTCCACTGTAGATCACTGATGGAGAACGCAGGGGCAGGCACTATCATACTGCAAAGAAGTCTCAACCCATCTACTGTGTACTGCGCTTGCACGCACCAACGCAGACACAACCAACTAAACACCACAGACGGAAGATTGATTACGGGTGACTTAACCAACAGTTCTGTTCATCAGGAGGTCCTGGGTATTGTGGGTAACATACACGAAGGGCCACACAATTTAGCAGGAGAGAGCGAGAGAGCGATGCAGGGGGGAGAGAGAGCGATGCAGGGGGGGAGAGAGCGCGATGCAGGGGGGGGAGAGAGCACGATGCAGGGGGGGAGAGAGCGCGATGCAGGGGGGGGAGGGAGCGCGATGCAGGGGGGGGGGGGGGGGGGGGGCGCGATGCAGGGGGGGGAGAGCGCGCGATGCAGGGGGGGGGAGAGTGCGCGATGCAGGGGGGGGGAGAGTGCGCGATGCAGGGGGGGGAGAGTGAGCGCGATGCAGGGGGGGAGAGTGAGCGCGATGCAGGGGGGGGGAGAGTGAGCGCGATGCAGGGGGGGGGGGGAGTGAGCGCGATGCAGGGGGGGAGAGTGAGCGCGATGCAGGGGGGGAGAGTGAGCGCGATGCAGGGGGGGAGAGTGAGCGCGATGCAGGGGGGGGAGAGTGAGCGCGATGCAGGGGGGGGAGAGTGAGCGCGATGCAGGGGGGGAGAGTGAGCGCGATGCAGGGGGGGGAGAGTGAGCGCGATGCAGGGGGGGGAGAGTGAGCGCGATGCAGGGGGGGGAGCGTGAGCGCGATGCAGGGGGGGGGAGAGTGAGCGCGATGCAGGGGGGGGAGAGTGAGCGCGATGCAGGGGGGGAGAGAGCGATGCAGGGGGGGAGAGAGAGCGATGCAGGGGGGGAGAGAGAGCGATGCAGGGGGGGAGAGAGAGCGATGCAGGGGGGGAGAGAGAGCGATGCAGGGGGGGAGAGAGAGCGATGCAGGGGGGGAGAGAGAGCGATGCAGGGGGGGAGAGAGAGCGATGCAGGGGGGGAGAGAGAGCGATGCAGGGTGGAGAGAGATGCAGGGAGAGAGAGAGCGATGCAGGGAGAGAGAGAGAGCGATGCAGGGGGAGAGAGAGAGAGAGAGCGATGCAGGGGGAGAGAGAGAGAGAGAGCGATGCAGGGGGAGAGAGCGAGAGAGCGATGCAGGGGGAGAGAGCGAGAGAGCGATGCAGGGGGAGAGAGCGAGAACGATGCAGGGGGAGAGAGCGAGAACGATGCAGGGGGAGAGAGCGAGAACGATGCAGGGGGAGAGAGCGAGAACGATGCCGGGAGAGAGAGAGTGATGCAGGGGGAGAGAGAGAGTGATGCAGGGGGAGAGAGAGAGTGATGCAGGGGGAGAGAGAGAGAGATGCAGGGGGAGAGAGAGAGTGATGCAGGGGGAGAGAGAGAGTGATGCAGGGAGAGTGTGTATACATTTACATCCACAGTATTGTGTTTTTTCTTTTGTTTTCCCCCCTACATTATTCCTTTCAGTAAATGCCTCTGTTGAGTGGATTCATACGGCCCATGTGAGAAAGTCCATTAACAGAGTGTATTAAAACCAATTTACATGGGAGGTCCTGCCTCTAGCTCTCTACCTTCCTCTCTCGCTCCTTTTCTCTACACCTCTATTTGTCTCTCTCTCCCTCCGTGTGTGTGTGTGCGTGCACGTGCTACAACTACACCAAATCACTCTCGCGTGGTGATTCATCAAGCTACATGCAGTTTAAATGAGTCTCCACTCACAGCCCAAGTTTGGACAAAATTACAAGTTCTTCTGATGAACGGCGAGGGCATTGTATTAATCAGGCAGAAGTTTACACTTTCTCATCTCTCAGCGTAATAGACTCAAGGCCATAACTCACAATTTGTTTGTAATTTTTTGCAATTGATTGAATGTCGGCTTTTGTATGTGTACAAATACACCCCCAAAAATGGCATCATTTCCATAATTTCTTTTGGGAGTAGAGATTGATGAGTGGAGCACGTCGGATGCTTGTCATTTAGCTTCTAGCTGTTGTGAGTTATGGCATGGAGTCTATTAAGACCTCTACACTGAGAGATGAGAAGGTGTAAACTTCTGTCTGATTAAGATACATGTCTGTCCTGGTAGTTGTGATCGAACAGATTGGGAGTGTGACTGCCTCATATGTTGCTGCCATCACAAGCATATCCCACAATGCTTGACAATAGGATACAGAGACTGAAGTAGCACTGGCTTTTCTAAACCATCCGGAGAGAGTATACACAGGATATACATATTGAAATGCCTCTGGGATTTCGATACCATGGTCAGAGTACACTCAAAAGGATATACAGAAATGAAAGTAGCATTGGCATTTCTATACCATCCAGGGTATGTACACTCAATAGGATTTACAGAGATGAATATTGCATTGACATGTCTATACCATCCATAGAGTAAACAGTGCCTTCAGAAAGTAGTGATACCGCTTTACTTTGTACAAATTTTGTCGTGTCAAAATGGATTAAATATATTTTTTCCCCCCTCACCCATCTACACACAATACCCCATAATGACAAAGTAATTATGTGTTTTTAGAAATGTTTGCAAATGTACAGTGGCGTAAAGTACTTAATTAAAAACACTTTAAAGTACTACTTAAGGAGTTTTTGGAGATATCTGTACTTTACAATTTATATTTTTGTTAACTTCTACCTTTACTTCATTATATTCCAAAAGGCAACTATGTACTTTTTACTCCATACATTTTCCCCGACACTCAAAGGTACTTGTTATATTTTGAATGGCTAGCATGACAGGAAAATAGTCCAATTCATGCATGTATCAAGAGAACATCCCTCGTCATCCCTAATGCCTCTGATCTGACGGACTCACTAAACCCAAATGCTTTGTTTGAAAAATTATGTCTATGTTGGAGTGTGCCCCTGGTTACCCATAAATAACAAAAAACTAGAAAATGGTGCCATCTGGTTTGCTTAATACAGGGAATTTGAAATTATTTATTATTTTGCTTTCAATAGTTAAGTATATTTTAGCAATTACATTTACTTTTGATACTTTAGTATATTTAAAAACAAATACTTAGAGTTTTAATCAAGTACTATTTTACTGGGTGATTCACTTTTACTTGAGTAAAAGTTAAGATACCTTTAATAGAAAATGACTCAAGTATGACAAATTGGGTACTTTTTGAAATATAGAAATATCTCACTTACATAATCATTCCCAAACCTGAGTCAGTACATGTTATAATCCCCTTTGGCAGCGATTACAGTTGTGAGTCTTTTTGGGTAAGTCTCTAAGAGGTTGCACACCTGGATTGTACAATATTTGCACATTATTATTTCAATTCTTCAAGCTCTGTCAAGTTGGTTGTTGATCATTGCTAGACGGACATTCTCAAGTCTTGCCATAGATTTTGAGGCCAATTTAAGTCAAAACTGTAACTAGGCCACTCCGGACCATTGAATGTCGTCTTGGAAAGTAACTGCAGTGTACATTTGGCCCTATATTTTAGGATATTGTCCTGCTGAAAGGTGAATTTGTCTCCCAGTGGCTGTTAGAAAGCAGACTGAGCCAGGTTTTCCTCCAGGATTTTGCCTGTGCTTAGCTCTATTACGTTTATTTTCAGCAACAACAAAATGTTATGCCTTGCCGATGACAAGCATACCCATAACAAGAAGCAGCCACCACCATGTTTGAAAATATGAAGAGTGGTACTCAGTGATGTGTTCGGCTGGATTTGCACCAAACATAACGCTTTGTATTCCGGACATAAATAATAAAACCTGAACTTAGAGGTTTGCCTTAACAAAGGGGTTGAACACTTATTAGCTCAAGCCATTGAGATTTTCATTCATTTGTAAACATTTTAAAAAAAGAAAAAATAATTGCACTGACATTGAGGTATTTTATGTAGGCCAGTGACACAAAATCTCTATTTAATACTTTCTGAAGGCACTGTATACACTCAAAAGTATAAGCCTACAGACATTGAAGTAGCACTGATATTTCTATAGTATAGATTTATACACAGTACACACTTTTCCACCCTCTTATAATAATAGAGTCAAAGCAAATGCATTCAAAGTGGACATTTAATCAGTAGAAAAGCAGCTGACATTTAAAGAGTTCCACTTCCGTCTGACAGACATTTAATTGCGTTAAAGCCGTCTGTGTAACTCCTTTCTCTCTCGGCTAGGAGTGTGTGTGTGTGTGTGTATGAGCCCACATCTGTCACATCAGAAACACACAATGACATAGTGATCTTCGATTTACACCAAACTAATAGCTTTGTGTATACATCCCAGTCAGGCTGAAATTAACTTTCCAAATGACGTTCCCAGCATTTATTCAATACCAGATAGTAATGAAATCACAGAGAAAAGGCATGGTGTCTGTATCGAAGCCATTGCTATTCATGCTACATGAAACATTTGGCCCTCATTTAAATTTGATGAATTCTAGGAAAGAAACACAAGCTCTCCACTCTTCTGTCCCCTTGACCTTCCGTCACTAGCTGACTGGTCCAAATGGAAAGGCACCATTGAGTATAATTTGA
Organism: Oncorhynchus mykiss; assembly: GCF_013265735.2. NCBI lineage: Eukaryota > Metazoa > Chordata > Actinopteri > Salmoniformes > Salmonidae > Oncorhynchus > Oncorhynchus mykiss. Next base: position 47,233,421 of record NC_048579.1, read on the forward strand.
TATGATAGCCTTGACATCATCTTTACGAATACAGCTACAGGCCAGAGGGTTGGACAGATCAAGAGTTCTAGCATAGCGCTACGGTGAGCCAGTTAGAGCCAAAGTCTTAGTCAATGTTTTTGGAGTATCTAGGGGTATGGTGGTAATGTAGAATGGCAGTGAGTGCTTCAGCCTTCTGAAAACAGCACCGCAGGCACTCTGCAATTCTTCCAGAGCCCTGAACAACAGTGTGTGTGTGTGTGTGTGTGTGTGTGTGTGAGAGACGTAAAGGCAGAGTTTGTGCATGTGTGAGAAAGCAACAGTGAGAGAGAGGGGGGGTTGGGAGAGAGAGAAGTAGAGGTGGTGTGTGTGTGTGTGAGCGAGAGAGAGAGTTGGTGTTGGTGCCAAGTAAGCTATTGAGGCAGACAGAGATGCCAGTTACAGTCGCAGCGGTTCCCAACCACCTGAGGTGGATCAGTAGAGAGAACATTTTCAAAGAACATTCTGCCTGCTAGTTTCCAGTTAGTCATTTACCTGCTTAACCAATCAAACAAGCATGAGCTCTCTTCTCATTTATTTACTTACAAAATGATTATTTTCTCAGCGTATCATTACACTGCCTATTAGGCGACTGGGAGGGCATCAGACACTTCCCTGAAGTTTGTGTGATGCCTCCACTCACCTCACTTCAGTCTGTCGGTGGACCCACTCTCCCAAGTAGAGCATCACCAGCCACAACATGTTTTTAAGGCATACATTAGGGAATGATAATCTCATACTTGAAAAAGTGTAATTGGAGTTATAAATAAAAATGAAAGAAGAAAAAATCTCTATCTTAGAAAAAGCCCATATAAAATCTTTACAAGGTAAAGGAGAAAACATAATTTCTGAACTTAAGCAGGAAAATAATATTTTACTTTTGAAGAGAGCCAACTACTACAGGTTAAACTCAATTAAAGCATACTATTTAATGGCAAATTAATCTGGTAAACACAGCCCTGACAAAACTAATACACGCCAAACAAGTTACAATTTTAAACGATGGTTTGATTAGAAACAAAATCCTTTAATTAGTTACACTATTAATAACAATTTTAAGTAGTTTATGTGTCGGGGGGCTAGGGTCAGTTTGTTATATCTGGAGTACTTCTCCTGTCCTATTCGGTGTCCTGTGTGAATCTAAGTGTGCGTTCTCTAATTCTCTCCTTCTCTCTTTCTCTCTCTCGGAGGACCTGAGCCCTAGGACCATGCCCCAGGACTACCTGACATGATGACTCCTTGCTGTCCCCAGTCCACCTGGCTGTGCTGCTGCTCCAGTTTCAACTGTTCTGCCTTATTATTATTCGACCATGCTGATCATTTATGAACATTTGAACATCTTGGCCATGTTCTGTTATAATCTCCACCCGGCACAGCCAGAAGAGGACTGGCCATCCCACATATGCTCTCTCTAATTCTCTCTTTCTTTCTCTCTCTCGGAGGACCTGAGCCCTAGGACCATGCCCCAGGAATACCTGACATGATGACTCCTTGCTGTCCCCAGTCCACCTGACTGTGCTGCTGCTCCAGTTTCAACTATTCTGCCTTATTATTATTCGACCATGCTGGTCATTTATGAACATTTGAACATCTTGACCATGTTTTGTTATAATCTCCACCCGGCACAGCCAGAAGAGGACTGGCCACCCCACATAGCCTGGTTCCTCTCTAGGTTTCTTCCTAGGTTTTGGCCTTTCTAGGGAGTTTTTCCTAGCCACCGTGCTTCTTCACCTGCATTGCTTGCTGTTTGGGGTTTTAGGCTGGGTTTCTGTACAGCACTTTGAGATTTCAGCTGATGTACGAAGGGCTATATAAAATAAATTTGATTGATAAAAGCTTCTATATAAATCTGATTTCAACAACACTACAACAGACAAAAAAAAGAGTCACCCCAAAATAAATATTAAACTCGTAAAACATTAGGGCGGAGAAAAGCACCAGGTATGGACTGCTTTCCCATTTAAATGTATTTTATATTATGTGACAAAATAGTGTTCCAATTTACTGAAATTACAACACACGTCACTCAATGCAGTGCTTCCGAGTTACAGTTGAAGTCGGAAGTTTACATACACATTAGCCAAATACATTTAAACTCAGTTTTTCACAATTTCTGACATTTAATCCTAATAAAAAGTAATCGTCTTAGGTCAGTTAGGATCACCACTTTATTTTAAGAATGTGAAATGTCAGAATAATAGTAGTGAGAATGAGTTATTTAAACTTTTATTTCTTTCATCACATTCCCAGTGGGTCAGAAGTTTACATACACCCAATTAGTATTTGGGAGCATTGCATTTAAATTGTTTCACTTGGGTTAAACGTTTCGGGTAGCCTTCCACAAGCTTCCCACAATAAGCTGGGTAAATTTTGGCCCATTCCTCCTGACAGAGCTGGTGTAACGGAGTCAGGTTTGTAGGCCTCCTTGCTCACACATGCTTTTTCAATTCTGCCCACACATTTTCTATAGGATTGAGGTCAGGTCTTTGTGATGGCCCTTCCAATACCTTGACTTTGTTGTCCTTAAGCCATTTTGCCATCTTCCATTTGGAAGACCAATTTTCGACCAAGCTTTAACTTAACTGATGTCTTGAGATGTTGCTTCAATATATACACATCATTTCCTTCCGCATCGGTCCCTCCTGCAGCAAAGCACCCCCACAACATGATGCTGCCACCCTCGTGCTTCACGCTTGGGATGGTATTCTTCGGCTTGCAAGCATCCCCCTTTTTCCTCCAAACATAACGATGATCATTATGGCTAAACAGTTGTACTTTTGTTTCATCAGACCAGAGGACATTTCTCCAAAAAGTACGATCTTGGTCCCCATGTGCAGTTGCAAATCGTAGTCTAGCTTTTTTATGGCAGTTTTGAAGCAGTGGCTTCTTCCTTGCTGAGCGGCCTTTCAGGTCATGCAAACTCCCGACTTCAACTGTACATGTATCAAACAGTTATTTCAGTCTGCAGAATACAGACACATAAGTTGAATAAATTGTGACAACAAAATAATAAGCATTCATAAGCAACAGAATTACAAAAGATCTTATCAGACTTGATACATATTAATCAAACAAGGTTTATTAAAACAGACACTTACAAACAAATACAAGAACAAGTTTCAGTATAATACAATACAATAAAAAAGCCAAAAAGGCTTCCAATCATCTTGAATGGCCTTTTCTAGTCAAAACTTTGGTAGCCTTCAACTTATCAGATGAAATAATACATTTCATAAAAATGTAATACAAATATCCCAAAGAAAAAAATAAACAAATAACACATGTGATGATATTTCTTTAGAAAAGGGGCACGAGACAGGGATGCCCTCTCTCCCCCCTCCTTTTTGCAGAACGTGACAAACAACAAATATGTAAAGTTTACTTTATCCCATTACTCAACAACATGAAAGCATATCTAATTAAATGGGACAATCTTCCCATAAATCTTAAAGGTAATATAAACCTCTTTAAAATGGCATAGTTCCCAAAGTTTTTATATTTATTTTCGGCAACACCAATTACCCCATGAAGACATTATTTTAAAAAGTATACTCTGCCATAGCAGACTTTATATGGGCAAATAAAATAGAATAAATGGTAAAGTATTGCATGCTCATAGTTCTGAGGGTAGTTTTAACCTTCCAGATGTAGAAATGTATCAACTCGCCACCCAAGGCTTTTACTTGCAACATATAGTTAAACGCACTAAAGAGGAACAATACTGAAAACAATACTGAAGATGCACATGATCATCCCCAGAATCTTTTCATGTCTTTTTTCAAAGGATGGAGCTAAGAACATTGAAAACTATAACAATATGGAAGAAAATGAAACAGATTCTACAAGAACCAATATCAATCCCTAAAAATACACCACTATGGAACAATACTTTTCAGAATTCACCGATGAATTGGCCCGCATGGAAACAATAAATAACTTGGCAATAGGAAATACAATTACTGACATGACAGAATTAAGAAAGGAATTTTGGACTGACCAACGTATACATTGTCAAATGCAAGCAACTTAAAAGTTGTATATCATGAAATATTGATCTGAAAACTTTTGGACATCAAAGCAAATGAGGGAATTCTATTTGAGTAAGAAAAGGATACTCATACGAGGTAAGATGTACAAAACATTGCAGAAAGCCTATCCAACTGAATCTCTTTGGGAAAAAATAAATAAACTATTGGAACCAAGATCTAAAAATAACTGATATTGGCACAAGATATCGGCACACAAGTGTTGGAACATAAACAAAATGTACTCTTAATCCAGTATAAACTAATGGACAGAAATGTTTATACAAGAGACTAAAATCCCAAATTTTACAGCACAACGGCAGAGTCATGTCTAAAACTAACAGTGACTCAATGATTCATGCTTTCTGGGAGTGCTATGAAGTCCAAAAGTTACGGGCGGAGTTAGAGAGTTGGCTGTCAGAAGTTTTACAATATAAATTCTCTTTAAATCTGCCTATTTGCATAATTTAAAACATGGCATTCAAGGAGAACACCCAATGTGTTGGACTGACTGTACTTTTTCATCAATAATTTTGAAAAGGGTTTGCTAAACAACTGTAAATTAAATGACCCTCTATCGTTAAGACAATGGATATCTCAAACACATTAAATACTGAAAAAATGTGGGCTACAGAGAGGCAGAATAGTGCAGTTTGAAGCTATATGGCATAAAGTATTGCAAGCACTAGAGCTGTCCAGGGGATGAGAAATGAGAAAGTGTTATTGTGAGACGGGCAGGATGGGCGAGGTTACAGTGGGAACATGTGGGACTGAGCAAGTGTGAGGTCATTCATGTCTGTTGAAATGTGTGGATGTAAATGTTAAATTGTATGCTTTTGTATTGTCAAAAAGTTAACAAATACTATAAACAAATCAAAATAAACCAAGTGATATATGGCTGGAGAAAATTTGAACAGCAACTGCAGTATAATATTAAGGGAATGAATGATCCCACATGAGAGAGGTGTGTATTTAATGTGATATTCTAAGTGTGAGTTAACATGTAGGTTATCACATGGCCATACATCCTCTCTTTTTAATTAAGGCCTGCACTCATGTACGATGTCCATTATGAGAGCACATAACTTTAAGTTTTCTGCTTCACATGCTTGATTGGCTGCGGGAGCTGCTGGGGCCATTGCTTGTGCCTAAATGTGTGTCAGGGTAAGTGCTCTTGGTCTGTGGTGTAGAACTGTGAACAGTTACAGATTTACAGAACCCTGGGAGAACCATGCAACAACCCCTGCACGACAGAGTCTCAACTCCAAGCCCTTACCATTGGAGGCTAAACTCAATTTAAATCAAAACTGTTACAACAACACTGTGGAAGATGGATTCCAGCCGTTTCTATTTTCTTTCTCCCTCACCCCATCCATCTATCAATAGTTAAATGTGTTCTACTGCTTTCAGACTCAGGGGTATTGGTCACAAAGATCACAGATTTTTAATTTGTTTATTTCACCTTTATTTAACCAGGAAGGCTAGTTGAGAACAAGTTCTCATTTGCAACTGCGACCTGGCCAAGAAAAAGCATAGCAGTTCGACACAACACAGAGTTTACATGGAATAAACAAAACATACAGTCAATAATACAGTAGAAAAAGAGAAAGTCTATATACAGTGAGTGCAAAAATAAGGGAGGTAAGGCAATATATAGGCCATGGTGGCGAAGTAATTACAATATAGCAATTAAACACTGGAATGGTAGATGTGCAGAAGATGAACGTGCAAGTAGAGATACTGGGGTGCAAAGGAACAAGATAAATAAATACAGTATGGGGATGAGGTAGTTGGATAGGCTGTTTACAGATGGCCTATACACAGGTGCAGTGATCTGTGAGCTGCTCTGACAGCTGGTGCTTAAAGTTAGTGAGGGAGATATGAGTCTCCAGCTTCAGTGATTTTTGCAGTTCGTTCCAGTCATTGGCAGTAGAGAACTGGAAGGAAAGGCGACCAAAGGAGTAATTGGCTTTGGGGTGACCAGTGAGATATACCTGCTGGAGCGCGTGCTACGAGTGGGTTCTGCTATGGTGACCAGTGAGCTGAGATAAGGCAGGGCTTTTCCCAGCAGAGACTTGTAGATGACCTGGAGCCAGTGGGTTTGGTGACGAGTATGAAGCGAGGGCCAGCCAACGTGAACGTACAGGTCGCAGTGGTGGTTAGTATTAGAGGTCGACCGATTATGATTTTTCAATGGCGATACCGATTATTGGAGGACCAAAAAAAGCTGATACCGATTAAATCAGCCTATTTTTAAAAATGTATTTGTAATAATGACAATTACAACAATACTGAATGAACACTTATTTTAACTTAATACATCAACATTAATGAAATCAATTTCGCCTCAAATAAATAATGAAACATGTTCAATTTGGTTTAAATCAGTGGTTCTTAACCTTGTTGGAGGTACTGAACCCCACCCCAACCCTTCTTAATTGGAAAAATAAAATTATTTTTTCAAATTCAAAACAGGTATATATTTGACTGGTGCACAAAATGAACCGTGCATCAACATCACTGTGTTCAAAGAACAAAATCATCAAAATCTAAGTGCGTGGCAATTGCTTGCCTCAGTTCCGCAGATACAGAAATGTCTCCGATTCCAGATACATCTTCGATCTTACTTACACAGTCGTCCAGCAGGGGAAAGTTTGCGAAGTTGTTCTCTGTTCGTCGTTTCCATAACAATAGCCTTTTATGAAAAGCCTTCAGGTTTTCCTCCGCTTCGATGATGTTGACTCCACCGCCCTGCATCTTTTGATTGAGATGATTGAGAGCTGCGAAGATATCGGCCATGTACGCTAAAATGAGAATGAACTCAGAATTTTTGAAGCAATCTGCATGACAATGTTGGTGCTCTTGCAAAAACAGGGATAATTCCACACGCACGGCAAAAACACGATTCAGCACCTGTCCCCGGGATAACCACCGAACGTTAGAATGGTACAGAAGTACCTCGAATTCAGAGCCCATTTCTTTACACAGCTCACTGAAGATGCAATGCCGCAGAGCACTAGTTTGCACATAGTTCACGCATTCCACTACAATTTTTACTACTTCTGCCAGTTTTGGAGGCAAGGTTTTTGTTGCCAACGCATGCCTGTGCAGAATACAATGCGTAACAATGATGTGTGGTGCATCGGCTTTCACTAGCGCACCAAAACCAGACTTTCTTCCCAGCATGACTGGAGCTCCGTCCGAACAAACTGCAGAAACCATATCCCACGAAAGATTGTTGTCTTTGAAGAAGTCATCCACAAGTTTCTTCACATCGGCTGCCTTAGTTGTTGTTGTAAGAGGCTTACAAAATAAAAAATCGTCCTTTATCATGTCGTCTTTCACATAGCGCACGAATACAGCAAGCTGGCTTAGATTGGAAACGTCTGTGGTCTCGTCCAGTTGAAGGCTGAATTTTGCCAGACTTGAAATCAGATCTGCAACTACTTGAGCCAAGATGTCGTTGCTCATGTCCTCTATTCTGTCGCTGATGGTGTCATTTGAAAGAGGAATTTGGGATAACTTAACTCCAGCCTCTTTTCCCAGCATGATATTCGCCATCTTCAACACAGCTGGTTTTATGAGTGTTTCACCAATGGTGTGTGGTTTGCCAATGCTTGGCGATCAGGTAAGCAACTTCGTACGATGCTGTGAGGATTGGTTTGTTGATGGGTACAAAGCCGAGAACAGGCAGAGTAGCCTTTTCATCGAATCTGGCTCTCTTCACTTTGAATTCAGCGAGCGTTGTGTTCTTGTATTTTCCATCTCCATGCAGCTTAAGGAAGTGTTCTCTTAGTTTTGCCGGTGCTAGACTAGAATTGCTCAACTTGGCATTGCAAATCATGCAGTTAGGACACTGACTCCCATCACGTTCCGTTATACATGTGAATCCATATTGTACATATTCGTCCGACCACTTTCTTTTTTTGCTCGACATAGTAAGTGTGAAGGGATTAAAATATTAAGAAAGAAATCATAAGACGTACCATTACGACAGTCACAAGTTGACTACTGAGCGCACCAAATTCCCTGCAGCACAGATAGGCTAAGCGATGTAGCGTGATCACCTGCAGCCATGATGGCCAAGCGGAGTGTGTCCTCACGAATCCAATGAATCGGATGTGTGTCTTGACCTCCGCCGAACCCCTGAGACTGACTCACCGAACCCCTGGGGTTCGATTGAACCCAGGTTAAGAACCACTGGTTTAAATAATGCAAAAACAAAGTGTTGGAGAAGAAAGTAAAAGTGCAATATGTGCCATGTAAAAAAGCTAACGTTTAAGTTCCTTGCTCAGAACATGAGAACATATGGAAGCTGGTGGTTCCTTTAACATGAGTCTTCAATATTCCCAGGTAAGAAGTTTTAGGTTGTAGTTATTATAGGAATTATAGCACTATTTCTCTCTATACTATTTGTATTTCATTAACCTTTGACTATTGGATGTTCTTATAGGCACTTTATTATTGCCAGTGTAACAGTATAGCTTCCGTCCCTCTCCTCGCTCCTCCCTGGGCTCGAACCAGGAACACAACGACAACAGCCACCCTCGAAGCAGCGTTACCCATGCAGAGCAAGGGGAACAACCACTCAAAGTCTCAGAGCGAGTGACGTTTGAAACACTATTAGCGTGCACCCCGCTAACTAGCTAGCCATTTCACATCGGTTACACCAGCCTAATCTCGGGAGTTGATAGGCTTAAAGTCATAAACAGCGCAATGCTTGAAGCACTGCGAAGAGCTGCTAGCAAAACACACAAAAGTGCTGTTTGAATGAATGCTTACGAGCCTGCTGGTGCCTACCACAGCTCAGTCAGACTACTCTATCAAGTCATAGACTAAATTATAACATAACACACAGAAATACGAGCCTTAGGTCATTAATTGGGTCGAATCCGGAAACTATCATATCGAAAACAAGACGTTTATTCTTGCAGTGAAATACGGAACCGTTATGTATTTTATCAAATGGGTGGCATCCATAAGTTTAAATATTCCTGTTACATTGCACAACCTTCAATGCTATGTCATAATTACGTAAAATTCTGGCAAATTAGGTTGCGTATTCACTGACTCTGCGTGCAATGAACGTAAGAGAAGTGACACAATTTCACCTGTTTAATATTGTCTGCTAACCTGGATTTCTTGTAGCTAAATATGCAGGTTTAAAAATATATACTTCTGTGTATTGATTTTAAGAAAGGCGTTGATGTTTATGGTTAGGTACACATAGGAACAACGATGCGCACCGCATCGATTATATGTAATGCAGGACACGCTAGGTAAACTAGTAATATCATCAACCATGTGTAGTTAACTAGTGATTATGATTGATTGATTGTTTTTTACAAGATAAGTTTAATGCTAGCTAGCAACTTTACCTTGGCTTACTGCATTCGCGTAACAGGCAGTCTCCTCGTGGAGTGCAATGCAATCAGGTGGTTTGAGCGTTGGACTAGTTAACTAAGGTTGCATGATTGAATCCCCCGACAAGGTAACTGTCTAAACTGTCGTTCTGCCCCTGAATGAGGCAGTTAACCCACCGTTTCTAGGGCGTCATTGAAAATAAGAATGTGTTCTTAACTGACTTGCCTAGTTAAATAAAGATGAAATAAAAGGTGTAAAAAAATGTTTTTAAAATGAATTTAAAAAATTGGCCAAATCGCTGTCCAAAAATACCGATTTCCGAAAACTTGAAATCGGCCCCAATTAAATCGGCCATTCCGATTAATCGGTCGACCTCTAGTTAGTATATGGGGCTTTGGTGACAAAATGGATGGCACTGTGATAGACTGCATCCAATTTGTTGAGTAGAGTGTTGGAAGCTATTTTATAAATGACATCGCCGAAGTCGACGATCAGTAGGATGGTCAGTTTTACGAGGATGTGTTTGGCAGCATGAGTAAAGGAGGCTTTGTTGCGAAATAGGAGGCCGATTCTAGATTTAATTTTGGTGTCCTTCACCAGCCTGGACAGACAGACACACAGAGATAGAGAGGGTGACAGAGGCAGTGTGTGAGGCCTCTTGTTCTGTACAGGGCTAAGCTGGGAGGAAAGGTGTGTGGGAGGTGTCAGGTAAGCCAGCCTCTGGTGTATGGCAAGACAAAGACAACTGAATAGGACAGGTAATGGACAGCTAAGACAGCAGCTAGCGCTAGACTGCTTGTAGACTGCTGACTTTAGACAGGCAAATGATGCTCTAGGGAACCTGTATGTATAGGAACGGCTTGTTTTAAGTAAAACCTGTATATAAGCCGTGTAAAGCACAGGTTATATCCTGCAGTAAAGGTATTTTCACCCCAGTGCCTATGTCAACATTTTGGTTTCGCCGATTCAACGGAGGAGAGGAGCATCCAACAGCATGGTCAAACATATTGCAGTACATATTCTGCTGTTCTCACGCACGTGCGATGACGTCAGAGGTAAAAAATAAATGAAATAAAAACAGTGTTCATTGATTGCGGGAACGTCTTTGGCGTTGTGATATCCCAAACGGACGTGGCAGTTTCACCATATAAGGATTCTAGCTTTAACCTCTAGTGACTCCCCATCCCGCATGCGGGAGCGTAATCATCGCCTGACACTAATTAGCATATCGCAACGGACAAAAAATATTCCTATTCATGAAAATCACAAATGAACTATATTGAGACACAGCTTAGACTTTTGTTAATCACCCTGTCATCTCAGACTTTCAAAATATGCTTTACAGCCAAAGCTAGACAAGCATTTGTGTAAGTTTATCGATAGCCTAGCATAGCATTTTGTCCAGCTAGCAGCAGGTAACTTGGTCACGGAAATCAGAAAAGCAATCAAATTAAATCGTTTACCTTTGATGAGCTTTGGATGTTTTCACTCACGAGACTCCCAGTTAGATAGCAAATGTTCCTTTTTTCCGAAAAATATTATTTTTGTAGGCGAAATAGCTCCGTTTGTTCTTCACGTTTGGCTGAGAAATCGCCCGGAAATTGCAGTCACGAAAATAGCGAAAAATATTCCAAATTAGCGGCATAATATCGACAGAAACATGGCAAATGTTGTTTATAATCAATCCTCAAGGTGTTTTTCAAATATCTATTCGATAATATATCCATCGGGACAACTCGTTTTTCAGTAGGACCGATTGGAGTAATGGCTACCTCTGTATTTTACGCGAGAATCTCTCTGGGAGCATCAGGTTACCAGTTGCGCAATGTAGCCTCTTACGGGTATTCTTCAACATAAATGCGTAAAACTACGTCACAATGCTGTAGACACCTTCGGGAATACGGAGAAAGAGTAATCTGGTTGATAGCCCATTCACTGCTCAATAGGGACTCATTGGAACGCAGCGATTTTTCTCAGGCTTTCGCCTGCAACATCAGTTCTGATATACTCACAGACAATATTTTTACAGTTTTGGAAACTTTAGAGTGTTTTCTATCCTAAGCTGTCAATTATATGCATATTCTAGCATCTTGTCCTGACAAAATATCCCGTTTAAAACGGGAACATCTTTTTCCCCAAAAATTAAAATACTGCCCCTTAGTCACAACAGGTTTTAAGGTAAGGTCCAGGATGCATTACAAGATGGTGGGCCTAGATTTTGCCCTGATTTGTAGACCAGTTTGATCATCATTATCTGTGAAACCAGAGGCCGGGGGAAATGTAGTCGCTGATCAGAGACTGGGAGGAAAAGGAATCTTTGGTTGAATCCCAAATGGCACCCTTATTGCCTAAATAGCACACAACCTTTGACAAGAGTCCTGTTGAAAAGCAGTTAAGGGAATAGGATACCATTTTGGGCTGCAGCCTGTGTGTCTGATTCATTAGCCTGAGAAAAGGCTTCCCATTATGTGATAAACAAATAGATAATGAGGGCTCATTTGCTGCATATTGGCCTCAGTACATGCCAGCGGGCTCTGACATTTGGCTGTCTGTGGCCCTGTGGTGGCTCACGGCAAGGGGGCCAAGGAGGGGAGAGGGGAAAAAGAGGAGAGCAGACGGCAGGCACAGTGGAGAGAGGAGTCACACGGACAAGTGCTCATAAACACACACAGACATGCGTGCCCGCACACCCACACACGGTGAACTCTTCAACTCTCTCAACACAAACACACACACAACAAGAAAATTCTTCAACTCTGTGTCTGCACATGCATGTGCACACACCCACACAAACAAATCCGATGCACTCTGTGTCACAAGCAGTGCTCTTGGGACATAGAGGAATATACTCAGAGACTTTGTGATTAGAGAGGCTGACCAGAACAAGGTCTGAACCACAGGAAGCTGTCATTATCCCTCCAGGCTAATGCCAAGCTAACAGCCTAACAGAGCCATAGCATCCCTATGCCCTGCACTCCTCTATGGGTCATTCAGTTTACTGGAGGTGCAGGAGGGATGCAATACCCCATTCGACTCAGAGTCAATTACATTTTATATTCCGCATTGAGGTGAATTGCGTTGAAACGACCCCCCCCCCCCCCCCCCCCGATCCAACCCAACAACAAGGAAGCAGTAAATTATAGATTACCGAAGCCCGTTTTTATTTAAATAATCACTCATGTCATTTACTAGCTCAACCCTACCAGGGCGGGCCTAGTGTTCACTTCATCAGTCCTGAGCCTTGCTGTAGTCCAGTGAGGAGAGCGGCAGAGTGCGTGTCTCAAACGGCACCCTATTCCATTTATAGTGCGCTACTATCGACGAGGGCCCATAAGGGAAAGGGAACCATTTGAGAAGCAGTCAGCGAGTGCGAGCAAGTGTAGCCTGGAGCGACCAGAAGAGTACAGTACAGTGTGAGAGGAGAGCAGAACCATGTGAGTTAGTGTGCTCTGAACTGTCACTGCATGGTAATCAAAAAGACCCAGACGAAAGGTCACTGCTGAGAGAGACAGACTGTTTGTGGGAGTAATGGAGCAGGCTCTGAGGCCTGGCCAATCTGTGGAGATGGTGCCAAGGGCCTGGAGCTGGGCTGGAGTCAGGGTGGGTGGGCTGCTGGTGGGGACCAGCCCCACTGTGGGGGGGATTTACTGGGGATATCAACTAGAGTCCGAGGTCGGTTTGATGAAGGCTAAGGTCAAAGCCAAAGCCACTTAATAGGGGCAAAGCCAAAGACTAAGGTGGGTTAGCTAGCTGGGAGCCAAAGACCCAGTCTTGGATGCGAGTTAGAAGGGAAGAAACCCAGAAGTAGGTTAGTTTTTCTGGGGACCAAAGCCCTATTACTGGGGTGGGTTTGCTTGAGGCAGGTTGGCCTGAACAGCAGGCCTTGGCCTGGGATGAAGGAAGTAGGCAAGGTCTGCGTCTGTCCGTCTTGTGACTCCTGTCCAGCTCTGGTCTCTGGTCCTCCCCTGCCTGGCTGATACATAATGGACCCGAGACTGGCTCTAGTCTACTGTCAAATTCTGGTCCTCTGCTGCCTGGCTGCCTAATTAGGTCAAACTTATTACCAGCCCTTCTGCCAAGAATAGGCCTGGCCGTCAGGACATCAGTGGTCAGTACAGAGGAGGGGACTGGCTAGCTGGGGCTGCAGATGGTCAAAGCACAGTCAGAGCAGGAGGCGCAGAACACTGACAGGGAGAATGTCAGCCACACACACACACACACACACACACGCGCAGACTCACACCCTCGCGCGCACAGCGGCATTAACCCAAGTCTCATTTTGTGACACGTTCGCCATGGTGACTCATTGTGTAGCCAATCCACACCTTTAGATTGAACACTCATTTCAGTTCTCATAATCACACTTCTCTCTGCCTATAGCGCTCGTATATGCCCCCCCCCCCCTCTCCCTCGCTCTCTCATACTTATCCAGAGAGGGAAATGTCAAACCTCCATTCCATTCCAAGTAGAGCCATACTGTACTGTAGGCAATTAAGTAAAAAGAAACATGAACATGGCCCTCAGCACTATAGTCAAAAAGGTAGAAATGTTCTCATGAGGTTTCACAGCGGGTGTAAGGTAAGGGTGTAAGTCAGTGATGACGGTGGAACACACAGTGCCTTCGGAAAGTATTCAGACCCCTTGACTCGTCCCATATTTTGTTACGTTACAGGCTTATTCTAAAATGGATTAAAAAAAAATTAAAAATTCAATCTACGCACAATAACCAATAGTGACAAAGTGAAAACAGGTTTTCATAAATCTTGGCAAATGTATTACAAATTCAATGTTAAATTCAATTGATTGGACATGATTCGGAAAGGCATACACATGTCTATAGAAGTTCCCATAGTTGACAGTTCATGTCAGAGCAAAAACCAAGCCGTGAGGTCGAAGGAATTGTTTTAGAGATTCGAGACAGGATTGTGTCGAGGCACAGATATGGGGAAGGGTACCAAAACATTTCTGCAGCATTGAAGGTCCCCAAGAACCACAGTGGTGTCCGTCATTGTTAAATGGAAGAAGTTTGGAACCACCAAGACTCTTCCTAGAGCTGGCTGCTCAGCCAAACTGAGCAGTCGGGGGAGAAGGGCATTGGTCAGGGAGGTGACCAAGAACCTGATGGTCACTCTGACAGAGCTCTAGAGTTCCTCTGGAAATGGGAGGACCTTCTAAAAAGGACAACCATATATGCAGCACTCCAACAATCAAGCCTTTATGGTAGAGTGGCCACACGGACGCCACTCCTCAGAAAAAGGCACCTGCCAGCCCGCTTGGAGTTTTCCAAAAGGAATTCTAAATAGTCTCAGAACTTGATAAACAAAATTCTCTGGTCTGATGAACAGCCAAGACAATGCAGGAGTGGCTTCGGGACAAGTCTGTGAATGTCCTTGAGTGGCCCAGCAAGAGCCCGGACTTGAAACTGATTGAACATCTCAGGAGAGACCTGTGTGCAGCAACGCTCCCCATCCAACCTGACAGAACTTGAGAGGATCTGCAGAGAAGAATGGGTGAAACTCCCCAAATACAGGTGTTCCAAGCTTGTAGCGTCATACCCAATAAGACTTAAGGCTGTAAATGCTGCCAAAGGTGCTTCAACACAGTACTGAGTAAAGGGTCTGAATATTTATGTAAATGTATAGTTTTAAATTTTTCATAAATGAGAGAAGAAAAAAAAATGTTTGTTGCTTTTGCTTTGTCATTGTGGGGTATTGTGTGTAGATTGATGAGGAAATCCATTTCAGAATAAGGCTGTAAAGTAACAAAATGTGGAAAAAGTCAAAGGGTCTGAATACTTTCCAAATGTGTTCAGAAAAAGAGAGCGAGATGGACCGAGAGAGAAAGAGGGAGAGAAAAAGGACAAAGAAAGCGGGGAGAGGAACACTGGAGGTCTAAAGGAGGGAGAGGTAAGAGAGAGACGAAATAAAGACGGAGAAAGAGAGAGAGCCCCCTCTCTCTCTCTCAGGGGAGGACGAAAAGAGGATAGATGGACGCGAGTGTTAGTGCCTCTGGCGCGTCGGTGGCAGTCTGCATGCCAAGCTGTGTGTGTGGTGCAGCGGTGCAGCAGGGATAATACTAAATCAGTGGGCACTGTAAACACTATAAATCAACTGCGACACACGGACACACACACAGGCGCATGCTCACACGTGCACACACACACACAGACACACACTGAGCCCCTCGCGACATGCACCACTGAACCTCTGCATATTCAACCACACACCAGTTTCAATTCAATCTGCACAGAGAGGGAAGAAGGAGGAGAGGGTGAGAAAAGGAGTGAGAGGAAGGGTAATGAGGGACTAGGAGGGAGAGGAGGGGTAATGAGGGACTAGGAGGGAGAGGAAGGGTAATGAGGGACTAGGAGGGAGAGGAAGGGTAATGAGGGACTAGGAGGGAGAGGAGGGGTAATGAGGGACTAGGAGGGAGAGGAAGGGTAATGAGGGACTAGGAGGGAGAGGAAGGGTAATGAGGGACTAGGGGGGAGAGGAAGGGTAATGAGGGACTAGGAGGGAGAGGAAGGGTAATTACGGACTAGGGGGGAGAGGAAGGGTAATGAGGGACTAGGAGGGAGAGGAGGGGTAATGAGGGACTAGGAGGGAGAGGAAGGGTAATGAGGGACTAGGAGGGAGAGGAAGGGTAATGAGGGACTAGGAGGGAGAGGAAGGGTAATGAGGGACTAGGAGGGAGAGGAAGGGCCTAGGAGGGAGAGGAAGGGTAATGAGGGACTAGGAGGGAGAGGAAAGGTAATGAGGGACTAGGAGGGAGAGGAAGGGTAATGACGCACTAGGAGGGAGAGGAAGGGTAATAACGGACTAGGAGGGAGAGGAAGGGTAATGAGGGACTAGGAGGGAGAGGAAGGGTAATGAGGGACTAGGAGGGAGAGGAAGGGTAATGAGGGACTAGGAGGGAGAGGAAGGGTAATTACGGACTAGGGGGGAGAGGAAGGGTAATGAGGGACTAGGAGGGAGAGGAGGGGTAATGAGGGACTAGGAGGGAGAGGAAGGGTAATGAGGGACTAGGAGGGAGAGGAAGGGTAATGAGGGACTAGGAGGGAGAGGAAGGGTAATGAGGGACTAGGAGGGAGAGGAAGGGCCTAGGAGGGAGAGGAAGGGTAATGAGGGACTAGGAGGGAGAGGAAAGGTAATGAGGGACTAGGAGGGAGAGGAAGGGTAATGAGGGACTAGGAGGGAGAGGAAGGGTAATAACGGACTAGGAGGGAGAGGAAGGGTAATGAGGGACTAGGAGGGAGAGGAAGGGTAATGAGGGACTAGGAGGGAGAGGAAGGGTAATGAGGGACTAGGAGGGAGAGGAAGGGTAATAACGGACTAGGGGGGAGAGGAAGGGTAATGAGGGACTAGGAGGGAGAGGAAGGGTAATGAGGGACTAGGAGGGAGAGGAAGGGTAATGAGGGACTAGGAGGGAGAGGAAGGGTAATGAGGGACTAGGAGGGAGAGGAAGGGTAATGAGGGACTAGGAGGGAGAGGAAGGGTAATGAGGGACTAGGAGGGAGAGGAAGGGTAATGAGGGACTAGGAGGGAGAGGAAGGGTAATAACGCACTAGGAGGGAGAGGAAGGGTAATAACGCACTAGGAGGGAGAGGAAGTGTAATAACGCACTAGGAGGGAGAGGAAGGGTAATAACGCACTAGGAGGGAGAGGAAGGGTAATAACGCACTAGGAGGGAGAGGAAGGGTAATAACGCACTAGGAGGGAGAGGAAGGGTAATAACGCACTAGGAGGGAGAGGAAGGGTAATGAGGGACTAGGAGGGAGAGGAAGGGTAATGAGGGACTAGGAGGGAGAGGAAGGGTAATGAGGGACTAGGAGGGAGAGGAAGGGTAATGAGGGACTAGGAGGGAGAGGAAGGGTAATGAGGGACTAGGAGGGAGAGGAAGGGTAATGAGGGACTAGGAGGGAGAGGAAGGGTAATAACGCACTAGGAGGGAGAGGAAGGGTAATAACGCACTAGGAGGGAGAGGAAGTGTAATAACGCACTAGGAGGGAGAGGAAGGGTAATGAGGGACTAGGAGGGAGAGGAAGGGTAATGAGGGACTAGGAGGGAGAGGAAGGGTAATGAGGGACTAGGAGGGAGAGGAAGGGTAATGAGGGACTAGGAGGGAGAGGAAGGGTAATGAGGGACTAGGAGGGAGAGGAAGGGTAATGAGGGACTAGGAGGGAGAGGAAGGGTAATGAGGGACTAGGAGGGAGAGGAAGGGTAATGAGGGACTAGGCGGGAGAGGAAGGGTAATGAGGGACTAGGAGGGAGAGGAAGGGTAATGAGGGACTAGGAGGGAGAGGAAGGGTAATGAGGGACTCGGAGGGAGAGGAAGGGTAATGAGGGACTCGGAGGGAGAGGAAGGGTAATGAGGGACTAGGAGGGAGAGGAAGGGTAATGAGGGACTAGGAGGGAGAGGAAGGGTAATGAGGGACTAGGAGGGAGAGGAAGGGTAATGACGCACTAGGAGGGAGAGGAAGGGTAATGAGGGACTAGGAGGGAGAGGAAGGGTAATGAGGGACTAGGAGGGAGAGGAAGGGTAATGAGGGACTAGGAGGGAGAGGAAGGGTAATAACGGACTAGGAGGGAGAGGAAGGGTAATGAGGGACTAGGAGGGAGAGGAAGGGTAATGAGGGACTAGGAGGGAGAGGAAGGGTAATGAGGGACTAGGAGGGAGAGGAAGGGTAATTACGGACTAGGGGGGAGAGGAAGGGTAATGAGGGACTAGGAGGGAGAGGAGGGGTAATGAGGGACTAGGAGGGAGAGGAAGGGTAATGAGGGACTAGGAGGGAGAGGAAGGGTAATGAGGGACTAGGAGGGAGAGGAAGGGTAATGAGGGACTAGGAGGGAGAGGAAGGGTAATGAGGGACTAGGAGGGAGAGGAAGGGTAATGAGGGACTAGGAGGGAGAGGAAGGGTAATAACGCACTAGGAGGGAGAGGAAGGGTAATAACGCACTAGGAGGGAGAGGAAGTGTAATAACGCACTAGGAGGGAGAGGAAGGGTAATAACGCACTAGGAGGGAGAGGAAGGGTAATAACGCACTAGGAGGGAGAGGAAGGGTAATAACGCACTAGGAGGGAGAGGAAGGGTAATAACGCACTAGGAGGGAGAGGAAGGGTAATAACGCACTAGGAGGGAGAGGAAGGGTAATGAGGGACTAGGAGGGAGAGGAAGGGTAATAACGCACTAGGAGGGAGAGGAAGGGTAATGAGGGAGAGGAAGGGTAATGAGGGACTAGGAGGGAGAGGAAGGGTAATGAGGGACTAGGAGGGAGAGGAAGGGTAATGAGGGACTAGGAGGGAGAGGAAGGGTAATAACGCACTAGGAGGGAGAGGAAGGGTAATGAGGGACTAGGAGGGAGAGGAAGGGTAATAACGCACTAGGAGGGAGAGGAAGGGTAATAACGCACTAGGAGGGAGGAAAGGAGAACTTGGAAACGTGTCTTATTAAGCTGAAGCAGCATCCATTGACCCAAAACTCTTCAGAGCGTGGTTGAGAGGTATTTTTCAACAGAAGAGAAGATGCATGCAGGGGAAGACAAGAGAAGATACCTCAGTCAATAAGAGAAACGGAGAGAAGAGAGGAACTAGGGGGCAGGGCCCAAAGTCTGATTCCTGCTTCATGCCAATGTCACCTTGCAGCAGCTGCTGCTGTCATCCCACTAATGCAGCCAATATGACCCCTGATCCCTGTAGTTAATGATGAGCGCAGTGCTGGGCTGGGATGTGCTGGAGAGAAGATCACACTGGCTGGCACACTCTGCTCAGCCCTACTGGGACTCACATTCATACTTAGTGGAACAGTCTCAAATGACACCCTATTCCCTGTATAAACAATGCACTCCTTTTAAACTGCACCCTTTGTGGCCAAATGACCAAAGTCCAAATGACAGCCTTTCTTAAATAGAGCAACATGGGGATAGAGTCAGAGACCTCACTCTTCCAAATAAAAAGCAGTGGAAACATCACTATTAAAAAGGGGGTCTTTTTCTCACCCAGGACCTCAGTAAAAGGTGATGTAGGTACGACACCATACATTTCCATCCTTCTCTCTTACCTGGAAATCTCTCTGGTCCAGAATCTCTTTCCTCCATCGTACTAGGAAAGCAGCACACACGTAGAGATGGAAGTGAGAAAATCCCTCAGGTTCAGCCTGCAGAGAGAGAGACAGAATTACACAACTAAACAAATGTTCTAACATATCCTGAGTTATTTTGACATTGAACTCAGTATTGAACAGACAGCATTAGAAAGCAGTAGTAGGGCGACAGTGAAGATATACTGTAGCATCCTCCATCTCTCCACTTAGGCCGTCTATACCTTGACATTATGTTTGAAAGGAAGACTTAAATCTACTCTCAGAGTGGGAATTTGGACGCTTACGGGTGGGGGGGGGGGGGGGGGGGAGACTACATATTTTCTGTCACAATCAGAGAATTTACATTCGACTAGGAGCTGAAAGACAAATCCCTTTTAAATTTGCCCTTTACTTTTTCTCCTCCCTTCCTTTAGACGCTCATTCCATTTCCAGGCCCGTTTCTACAGCGCTGAATAAAGGAGGGAAATTAAAGTGAGAGAGAGATGGTCTATAGCCCTCATCTAAAGGGCTATCCAGGGGGAGACAATTAAAGCTCTTAAAACCGACTGAAGGAGGAAAGGAGTGGAAATGGGACAATGTGTTCAAGTGCTCACAGTAATATGGGTCTTCACAAACGCTCAGCATCCAGGCATCTCATCTGCAAATGTAGTCGTGGCCAAAAGTGTTGAGAATGACACAAATATTCATTTCCAAAAAGTTTGCTGCATCAGTGTCTTTAGATATTTTTTGCCAGATGATACTACGGAATTCTGAAGTATAATTACAAGCATTTCATAAGTGTCAACGGCTTTTATTGACAATTGCATGGCATTGAATATTTGCAGTGTTAACCCTTCTTTTTCAAGACCTCTGCAATCCGCCCTGGCATGCTGTCAATTAACTTCTAGGCCACATCCTGACTGACGGCAGCCAATTCTTGCATAATCAATGCTTGGAGTGTGTCAGAATTTGTGGGTTTTTGTTTGACCACCCGCCTCTTGAGGATTGACAACAAGTTCTCAATGGGATTAAGGTCTGGGGAGTTTCCTGGCCATGGACCCAAATATCGACTCAAATATTACTTTTGCCTTATGGCAAGGTGCTCCATCATGCTGGAAAAGGCATTGTTCGTCACCAAACTGTTCCTGGATGGTTGAGAGATGTTGCTCTCGGAGGATGTGTTGTTACCATTCTTTATTCATGGCTGTGTTCTTAGGCAAAATTGTGAGTGAGCCCCCTCCCTTGGCTGAGAAGACACATGAATGGTCTCAGGATGCTTTACTGTTGGCATGACACAGGACTGATGGTAGCGCTCACCTCTGTGTACCTTTTGCAGAGTATCAGTCCTTACCTGATGTTTTTCTTGGAGAGAAGTGGCTTCTTTGCTGCCCTTCCTGACATCAGGCCATCTTCCAAAGGTCTACACCTCACTGTGCGTGCAGATGCACTTACACCTGCCTGCTGCCATTCCTGAGCAAGCTATGTACTGGTGGTGCCCCGATCCCGCAGCTGAATCAACTTTAGGAGAGGGTCCTGGCGCTCACTGGACTTTCTTGGGCGGCCTGAAGCCTTCTTCACAACAATTGAACCGCTCTCCTTGAAGTTCTTGATGATCCGATAAATGGTTGATTTAGGTGCAATCTTGCTGGCAGCAATATCCTTGCCTGTGAAGCCCTTTTTGTGCAAAGCAATGATGACGGCACGTTTCCTTGCAGGTAACCATGGTAGACAGAGGAAGAACAATGATTCCAAGCACCAGCCTCTTTTTGTAGCTTCCAGTCTGTTATTCGAACTCAATCAGCATGACAGAGTGATCGCCAGCCTTGTCCTCGTCAACACTCACACCTGTGTTAACCAGAGAATCACTGACATGTCAGCTGGTCCTTTTGTGGCAGGGCTGAAATGCAGTGGTAATGTTTTTTTGGGAATCAGTTCCCCATGGCAAAGGGTGACTTTGCAATTAATTGCAATTCATCTGATCACTATTCATAACATTCTGGAGTATATGCAAATTGCCATCATACAAACTGAGGCAGAAGACTTTGTGAAAATGTATATTTGTGGTCATTCTCTCAACTTTGGGCCACAACTGTATATTTGCATATTATATTTGCGGCGGCAGGTAGCCTAGTGGTTAGAGCGTTGGGCCAGTAACCGAAAGGTTGCTGGATCTAATCCCCGAGCTGCCCCTGCCCCTGAACAACTACTCCTGTGGGGGTCAGGTAGCCTAGTGGTTAGATTGTTGGACTGGTAACCGGAAGGTTGCAAGATCGAATCCCCTCGCTGACAAGGTAAAAATCTGTCATTCTGCCCCTGAACAAGGCAGTCATTGAAAATACAAATTTGTACTTAACTGACTTGTTCTTAACTGACTTGCACACACACACTAGTTAAATAAAGGTAAAATAATTTGTAAAAATATAACAAGGCAGTTAACACACTGTTCCCCGGTAAGCCTTCACTGTAAATAAGAATGTTCTTAACTGACTTGCTTAGTTAAATAAATAAATAAATAAATAAATATTATCCCAGCCACAATCAAACAGTCTCAGAGAGAGGGAGCAGAGATAGAAAGTGTGCATACTGTGTGTGTGTGTGTGTGTGTGCGCGTGGGAGCGAGAGAGCAGCTAAGCAATAACCCAATTGGGTTGGACTGGGCCAGGTTATGATCCCTGGATGTCTCTTACAGATGCAGCGCCATGTCAAGACTCTAAGGAAGGGAATTATTCCCACTCTCCTGGGTAAATAGTCAAGACTAATGCTGTTCGCACTGGAGAAGAGGGGGTTGTTTGAAAATGACATTTTCCATTCCGGGCCGGCGTGCTGTAGTTCAGTGCCGCAGCACAGAGAAGCAAAGCACAGGGCAAGTGTGATATTTGCGTATTCACAGCGAGGGGCAACAGGTCGTCGTTTATGCCAGACACGGAGGGAGCGTAATGAAAATCAATGGCTGTGTTCCTTCTTCACTCCAATAAACAGACAGGACAGGGACAGTGCTCTTCAAGGATAACTAACTGTTGGAGCTACGGCAGTGGAAACATTCCCTTCACATTGAGGTCAAAACATACACAGGTGTGACACACTGCTGAGTGCAGACTGTTTATATGGATATACCTGTGTAGGGCACATCGACTAGGCCCACAGCTAAGAAAATCACTTATCTACATAGAAATTCCAACACATCTATGTACATATTATGAAGCATGAGATATGGTAGCTTCCCATTAGTTACTATCCAAGTTACTGCTTGCTAAACAGTTGTTGCTCGATACAATTCCCCCATAAAGCTTCTAAAACATACAAGACAAAAGTTCTCTCTTCATCATCCAACCTCTCTAACTTCCTATTTTCACTAAGCAGCTAGTATTGATGGTGTTTTTATACTGTGATGCCAGGGCACACCTTAAAGGACAAAATACGCTACATTTTGGTATCTTTTTCATTAGTCCACTGTTGACACGGAGTAAGATGGCACCAACAGACATGGCAGCTCTGCTTCGAGCTCCTTAGGAACCTGTCAGTATATTTTTATTTCGTACATTTTTATCCCAGAACGTTTTTTTTGTGTTATTACAACCAGCCCGGAAAGCAATGCCACTCCGACATTGCTCGTCCTATTATTGACATATTTCTTAATTCCATTCTTTTAGATGTATATGTATATGTATTGTTGTGTATTGCTAGATACTACTGCACTGTTGGAGCTAGGAACACCAGCATTTAGTTAGATGCCACTGCACTGTTGGAGCTAGGAACATAAGCATTTAGTTAGATACCACTGCACTGTTGGAGCTAGGAACATAAGCATTTAGTTAGATACCACTGCACTGTTGGAGCTAGGAACACAAGCATTTAGTTAGATACCACTGCACTGTTGGAGCTAGGAACACAAGCATTTCGCTACACCCGCAATAACATCTGCTAAATACAATTGGATTTGATGCAGTCCCAAAATGTTTTGCATGTCAGCAGTCACGTTTTAAAGATATTTGACTTTCAAGAAGCAAAGTGTCACCGGCCACATCATCATGATGATGTGCTGTTTGGAAATATCTTGAAAACTTGACTGCTGACACGCAAAACATTTTGGGACTGTACCAACAATGGACTAAATGGGGGAAAAAAAACCCAGAAAGATCATTTAAGTGGAGTTTTCCTTTAAGTGTTAGTTAACTGCAGCAGAGTCTACTCGTGGATCATTTGAATTGTTTCTCTCTCACCTCTCCCCGGGGGAATGGGACCATGATGGGACCTTAATTAATGACCACAATAAAAGAAAAAGGCACTGGATGCCCTCTTTCTCCTTCTCTCTCCCTCCTTGCTATGCCTTTCCTTGTCCTTTTTTCCCTTCCCACTCTGTGCCTTTGCTTCCCTCTATGCATCTTTGCACTCTATTTCTTTCTTAGCCCCTGTCTCTTTCGCTCTTCTTCTTCCCTCTCAGCCACTGTCTCTATTTCTCTCTCTCTCTCTCCTCCCCCATCCCAGCGGCCTGGTTTCCTCCCAGCCTCAGTGTGCCAGGCCCTCTTCAGCGCAACCTGTTTAAAGATGTAAGAGGGCCACATAAAAATGCCTCACTACAAGGACACTTATCCTACACACACATGCCTACACGCGCGCACACACACAGCGAAGAGAAAAGAGGGACGCATTAAGACGCCGCTTGTGCAACTACGGCACTCCTCTGCCACGCGGTCAGAGCAGGATGAGTGAGCCAGGCTGTCCAATTCTACCGGCTTTAACAAGCCTGCTAATGGACATGAAGTACAAGACCTCTCCACTCACATTACAATAAGGACATGTCTGTTAAATAAGTTGTGTGCCGTTTAGACAAGCCAATACATGTAGCTTGGAATCTAGGCTAGATTGGGTGAAAGGTCTCCCACAAAACGCTAATATGACTGGGATTTACCTTCAAGAGAAGGAGAGATGAAGATGGAGTGGTGGAATTGGAAAACAGAGGGAGAGATGGAGGAGAGGAGAGGTCATCTGGAGACAGAGAGATAACCCAGACGGGGTGAGTGACGAGAGAGAGCTGACACAGGGCAGAACACACACCTCATCTCCACTGTCAACTCAGGCAGGGGACAGACAGAGAGGGTAGAGGGCGGAGTCGTAGAGAGATCGAGAGAGAGATTAGTACAACATCAGAAATTCATACAGATGGGCTCAAAACAGCACAGAAGAATACCAGAAAGCATCCAGTAACCAAAATATCCAGACACTCTTAGATAACTTTCTGGATACCACATTCACTCACAGTAAAATAAGGCATCAATATAGCAGCTAAAAACATCAACGATATATTCAGGCAAATGGCAAAAGAAGCAGAAGTGAAATGGATAAAAAACAGAACAAAAAAGACCACAGATGACAAACTGGTTTGATGCAGATTGTAAAATAAGGAAAAAAATCTACCAAAAGCACAGAGACACAAATAATGGTGAATTAAGCCTTCATTACTGTGAGACTTCAAAACTTCATACACTAAGAAGCAAAAACGCACAGTACAACAGCAAGCAGCTGACACTAATTGAGGAGTCCACAAACACAAAACTTCTGGCAAAATTGGGGGGGAAAAAAAAAAAAAAACGAAACAAGAGGAATTAGCGACTATTCTAGAAAAATCCTCAGCCCCTGGTGTTAGTCTCCACAATTCAGAGGTTAAATGCCTACTCTCTGCAGATGACCTATGCCTGCTGTCACCGACAGCACATGGCCTACAGCAGAGCCTGGACCTGCTAGAGCAGTACTGATGGACCTGGGCCATGGCAGTAAACCCCAAAAAGACTAAAATAATGATTTTCCAGAGAAGATCCAGATCTCAGGGAATTAGACCAAAGTTCTCAAATTGGTACAGAATATATAGAGTACTACACACACTACAATTTCTTAAATTTTAAAATAAGCTCAACTGGACACCATGATGAGGCAGTGAATGAACTGAAAGAAAGCACACAGGGCTTTCTACACCATTAAAAAACAAATTCAAATTCCTACTAAAACTAATTGAATGTGTCATTGAACCAATTGCACTTTATGGCAGCGAGGTGTGGGGTCCACTTTGAAAACAAGATTTCACCAAATGGGACAAACACTCCATTGAAACCCTGCATGCAGAGTTCTGTAAGGTTCTCCTACATGTCTCGAGGAAAACTACAAACAATGCATGCAGGACAGATTTAGGCCAACATCCACTAATAATAAAAACTCAAAAAATAGCAATTAAGTTTTGGAAACATCTAAGATACAGTGACCTCCTCTTATATCATTACCAAGCCATGCAATACCAAGAGCTGAGCAAAGAAAATAGTCCTCTCATCCAGCTGGTCCTGGGGCTGAGTTCATAAACCTGTTCTACTAACACACTGAGGCCTCAGTCCTCTCATCCAGCTGGTCCTGGGGCTGAGTTCACAAACAAGTTCTACTAACACACTGAGGCCTCAGTCCTCTCATCCAGCTGGTCCTGGGGCTGAGTTCACAAACAAGTTCTACTAACACACTGAGGCCTCAGTCCCCTCATCCAGCTGGTCCTGGGGCTTTCACAAACCTGTTCTACTAACACACTGAGGCCTCAGTCCCCTCATCCAGCTGGTCCTGGGGCTGAGTTCACAAACCTGTTCTACTAACACACTGAGGCCTCAGTCCCCTCATCCAGCTGGTCCTGGGGCTGAGTTCACAAACCTGTTCTACTAACACACTGAGGCCTCAGTCCCCTCATCCAGCTGGTCCTGGGGCTGAGTTCACAAACCTGTTCTACTAACACACTGAAGCCTCAGGACCAGAACATCCAAACAATCAGAATAAACCAAATTACTACACAGTCAAAACAAAACTACATTGCTTATTGGGAAACACAAGCACAAAGCAGTCCTGTTTGATGTGGGACTAAACTTTAGCTCTGTGTGGAAAACTGATCACAACAGGATTCAAACCCTGCAGGTGAGAGTAGTCAGGGGAGTTGAGGTAGTGGGTGATGTGTGTGTGTGTGTGTGTGTGTGGTGTGGGTGTGGGTGTGGGTGTGGGTGTGTGTGTGTGTGTGTGTGTGTGTGTGTGTGTGTGTGTGTGTGTAGAAAAAAAATCATGCTAAAGGCCTGTTGCTGTATCCTGAGGGAGCCACAGGACATCCCTGGGAAGGACGTGTGTGTGTGTGTGTGTGTGTGTGTGTGTGTGTGTGTGTGTGTGTGTGTGTGTGCGTGCATATGTGCGAGAGAGCGGAGTCAATTCAGCAGCAACACTTCATACACAGGGGGTATGGCGAAATGCTGCAGTATACTGCAAGCCAGAGCACTGTGAAACCACATCAAGGGGTTTACGGTGTTTGTTGGGTCCTGTGTGTCATTGAGTGGCCTCACGTAAAAGCTCAGTCCTGAATGCATTCTGACACAGCTTGTCAGTGTGTTTGAAGGTCTACAGCATAGGACAAGGACAGAGAGACAGGGGGGTGAAGCCAACAGTGCAGTGGAGGAGAGGACGAGAAAGATAGAGAGCAGTGCATCAGAGCAGAGGTATAGAGATGTAGTGAGCGACGCGGCAGAGTTCTGTGTTTGATAGAGAGCAGAACAGATGAAGTATTGATGCTTGGGGCCGCGTGGCTGACCTAACCTCTAACCCTGTCTGTGTCTGCTGGGGATTGGCTCTCTGTGTCACCAATCAGCCAATCATTAGGAGGCCCCTGGGGGCCTGGAGGGGAGGGGAAAAGGGTCTGGGGCCACATCCCTGAGGATCATGTTGCCGTTCCTGTTCCCTGCAGAGGTACACTGGTTCTCTCTCTCTCCCTCTCTCTAAGCCTTTTAGTCTCCATTTGTCATTCTCTCTTTCCTGATCTCTCTCTGGATAGACAATGTACTAAGGTAAAACATTACAGCAGTCTCTGACAATATAGTCAACCAAAACATAGGTAAATAAATAAGGACAAATCAGAACAGACAAATGTTGGATATACCATTGTCAACGATACCGCTCACATTTTTAAGTAAGAATAGGGACAATGGCAGCGCGTGAGTTTCAAGTTCGGGGAAGCAACAACAAAAAATCATGTCATTTAAAAAAATCTCTATGATAAGTATTCCATACATCTCTCATCACATGTGCAGACTAATGTAAGATAGTGTACTATTCCTAATGGATAGTCCATAAATTAGGCTAATAATATAACGGACTCACTGTTTGCAGAAAATACCTTTTTGCTTCTCTTCTCCTTTCTTTGCACACACCCAGAGCTCAGCCCCAGCTAGTGACATTTTTTATCCCAGAAAAAAAAATAGTCTTTGTCCTTTTATAAACGTAGTTCATGCAACTCTACACCACTTTACTGTCCCTGCCTGGAAACCATAGCAAAACAATTAATACCACAAAAATGACAAGGCAGGCTACTCTGCTGAAACTGAAAAACTGAGAACGACATCGTCTTGAATGCATCCATCTAATCAAGGGCAATGAAAAGGGGAGACACATATTGTAGGATATGACGTCCATCTAGCCTGGAGGAGGACATTGCCCTAAATATAGTGATAATATCGTATTGCGAGGTCCCTGGCAATTCCCAGACCTATAAAGCAACACACATTCTGCACCATGCACACTGTGTTTCTATCTTCCCGGTTACACAGAAGGGAGGGGGAGGGGCTTTCTACTCCTTAACACCCCCATGCTAATGCCTTCACACAGAGCCACTTGCTCATTTCATGCTCTGTGCAACAAGGATAATTTGGACACCCCTCTGTCAGGGACGAGCGGAGCGTGGCGGGAGGGGTGGGAACAGTGTGAGTGTGTGTGTGAGGGGTTTAAGGAACAGTGGTGTGTGGAGAAGGGGGATGATAAGAAGCAAAACATGAACATCCATTACATGCAAACACACACTGTATTTCTCTCTGGCACACTCACACAATGGTAGCCCACCTTCAAAATCATATTTAGCCTTATTCAGTCCAGCCAGTCATATTACTAATACAAAATCAGTAATTCACACAAACTTCTCTGAGTGAACAGCTGTGGAGGGCTTCTGCATTACGTAGCCTGTTTGACATTTCACCTGTGATGAACCACCACCGTACAGCAGTCAGCAGCAGAACCCCTTAGGCCTGTACAGTACATGCCCCGATCCTGCCTGCATTAATGTGACACACACACACACACACACACACGGGAGTAGCCCTAGGGCTGGCTGCAGGCGTTTCCACCTCTAGTCAGGTCTGTCCACTGTAACTACCTGTGAGAGCGGATAAAGGACCCAACCAATGACTACACTGTATAATAAAGGCCACAGCACACAGCATTGGTTATCATGCCACAAACGCACACGATGGGACGGCTAATACCAACCTGAAAGAAATCGAATAAGCCCACATGGACGCGGTTAGACTGTGTGAACAGGAATTCATGTAGCAGATCATTGCTATTAAATCACACACACACACGTCCATGTAAGTAATTGAAAAAGTAACTAGAGCAGGTGACAAAAAAATACATGAGAATGTCTCGAGTGCACACGGACGCATGGCGTTACAGAGGGAGGATGTGTTGGAGAGCAGCGTGGAGGGAGCAGATGGGCTGACTGCAGAGAGAGAATTTCAACACAGGTTAAACCCTCCCCTGACATACTGCTGCTCTAAATGGCACAATACTGCCCTGTCGAGGCTTAGAGGCTCTCACACACACACACAAAACCAATAAGCACTCTCTCTGACATAGCTTTGCACTTTTCTCTGGCTTTCATGAAAACAAGCACTAACTGTGCAACCGAACACTTATGTTGCCACTCGATGTAAAACATTCTATACGTGACCTTCTACAGCCTATATTCCACAGGCTTGGAAACAAATCAAATGTTATTGGTCACATACACATGGTTAGCAGATGTTATTGTGAGTGTAGCGAAATGCTTGTGCTTCTAGTTCCGACAACGCAGCAATAACTAACATGCAATCTAACAATTCCACAACACCTACCTAATACACACAAATCTAAGGAATGGAATAAGAATATATAAATATATGGATGAGCAATGACAGAGCGGCATAGGCAAGACGCAATACACGGTATAACACACAATATATATATATACACACACACTGCTCAAAAAAATAAAGGGAACACTAAAACAACACATCGTAGATCTGAATGAATGAAATATTCTTATTAAATACTTTTTTCTTTACATTGTTGAATGTGCTGACAACAAAATCACACAAAAATTATCAATGGAAATCAAATTTATCAACCCATGGAGGTCTGGATTTGGAGTCACACTCAAAATTAAAGTGGAAAACCACACTACAGGCTGATCCAACTTTGATGTAATGTCCTTAAAACAAGTCAAAATGAGGCTCAGTAGTGTGTGTGGCCTCCACGTGCCTGTATGACCTCACTACAACGCCTGGGCATGCTCCCGATGAGGGGGCGGATGGTCTCCTGAGGGATCTCCTCCCAGACCTGGACTAAAGCATCTGCCAACTCCTGGACAGTCTGTGGTGCAACGTGGCGTTGGTGGATGGAGCAAGACATGATGTCCCAGATGTGCTCAATTGGATTCAGGTCTGAGGAACGGGCTGGCCAGTCCATAGCATCAATGCCTTCCTCTTGCAGGAACTGCTGACACACTCCAGCCACATGAGGTCTAGCATTGTCTTGCATTAGGAGGAACCCAGGGCCAACTGCACCAGCATATGGTCTCACAAGGGGTCTGAGGATCTCATCTCGGTACCTAATGGCAGTCAGGCTACCTCTGGCGAGCACATGGAGTGCTGTGCAGCCCCCCAAAGAAATGCCACCCCACACCATGACTGACCCACCGCCAAACGGGTCATGCTGGAGGATGTTGCAGGCAGCAGAACGTTCTCCACGGCGTCTCCAGACTCTGTCACGTCTGTCACATGTGCTCAGTGTGAACCTGCTTTCATCTGTGAAGAGCACAGGACGCCAGTGGCGAATTTGCCAATCTTGGTGTTCTCTGGCAAATGCCAAACGTCCTGCACGGTGTTGGTCTGTAAGCCCAAACCCCACCTGTGGACGTCGGGCCCTCATACCACCCTCATGGAGTCTGTTTCTGACCGTTTGAGCAGACACATGCACATTTGTGGCCTGCTGGAGGTCATTTTGCAGGGCTCTGGCAGTGCTCCTCCTGTTCCTCCTTGCACAAAGGCGGAGGTAGCGGTCCTGCTGCTGGGTTGTTGCCCTCCTACGGCCTCCTCCACGTCTCCTGATGTACTGGCCTGTCTCCTGGTAACGCCTCCATGCTTTGGACACTACGCTGACAGACACAGCAAACCTTCTTGCCACAACTCGCATTGATGTGCCATCCTGGATGAGCTGCACTACCTGAGCCACTTGTGTGGGTTGTAGACTCCGTCTCATGCTACCACTAGAGTGAAAGCACCGCCAACATTCAAAAGTGACCAAAACCTCAGCCAGGAAGCATAGGAACTGAGAAGTGGTCTGTGGTCACCATCTGCAAAACCACTCCTTTATTGGGGGTGCCTTGCCAATTGCCTATAATTTTAACCTGTTGTCTATTCCATTTGCACAACATCATGTCAATCAGTGTTGCTTCCTAAGTGGACAGTTTGATTTCACAGAAGTGTGATTGACTTGGGAGTTACATTGTGTTGTTTAAGTGTTCCCTTTATTTTTTTTAGCAGTATATAGTATACAGTATATATATATATATATATATATATATATATAGTATACAGTATATATATATATATATATATATATATATATATATATATATATATATATATATATATATATATATATATATATATATATATATATATATATATATATCTAAACATCTATCTATACTATACATCTATACCTCTACCTACCTCTACATACATATATATATATACAGTGCCTTGCGAAAGTATTCGGCCCCCTTGAACTTTGCGACCTTTTGCCACATTTCAGGCTTCAAACATAAAGATATAAAACTGTATTTTTTTGTGAAGAATCAACAACAAGTGGGACACAATCATGAAGTGGAACGACATTTATTGGATATTTCAAACTTTTTTAACAAATCAAAAACTGAAAAATTTGGCATGCAAAATTTTTCAGCCCCTTTACTTTCAGTGCAGCAAACTCTCTCCAGAAGTTCAGTGAGGATCTCTGAATGATCCAATGTTGACCTAAATGACTAATGATGATAAATACAATCCACCTGTGTGTAATCAAGTCTCCGTATAAATGCACCTGCACTGTGATAGTCTCAGAGGTCCGTTAAAAGCGCAGAGAGCATCATGAAGAACAAGGAACACACCAGGCAGGTCCGAGATACTGTTGTGAAGTTTAAAGCCGGATTTGGATACAAAAAGATTTCCCAAACTTTAAACATTCCAAGGAGCACTGTGCAAGCGATAATATTGAAATGGAAGGAGTATCAGACCACTGCAAATCTACCAAGACCTGGCTGTCCCTCTAAACTTTCAGCTCATACAAGGAGAAGACTGATCAGAGATGCAGCCAAGAGGCCCATGATCACTCTGGATGAACTGCAGAGATCTACAGCTGAGGTGGGAGACTCTGTCCGTAGGACAACAATCAGTCGTATATTGCACAAATCTGGCCTTTATGGAAGAGTGGCAAGAAGAAAGCCATTTCTTAAAGATATCCATAAAAAGTGTCGGTTAAAGTTTGCCACAAGCCACCTGGGAGACACACCAAACATGTGGAAGAAGGTGCTCTGGTCAGATGAAACCAAAATTGAACTTTTTGGCAACAATGCAAAACATTATGTTTGGCGTAAAAGCAACACAGCTCATCACCCTGAACACACCATCCCCACTGTAAAACATGGTGGTGGCAGCATCATGGTTTGGGCCTGCTTTTCTTCAGCAGGGACAGGGAAGATGGTTAAAATTGATGGGAAGATGGATGGAGCCAAATACAGGACCATTCTGGAAGAAAACCTGATGGAGTCTGCAAAAGACCTGAGACTGGGACGGAGATTTGTCTTCCAACAAGACAATGATCCAAAACATAAAGCAAAATCTACAATGGAATGGTTCAAAAATAAACATATCCAGGTGTTAGAATGGCCAAGTCAAAGTCCAGACCTGAATCCAATCGAGAATCTGTGGAAAGAACTGAAAACTGCTGTTAACAAATGCTCTCCATCCAACCTCACTGAGCTCGAGCTGTTTTGCAAGGAGGAATGGGAAAAAATGTCAGTCTCTCGATGTGCAAAACTGATAGAGACATACCCCAAGCGACTTACAGCTGTAATCGCAGCAAAAGGTGGCGCTACAAAGTATTAACTTAAGGGGGCTGAATAATTTTGCACGCCCAATTTTTCAGTTTTTGATTTGTTAAAAAAGTTTGAAATATCCAATAAATGTCGTTCCACTT
Source organism: Oncorhynchus mykiss (assembly GCF_013265735.2). Lineage (NCBI taxonomy): Eukaryota > Metazoa > Chordata > Actinopteri > Salmoniformes > Salmonidae > Oncorhynchus > Oncorhynchus mykiss. The sequence continues at coordinate 47,266,256 of NC_048579.1, forward strand.
CATGATTGTGTCCCACTTGTTGTTGATTCGTCACAAAAAAATACAGTTTTATATCTTTATGTTTGAAGCCTGAAATGTGGCAAAAGGTCGCAAAGTTCAAGGGGGCCGAATACTTTCGCAAGGCACTGTATATATATATATATATATGGCATGAGTGATGCAAGATATGTAAACATGATTAAAGTGGCATTATTAAAGTGACTAGTGATTCATTCATTAAAGTGGTCAATTATTTCAAGTCTATGTAGGAAGCAGCCTCTCTGTGTTAGTGATGGCTGTTTAGCAGTCTGATGGCCTTGAGATAGAAATAGTTTTTCAGTCTCTCGGTCCCAGCTTTAATACACCTGTACTGACCTCGCGTTTTCTGGACAGTAGCGGGGTGAACAGGCAGTGTTTGTTGGTGGTTGTTGTCCTTGATTATCTTTCTGGCCTTCCTGTGACATCGGGTGAGGTAGGTGTCCTGGATTGCAGGTAGTTTTCCCCCGGTGATGCATTGTACAGACCGCACTACCCTCTGGAGAGCCTTGCTGCTGTGGGCTGTGCAGTTGCTGTACCAGCCCGACAAGATGCTCTCAATTGTGCATCTGTAAAAGTTTGTGAGGGTTTTAGGTGACAAGCCACATTTTTTCAGCCTCCTGAGGATGAAGAGGCGCTGTTGCGCCTTTTTCACCACACTGCCTGTGTGGGTGGACTATTTCAGTTGTCTGGGATGAGTATGCCGAGGAACTTTCCACCTTCTCCACTGCTGTCCCGTCAATGTGGATAGGAGGGTGCTCCCTCTGCTGTTTACTAAAGTCCACGATCATCTCCTTTGTTTTGTTGACTTTGAGTGAAGAGTTTTTTTTGCTGACACCCCACACCGAGTGCCCTCACCTCCTCCCTTTAGGCTGTCTCGTCGATGTTGGTAATAAAGCCTACAACTTGTGTCGTCTGCAAACTTGATTGAGTTGGAGGCGTGCGCGGCCACACAGTCATGGGTGAAAGGGAGTACAGGAGGGGGCTGAGCATGCACCTTTGTGGGGCCCCAGTGTTGAGGATCAGTGGAGATGTTAACTACCTTCACCACCCGGGGGTGGCCTGTCAGGAAGTCCAGGACCCAGTTGCACAGGGCGGGGTTGAGACCTAGCTTAATGATGAGCTTGGTGGGTACTATGGTGTTGAATGCTGAGCTATAGTCAATTAACAACATTCTTACATAGGTATTCCGCTTGTCCATATGGGATAGGGCAGTGTGTAGCGTTGTGGCGATTGCATTGTCTGTGGACCTATTGGGGCAGGTAAGGTGGAGATTATATGACCCTTGACTAGCCTCTCAAAGCACTTCACGATGACATAAGTGAGTGCTACGGGTCGATAGTAATTTAGTTCAGTTACCTTTGCCTTCTTGGGCACAGGAACAACGGTGGCCATCTTGAAGCATTTGGGGACAGCAGACTGGGATAGGGAGAGATTGAATATGTCCGTAAACACAACAGGCTGCTGGTCTAAATATCTGCTCTGAGGACATGGCTAGGGATGCCGTCTGGGCCGGCAGCCTTGCGAGGGTTAACGCGTTTAAATGTCGAAGAAGAGCCCACAGTATTATCCTCAAAGCGGGGAAAGGTTTTTAGTTTGTCGAAGCAAGGCGTCACTGAAGCATGCTGATGCCTTTACTGTGACACAGACCGTCTCAGGGGCATGAGGAAAGGAAAGGAAATGAGTGAGGGAGGGACACAGTGTCACAGGTCCCTCAGAGAAGGGGGGAAAGACTGTCGTCATTCTCAACTATTTTGCAAGCGCATTAAATATTAAAGGACTGAATTACATTCTATTTTTGGCTTGTGTGGAGGAAATTACACTTGAATTGAGTGTGGCATGAATCTGTTCTCTTAGTTTTAAACTCTACTTTATGGTATACTTTTTCAAGTTGTATAATTATTGAGAACCACGTCACCTTGCTACAGCAGTCTATACTTCAAAGTTATTCTCAGTGCCTAGCCTTCAATTCAGTTACTATATAAACCATAGTGACTTCAGAATGTATTAACACCCCTTGAGTTACGACACATTTTGTTGTGTTACAGCCTTACTTCAAATAGGATTTCATATACTTTCTCACCCATCTACACAAAATACTCAAAGTCAAATTAGCACATTTAGCACATTTTTTGAAAATAAAATACAGAAATATCTCATTTACATGAGTATTCAAACCCCTGAGACAATACTTTGTAGAATAACCTTTGGCAGTGGTTACAGAGTCTTTCTGGGTGAATCTTTAAGAGCTTTTTACACCTGGATTGTACAATATTTGCAAATTATTATTTGCAAAAGTCTTCAAGCTCTGTCAAGTTGGTTGATGATCATTGCTAGACAGCCATTTTCAAGTCTTCCCATTCATTTAATAATTGACAAAAATATAAATGCAACATGTAAAGTGTTGGTCACATGTTTCATGAGCTGAAATAAAAGAACCCTGAAATGCTCCATACATTCCTGTTGGTGAGCATTTCTCCTTTGCCAAGATAATCCATCCACCTGACAGGTGTGCCGTATAAAGAAGCTGATTAAACAGCAAGATCTTTACACAGGTGCACATTGTGTGGGGACAATAAAAGGCTACTAAAATGTGCAGTTTTATCACACAACACAATGCCACAGATGTCTCAGGTTATGAGTGAGCGTGCAATTGGCATCCTGACTGCAGGAAAGTCTAGGAATGTTAGCTCTAGTCCTTTTATTTGTATCCTAAAAAACTCCCTTGTCCTTGCAGACAACAAGCATATCCATAACATGATGCAGCCACCACCAATGATTTACCCCAAACATTACGCTTCGTATTCAGGACACAAAGTGAATTTCTTGGTCACGTTTTTGAAGTATTACTTTAGAGCCTTATTGCAAACAGGATGCATGTTTTTGGAATATGTTTTATTCTGTACAGGCTCTCTTCTTTTCACTCTGTCAATTAGGTTAGTGTTGTGGAGTAACTACAATGTTGTTGATCCATCCTCAGTTCTCTCCTATCACAGCCATTAAGCTCTGTAACTGTTTTAAAGTCACCATTGGCTCATGGTAAAATCCCTGAGTGGTTTCCTTCCTATCAGGCAACTAAGTTAGGAAGGACGCCTGTATCTTTGATGTCTAGACAGTGTATAGATAAGATCATCCAAAGCGTAATTAATAACTTCACAATGCTCAAAGGGATAGTCTGAGTTTTAATTTATTTACCAATATGTGCCCTTCTTTGCAAACCACTGGAAAACCTCCCTGGTCTTGGTGGTTTAACCTGTGTTTGAAATGAACTGCTAGACTAATTCCGTGCATGGGGTAAAGAGATGAGGTAGACAAAAAAAATGTGGGAAAAAAATACTGCACACAGAGAGTACAAGCAACTTATTAAGCCAATATTTACTCTAGAAATGATTTAGGCTTGCCATAACAAAGTGGTTGAATACTTGACATTTCAACTGTACATTTTGTATTCATTTGTAAAAAATATCTAAAAACATAATTCCACTTTGACATTACGGGGTACTGGGTGTTGGCCAGTGACACAAAATCGTGAATACTTTCTGAAGGCACTGTACATTACCTTTGTGCACAGACATAAAATGCCCCCGTTTATGAGTCATTTTCCTCCTACTCAAAATTATTGGGGAAGCGGTCAATTCTACACTGTAGACCCAGCTTGGATGTAAACCCCCACTATGACAGAACCACATATCTGAGAGTACGGCATGTAGAGGTTGTCTTTAACTGATGGAGTATCACACACAGCTTTTTACCCCTTAGCTACGTATGAGTGTGTGTGAGACTTGAGTGTGTGCCGTATGAGTGTGCATATACTGTGTGTGTGTGTTGGGGGGAGGGGGGGTGGAGATGAGGAGCCAGATGGAGGATTGAGAGGTCCCTGTAGACAGGTTGTTGGCAGTGATCTTACGGTCATAACTGAGGTTGTTAGCCCAAAAGGTCAACCACTCAGGGTTTAATTCCTGTCGCAGTCGCTCCCCGCAGGCCTGACTGTTGATTAGAAAAACTCCACTCAGTCTCCACTCAAACCTCCAAAAACTAATATCAGCAAGTATGACGTCTAGACAGTTATTCCTTATCACAACACATCGTCTGTGGTTCTGTAGTACGGGCAGTACATACTTCATATATGCCATGGCTTGCAGAGGCAGGGCCCAGAAGTGTTTTTGGAGAAAGTAGGCTAGGCTCTGACTATGTGATTTACTACCAATAATTCACTGCTGGAAATCAATTGAGTTTTATCCGCAGTTCACTTTTGGTAGGCAGCGTCTCATAGTGTCGAGTTCATAAAAGCTGAACTTTTGAGGCCTTCCTGACTGCTGCTCTCTGGGATTACGACGTGGGAACTTACCTGATTGAGTTCATACGCAGTCAGAGCAGTGACCTTGAGAGTGTTACAGACTTCCTAACAGTGTCGTGAGAGTTTATAGACTAACCCCGTACCGAACGGTCAGTGACTTTCTCATGTCACTAAGGGGCTTCTGCCTTCTTATTACATTTCCTAATGCTCCGACTGAATCGACAACCTTCACTCTCCCAGTCAATACAGAGGGTAAAGCGGTAATTGAAGGAGAACAAGGGAATAGGTACACAATTACACCCCGCTACCCTCCGAGCGCCCCCACCAAAAACGCTGTTGCCACGGTAATTAAAGTGAGTCATCAGGAGAGGGTCAACTTCCTCCACATCCCATAAGGTACACACACATTTTATACTCCAACACAACGAAGAATCAATAGACGCGCATTAAGTAATATCCTGCTATTATTGACTCCTGGTGTTATCCTAACAAGAGACCGTGTCTGTTGAGCCCACACCACAAAGTACACGTCAACAAGCGTCAAAATCAATGGCAGGGTCTGATAGTGGCGGAGACAGAGGTACAGAGGAAGCCCTCCATATCTTCCTCCCTCTAACACTTTGAGGTAAACAAAAGAAAAGCCACTGCGACTGTCAGGCCACACACACACACGGCTGTTGGAAGTCACAGGGCTTGAGATGGCTATCTGCTCTCTGGCATCCCTGTGTACTATTGTGCTATTGACTGTATGTTTGTTGATTCCATGTGTAACTCTGTTTTGTTTGTGTCGCACTGCTTTGCTTTATCTTGGCCAGGTCGCAGTGGTAAATGAGCACTTGTTCTCAACGAGCCTACCTGGTTAGATAAAGGTGAAATAAATTACATTTAAAAAATAGTAAAAAGCCGATGTGTGGCTCGTCGATAGGGCTGGAGAGTTTTGACCAACAGCTAAATTCTAAAGTCCTCATATGAACTAAAGGAAGTAGCTGATTAGTAGAATCAAGTGAAAAGCCAGTGTCACCCAAGAGCTACTGTATTGTATGTATGTGTGTGTGAGAGTGAGAGCGAACGACAGAGACAAAGTGAATGAGAGACAACGAGAGACTGAGATTAGCATTTTAAAAGAAAATAAGGGAAAGTCAAGGAAGGAAAGTCAAGAGTCAACCCAACCCCATCAATCTTTTAGATATACAGGTGAAGTCGAAAGTTTACATACACCTTAGCCAAATACATTACAATTCCTGACATTAAATCCTAGTAAAAATTCCCTGCTTTGCTCAGTTAGGACCACCACTTTATTTTAAGAATGTGAAATGTGTGTGCATATACTGAATAACAGTAGAGAATTATTTATTTCAGCTTTTATTTCTTTCATCACATTCCCAGTGGGTGAGAAATGTACATACACTCAAGTAGCATTGCAATTCAAATTGTTTAACTTGGGTCAAACGTAGCCTTCCACAAGCTTCCCACAATAAGTTGGGTGAATTTTGGCCCATTCCCCCTGACAGAGCTGGTGTCAGGTTTGTTGGAGTCAGGTTTGTTGGCCTCCTTGCTCGCACCTGCTTTTTCAGTTCTGCCCACACATTTTCTATAGGATTGAGGTCAGGGCTTTGTGATGGCCACTCCAATACCTTGACTTTGTTGTCATTAAGCCATTTTGCCACAACTTTGGATGTATGCTTGGGGTCATTGTCCATTTGGAAGACACATTTGCGCGACCAAGCTTTAACTTCCTGACTGATGTCTTGAGATGTTGCTTCAATATATCCACATAATTTCCTCACGTTGCCATCTATTTTGTGAAGTGCACCAGTCCCTCCTGCAGCAAAGCACCCCCACAACATGATGCTGACACTGCAGTGCTTCACGGTTGGGATGGTATTCTTCGGCTTGCAAGCCTCCTCCCTTTTCCTACAAACATAACAATGGTCATTTCTACAAAAAGTACGATCTTTGTCCCCATGTGCAGGTGCAAACCGTAGTCTGGCTTTTTTATGGAGTTTTTGGAGCAGTGGCTTCTTCCTTGCTGAGCGGCCTATCAGGTTATGTCGATATAGGACTCGTTTTACTGTGGATATAGATACTTTTGTACCTGTTTCCTCCAGCATCTTCACAAGGTCCTTTGCTGTTGTTCTGGGATTGATTTGCACTTTTCGCGCCAAAGTACGTTCATCTCTAGGAGACAGAACGCGTCTCCTTCCTGAGCGGTATGATGGTTGCATGATCCCATGGTCTTTATACTTGCATACTATTGTTTGAACAGATGACCGTGGCACCTTCAGGCATTTGAAAATTGCTCCCAAGGATGAACCAGACTTGTGGAGGTCTACAATTGTTTTCTGTGGTCTTGGCTGATTTCTTTTGATTTCCCCATGATGTCAAGCAAAGAGGCACTGAGTTTGTAGGTAGGCTTTGAAATACATCCTCAGATAAACCTCCAATTGACTCAAATTATGTCAATTAGCCTATCAGAAGCTTCTAAAGCCATGACATCATTTTCTGGAATTTTCCAAGCTGTTTAAAAGTCCAGTCAACTTAGTGTATGTAAACTTCTGACCCGCTGGAATTGTGACACAGTGAATTATAAGTGAAATAATCTGTCTGTAAACAAAGTAGATGTCCTAACCGACTTGCAGTGGTTGAAAAACGAGTTTTAATGATTCCAACCTAAGTGTATGTAAACTTCCCACTTCAACTGTATATACACATATACATGTATAATAGGCTAGCTTAGATGACGCACGGCTGAGGCAAAGGAACACAATACAAGACACATACACATTCCTCCTACACAGAACCAGTCAGTAATGCAGTTCTTTTGATCCCTCCGATACGTCATCGATCAATTCATGTCATTGACGAACCTGCAAGTCCACCGCCAGGTTATAGTAAGACAGAAAATCAGACACTGTGGCCCTTCAGTGCCAAGCCAGAGCTCTGCACCACTGTCCCATTGCAGCCTTTCAGAGGTCCTACACTCTGGGGGGAGGGGTGGGAGGAGTGATGAAGGATGGTTTGTTAACAAGGCTTTTGTTTAGTAATAGTTCAGTGGCGTTGAGGCACGGGCTCATTGCTCTGAGCTGCTGACAGAGAGAGAGATAGGTACAGGCCACAGAGGAGAGGACTGACAGAGATGACTTCATGCTGGATAGGGCCTTATGAAGGAACACAATGGTTGAATAACACACAAAAACACACACGTCGCGCTGTGAGTGAGTGAAATGTGACGATTTGTGTGTGTGTGTTCCTGCGCGCGCGTTTGTACAGCATGTGTGTGCTTGTGGTGTGTGTGTGTCACCTGGTAGGTGTCCCAGAGGCGTATCGTGCAGCGTAACGGCAGCTCTCTCATCAGCAGGTTGTTCATCCAACGGAAGGCAAACTGGAGATACTCCACTTCATACTGCTGCATGTGGATGTGCACCGTTTCTGAAACACACCCACCCCACACACACAGACTTGTTAAACTGAAACACACACCCCCCCACACACAGACTTGTTAAACTGAAACACACCCCCCCACACACACACAGACTTGTTAAACTGAAACACCCCCCCTCCCCCACACACACAGACTTGTTAAACTGAAACACACACATTTCCATCAAACAATGATCAACGCACGCACTTACAGTATGCAAACAGACTACCGTCAGACACTGATGAACACACACACACACGAGCCATTCACATGGAGAGCCGCTGATCATTTTGATAACCACAGCACACACACACACACACACCTTTTTCTTTCCACTAATGATGGCTGGGCGGTCAGACAATACCGCCGTAATTACATAGCTGTCAGTGGACCTCTCAAAAGGACATTAAAGCTACTGTATAGCTCGGGAGAAAGACAGCATTATAACAGTGTGTGTGTGTGTATTGTTTGTTTGAAAATTGACATCAGACGGTATCTTAATGCATGGAAGAGATAATTGGACCGAATGGTGTGTGTACCTCAAAACCCCCTCTAACTGGCTGAAGAAGAGAGACAAAGGCGTTGAAGAAGGCCTTCCGAACCACTTCTACCGAGAGAAAAGAACCAAGCCAGAAATTGGTGTACAGTCTCAGATCTAAGCTATCAACTGCTTTCATGTTTCTCTCATACTGTGATGAGTCCACTTGGAGTGATCATGGAGAAAGATCTGTTCTAACATTTTCTTATGATGCTGGTATATTGGTTGACGAATGGACAAGACATGAGTGGTAAAGATGAGACATTGAAATTGGGACATTATCATGGGCCGTCCACTTTGAACTGTAAAGCTATCTGAAGAAAAACGAAAGAGACGCCAGAAGATGCCGTGCCTGAGAGGGGGGGGGGGGGGGTGGGGGGGGGGGGTTGGTCAACTGTGCCATTAACTTGTTTATACTTTTGTGGTATCAGGTTGATTGAAGAGGTCTACACCATGTAAATTGGAGTAATTTAGATTAAGAATGCATTGAGATACTGATCTGTATTATAATCATGATTTAAAAAGTTAGTAGTAGAATTATGGGATAATTATTCTGAATGTAAGTAAATCTGCTAATATTGATGTGTGTTAAATTGAGGTTTTTACTTTGAGTGATAAGACAAATATGAATCACTGAGGAATGCTATTCTAAATATTGGTTGGATAAATAGTTGGGTTGTTACTTATGATTTGGAATATAAATGATTTCAATGACCTATTCTCTATTCCTAAGTATATTTCTGAGCATGAGGACTTAGAGGGATGTCTGTCCTATATGTTGTGAGGAGGCCTGTGTTTAGACACTGGTTCTCGTGTAACTTAAAGAGCATCTATCTATATGTTATGTTTTTATTTTCCTCAAATGGATTATTCTGTGTTATTAAACATGTGCAAGTTTGTCTTGTAGAGTAAAGGTTGTAAACTTAGTTTCAGAAGGGAGGAAGCTTACATATAAGCTAAGGTATTTGACATTGAGGGGATTTTAATTTTTATATTGAGTATGTCATTAATATTCTGATTCTTTAGGAGGGACAATGTCCCTTGAGAGGGGAATGTTGGGGAATAATCAGAATTGGTTGGTAACATAGGTAAGATGTTTTATATTCATTCATATATTGTTTTATAAGTTACTTCTCATCAGAATGTTATTTTTGTATAATACTGTGGCGGGGTTGCAGTATCTGTTCTATGTCAAGACTAAGTTGCTTGGGCCGGAGAGAGGGGAGAGGTCAAGCGTGTATCTCTTGGCTCCACAATGTCTGTGTGCCAGTCAGTGTGTCTCTGTGATCTTGTCAAGATAGGATGGATTTGATATATGCCTGTTGATATGGAGGATTGGTTTATGGTTCTGAGTTTGAGAAAGGAGACAAAGCTGAACGATGAATTATGCCGATGCTGTCTTATCCTGTGTGTGTCTTTGCTATAAAGGACCTCAGTTAAATGTGGAAGGGACTCAGAGAATTCATTGATAGACACTGAATTGATCTGAGAGTCACAGGGTTGTGATAGAGCTCATATAATTAAAGATGGACTTTGATAACTAACTCTGACTTGTGTGTGGTTTGATCTCATGATTTGGTAAATAGAGGAAATTTACACGACAGGACCAACTCCATATTAATGCCCATATTTTGTAATGAGACATTTGACGAGCAGGTGTTCACATAATTTTGGTCATGTAGTGTGTCTCCTAACTTTTTCACACACACACACACAGGCTTTATGACTGAAGTCTATTGCCACTTTGATGACTTATAATTGGCCAACAACAAGCTACATGCACCACACTCCTCTTGTGAAAAGCAAGAACAGCAGCATACATGACAAAATGTCTCTCTACTGCAGCCGTTATGTTTGGATCTGTAAGGGCCCTTCCGGACTAGTCCGTTAAAATGACACATACCCGAGACCCGTGACAATCACCTCAGCTCTGACCCAGACCCGTTACATTATTTACAATTCTGGATCGGGAACCGCTCATGTCCTGGATTGTGTCTTGGGGTATTCGTGTACAGGTGGATCTGTGAAGACCTCCAGTGTGTATAAATCGAAGACTATTAATAAGCTCTGAAACATCCAATCAGTCCTCTCTAACCAGTGACACGGACAATGATTCCAGATCAGATCCCTGAACAATGAAGCCATCTTAGTTCGGTCCTGACATAAAGGACAACTCTGTACAGAGGTCGCGTTACCGTTTAGAAATATGCATTTTCTGCCTTTTAAACCGTTTCACTTGCGTTTTATGTTTAAAGTTAACAGTGTTTGCATCAATAGAGCGATCAGGGGAGTGCAACTAGTTTCTCTTCACACACAATAACTTAATGATACACATTTGGCAGAAATTAGCTTCCTTTTCACCAAATGAAAATAGAAGTGCGACACTATTTAGCCTGCAGCCACACATAAGTACACTAGCTTACAGGGGGGAAAAACGATGCATGGTCACCAGAGTAGTCATGTTTATCATGGAATAATGTAGCCAGTAATGTTTCGCTTGGAGTTTCTCTTGCATTTTAGCTACCCGGAGTAAAGTGTGCATTCACATCACCCCTGCTGTACCCATCACAATTCACTCCATTTTTCACCAATACACGTGTCAACACACACCCGTCAACAAATCACATTTGTTCGTTTTCGCATGCGCACCCACACAGACACTCTCGGGAGGGTGAGGTAAACAGTGAACACTCCTCTCGCTCTCTCATCCCCACAGTTTAATTATGGCATAGCTATGCTCCGCATAAACAACAGAGGCCTAACATCATTAACAGTGAATAAATCACAGTCATATATCACCTCTAAACAGCTTCCCTAATAAGAGGCAACCAACACTCAGAATAACCACTTTGGAGGAAATAAATTAAACTTCTCACACGTAATCAGAGGAGTTGGCTTGGCTAAAGTAAGAAGAGAAGAGGAACCGTTCTACAGAGAGAGAATAGCCTGAGTTCTGAGTCCTGGTCCCCTGGAAGTTAATTAGTTCGTTATTGTTTTATCTGTTCTAGAGCCAGTAGAACAGAGGGACAGCTGTTATAGCTAGGGAAGGAAAACAGAGAGCGGGAGATAATGATTATTAGTGTTTCAGTACTACGGAGCCACTCTTTCTGCAATATAGAACATTATTTGACTTCGTTGCACACCCAGGAAGGAGGGAATCACCTGCTTTCAGCTAGGAACACATCTAGAAGACTTGTTGTGGGCAACTAAGTACAGTTAACATGATTAGGCCTGCAGTTAAAACAGCAGGAAAGTGACTTGGTTGAGGGTGAATTAGGTCAAGTCAGCGGTTGAAAGTGTTTGCCCTAAAAAGTACTCTACCAGCACCAAATCAAATTCAGTGGTAAGGTAACTCATTAATCCTGTTTATGAGAAGTCAGACTATAATATGCTAAAGAAGACGCAAGTGTTAGCAGGACTGTTTGTTTAGTGGAGTTTTGTAGGGAGGTTAGCACTCCGGCAGACGCCGACTGGCAGCGCACGGCCTGCTAGGTAGATTTGGGTAGCAGGAGCACAGTTGGAGGTCAGGGGTCAGGGAAAAGACAAGTGATGCTGCTGAGCTGCATTCTGCTGAGCTCCACACTTCTCCCTGACTTCTGCTCTCCTCTATCCCATAATTACATCTACGCCGTGGCCCTCTCCCTTCCCTCATTCTCTCTCTATCTATCTATCTCTCTCTCCCGCTCTCGAGCGCACTCTTTGTCCCTCATCTCTCTCCTCTTTTTCCCTCTCTTTCTTTACTTAGATCTCTCTTTCTTCATCCACCTCTACCCCTCTCCCTCTCTTCTACTCCCCCTCAGCTCCATTTTCAGGGTTCTTGCCTGTCTGAATGGGTTCTCTGCTGAGCTTTTTCTACCACTTGACCAGACCTCCAGTACTCTGACAGCATGCACCCTGAAAGATGAGTCCTCTAAATCATTTCCCATGACATACCAACAGCGTGTCTTTTTGCGTCTGTGACTGAGCTCCGACGTTGCTCTTATCATGTTTCAGTGTCAGGCAAAGTTGATTGCATAAGGAGATTGATAGACACACAAGGCTTCTTAGCTTCAGCGAAAACTGTGCATCATATACTTGTGTGTGTGTGTGTGTGTGTGTGTGTGTGTGTGTGTGTGTGTGTGTGTGTGTGTGTGTGTGTGTGTGTGTGTACTCTATATCCCAGGATGACAGTTGAGTGTGACTCTGCCTGTATGCTAGGCTATCAGTTCCTTCTCTCTGTGCTCCTAGTGATTGCATTTGTCACAGCAGCAGGAACACGTCATTCAGTGCATCCATCTTTGCGCCACTTCAATCACACACAGGGCTGCAGCACTGAGGACTATGATCTACATTCTAAACCCTCGACCAGCGACTCGTGTCCATGATCAAAGTAGAATCCAGCTATGAAGAACAACTCCTTCATACTCTCACTTACAAAACTCTTCAAAGCACAACAAACAAATATAATTTGTTGATGCCAATGAATGGATGCATATTTGAGATGATTTTACGGTAAACGATATAGCAATATGCATAGTGCTGCTAAGACGGTAGAGGAGAGCCAAGCTCTACGGGCCTGTGTGAATCAATAGGTTGTGTGTCGGTGGATTGAGAGGTCTGGAGGAGATGAGAGGAGCTCAGAGGAGAGGCAGAGAGAACCGAGGGGTGACTGCAGGTTAAATCCTCACGGCAGAGACTTGATGTCAGATCAACACGAAGCTCAGCAATGGACATGTAATCACATGCACGTACGCACAGTCATACACGCACACACACACAATAATAGTAACAATACCTTCTAACATAGGAAAGATCATTATTTTCTTCATAGACACACTCGTCAACTTCTTTTTCTATAATTCTATTCATACTTCTGCCTCAACAATCGAACCATGGGAGTCTTACAGGTACATGATTCAGAGTGCAGAAACCGTGCGGTTTCTCTCCTTCGTTTGCATAAATAAACTCACCTTCAGCAACTTCCATGCTGATGAGCCCTGAATGCATTCTGTATTCACACAGAACAGAGAGAGAGAGAGAGAGAGAGAGAGAGAGAGAGAGATCAGAGGAAACATTTCCAAACCTTATGGAGAGAGAGAGAGAAACATCTGGGGTTTTTTTTCTCTTCTCTTTTTAGGGGCTAGATCAGCTTTAATATTGCAGATAGACTGTAGCTTCCGGTGAACGTTAGCGTGACGGTAGAAATCACACGCTTTATAGTGTCACGATAAGAAAACGGGTCTGTGGTTTAATACGGCGTCGCTAATTAGAGCAAAGCTCCTGATTGTTGCTATAACAAAGAAAAACACAACGCCCGGCGACGGTTCTGCCTTTTGGCTCCAGAGTGGAGGGGATTCAGTTCATTTCATCAGGAGGGGGGTGGGGAGGGGACGTTCCACAGAGTCAAAGGGGGGAATCCCGGGGCCTCAGAGAGACGATCGATAATAGGTTAGGGAGAGCTCAGCATCCAGATCAGAACTAAGTGGCTAGAGCGTTAAAGTCACCTGGTGTCCCATGTCCCGAATCAGTCAGACACACTAGCCCTGGGGACGATAAACCAAAGTTATGACGCCGACCACGCCGATCGGCTAGCGCAAGCATTTTGCTGACATCGTCCATTACGATAGGTAGCCTTGAAATGAAGTACGTTTGGTGATATGGTTGATAGTTAATGGGACAACTGATGGCTACAACCCACCAAACTAGTAGCAGTAGTTTAAAGGATAATACATCTATTCGTTAAATGTGGTGCACATTTTAAGCATCGTTCCGTTTATCGTATCAATTCAGGGAATGTACTGCGATACGGATTCTTGTCCGTATTGCCCAGCTCTAACACACACACACACACACACACACACAGACAGACACACCTTCACCACAAGAATCATCTCACGCCACACTACCTAATCACCTAACGGTCCGACTGATGGAGCAGACCATCATAACTACTGGACAGAAACCTCCATAGCGGTCTGCATCTCCCGACACTTCTGGAAAACGGTGTCTCTCTCACTGACCAATGTCACCTGTAACATCACCCCAAGCAGAAAATGAAAAGTGACTATAGAAGGATGTCATTAGCCGCGGTAGGCTAAATGCATGAGAAACGACCTCCGCTTTTGGCTTAAACCAGGTTTTTGTTCCCGTCCCACTCTCCTGGGTGGAAGGTGACCGTTTCCTCCTCCTCCTCGTTTATCTAGAGCACACCCTGTGCACTACCGCCTCAGCACGTTCATTTTAATTCTAAACACACTCATCTCCATATACCTGGTTCTGTTTAAAGGGCCTGGGAGATATGGTGGTGGGGCGGGCCGCGACGGAGCAGGGGAACACGGGGCATCGCAGGACTCTCTGCTTAAAAGTAGGATTACAAATGCGGATAGCTCTTGCCTCGTTTAGACAATTTCCATTGGTACATATCCTCCATTATGCACTGAACAAGGACGCAATCTTCCTGTTCTTGACAAACTCCTCGTAGCATATGACATGTTACTACCCACACATCTAAGATCAACACGCATCTATCAACCCTGTTCTTAAAAAGCACAAAACAAAACGTGCGAGCTCGACCACCACGGCAGCCCAGGTCAGGCAGCTGATGACAGACAGCAGTGACCCCAACGCGACAGACAGCAGTGACCCCAACGCAGCATACCGCATGGTGAGTGAACACGTTGGCATGATCGACTGATCCCTAAACGCTACAGTGAGTGAACACGTTGGCATCGACTCCTTTCTAAGGCTCCAACAACGTCCAGCATCAGTCGGTCAAACATAAACAAAGCCCAGATGGGGATAGAGAAGTGAGGGGGAGAGAGAAGAGAGGGGGAGAGAGAAGAGAGGGGGAGAGAGAAGAGGAGAGAGAAGAGAGGGGGACGAGCTGCCGCGTCTAGCATCAGTCGGAAAAAACATAAACAAAGCCAAAGCCCAGAGAGGGAGAGAGAAGGGGAAAGGAAACAGGAAAGGAACAGAGAAAAGGAGGACACCGAGGGGGGGGGGGTATTTGTGTGTGTGATCTGACACCCACTGCTGTAATAGTCTCACATCAGACATCAGCCTCGGTCTTTTAGAGAAACACAGCCCCACACAGAGGAGGAGAGCTGTGTATTACTGCTGCGATAGTCTCACATCAGACATCAGCCCCGGTCTTTTAGAGAAACACAGCCCCACACAGAGGAGGAGAGGATGGAGAGATGTGTATTACTGCTGCCGTGTGGAGAGGAGATTAGGCCCTGAGAGAGAAGGGAGGACAAAGAGGAGATGAGGGACCGCCCTGGCTTTCCAACACACACACACACACACACACGCGGAAGGAAAGGAGGAAGGAAGCACGCACAGTCCCACACACTGTTAGGCTAACATGCAAACCCCGGTCTCAGTCTGAAGTGAAAAATGTACTCTTCATATTCAGTTACAACCCTATACCCTCTTCAGCTTAAAACTATTACTCCAAACACTGTAGCCTATATTTTAGATGTACTGCACACGTAGAAAGGAATGAACGTCTGAATGGCATGTGAAGTTCTTGGCAATCCCGTACAAAAGTAGCATCGCTGACGCGTCAGCAGATCAACATGTCTTTCCTTCCAGCTAATCGCCCTATCATCCTGGCATATCAACTATCATACAACTCTCTGTGCTTGGATATACCAAGCCTGAATGACCTCTTTTACATTACAGAATCTGAGCGAATCATATGATCTCAAACATACTCAACTGCCTCAGTGGGCGTATAAAAGGCGAAGTTCAGTTGTACCATCTGAACTCAAGTGAACATTCTTTGAAATACTCTGTGGAAGTATGAGAGGAATATAATCTAAAGTCAGATATTCAATGAGAGGGTACAGAGGGTAGCCCTCCACCCTTCCACTTCTCCTCCCCCGTAATCATACAGGCCGTTAATAACAGAGAGAGAGGAAGCAAGGAACTGCTACATGGAGGACAGGACCCATTGGCTCCCACTGCCTCTCTGGTCTGAGCTGTACGGATAAGATGGCACTGTGGATAGATTATATCATATTAGAATATGGCTAGGCAACCCTGTTCCTGGAGTGCTGCAGGTACTGTAGGATTTTGTTCCAACTAGGCACCACACCTGACCAGCTGAGCTAACTGATCAGTTCAGTGATTGCCTAAATCCAACACACCTGGTCTTCCAGGTCAGTTCAATCAAAAACATGGAGTGCCTGTGGCACTACAGCACCAGGGTTGCCTAACCCTGTATTAAAAGAACCAGGGTGGTTGCTTTGACCCGAGACGGGTCGTTCACCAGAATGTGTTAGTGATTCGTCAGGGATATATCAGGGCCTATTGGAGGAGGTTGAACGTTCACTCCTCTGCTAAATTGTGCAGGGACTGGTCAGAGCCGAGACTACGCTCTCTGCTATATAGGTTACTGCACTATACGGACCTAGCTCTACACAGAGGCAGAGAAAAGGTTCTTGAGGAATCATGCCAAACTGTTCTCTCTCTCCACCCCTGTTGATTTGAGAGGCAAGTGAGGGGTGGTGGAGTGTCCAGGTAGGGAGGGCTGTGCTCTCTCGCTCTCTCTATTCCCCTCGGTTCTCTCTCTATTCCGTCTCCCTCTCTTCTCTCTCTTTCCCTGCTCAGTGTCTGTGCTTTTTGCTCTACTCTGCTCTCTCTCCTTTGCTGTCTGTTTGAGGGAGATAAAGGCAGGTGAGCTGGCAGTGTTTGGGCTGAAGGGCAGGCAGGGAGAGACTGAAGGACGGACCTGAGCCGCTGACAGAGCAGACGAGTCACAGGGTAGGACGGGACAAAGCATTAATGCAATCAGACACTGGGGTGAGATCAGCATGACTCCCCCTCCTCTCCTCACCCCTCCCCTCCTCTCAGTGCCTGGTGGTCAAATGGACTGTATCAGCTAAGGTACCAGGTAATACAAGACTCTGGTGTAAGTCTGTATAACACAACAATACAGATCCGTTTCTGTATCATCATCATCATCATCATCATTAGGTGGAGATCAGTTTCTCGTATCACACATTTGATCAGCAATTTTATCTATCAGCATCCCCGCAAAGGACAATGCAAGGTGAGGTGAGGTCAGTTCACCATTACACCGTTAACACTAAGCCCTATAAATGCAGCATCATTAGTATCTAGTATAATCACAGGGGTAATTAGAGAATACCTCTTCATATAGCGTACAGTCTGGGCAGGGATTGTGGTTGTTGTTCCAGCATGATGTGGCTATTCAGCTGTATGACCACAATGTGTCTTTGCTCAAGTTCATGGCTGATGGCATCACGAGTCAGGGCCAGTTTAGTTTTCGCTCACACCCCCCCCCCCCCCAATCTTTCTCTGTCGCGTCCAGTCTCTCCCCCGTGCCCACAGACGTTATGTCAGGCAGGGCTGGCAGGCTGGTCGGGTTCTGTCATGTCCCTGTGGCGCTAGGCTAGCTCCTTCCTTTCTGTCACCTGACAGAGCAGAGCAGAGCCATATGGCTGAGGAGCCAGAGGAGAGCCAGAGGAGAGCCAGAGGTGTGCTTCAGGAGCATGTCTGAACATCAGGGCCCCGGGCCACCAAGTAGCATCAATCTGGGCAGGCCATCTCTCAGTGGTACACCTCCAACCCTGGCTCACACACACCTTAACACATCCGTGAGTGTGGTGGGGGAAACACTATGCAGTGGTCGATAGGATCAAATAGAACCTGGCTGGTGAACCACGAGGAAGAGACTAAGGCTGCTATGTGTCTCTGAAGGAAGGGAATGTAGCAAGGCCACTGATCTCTCTCTTCGCCACAGCTGTTGCATCTGAGGCCTTCTTCTCTTCCCTTTTCTCCACCGGCTCCCTGTCCTCTACCTTTCTGTTCCCCTTTTTCTCTCTTTGGTCTTTCTTGTACCCAGCTGTTCTCTGCTCTCTGAAAGGTATCGTCTTTTCAAGGTGTAAATTCCAGTGTTGAATGGTGGTTAGGTGGTTATTTTCAAGTCACTCTGGGGGTTTGTAGGACTGTTGTTACACTGTGCTATTTTCCCAAAACGACCCCCTTGGAGCCATGTCCTGTGTCAGGTTTAATCAGCTAGCAGAGAGCTGGCAGAGTGGTGCTGTTTTACATCTCCCTTGGAGCAGCCCTAATGGATCTCGTTACGCAGAGGTGGAAATCAATCCGCACCAACTCAAGCTCACACATAAACACATCCATACTCACACTTTTATTTCGGCAGGCTTCTTATTTGATCATTCCTCGATTTAATTGACCCTGGGCAGTCAGTCCAGCGTGACTGCCATTTCCCTCTCCCGGCCTCCACTTGGCTCCTCGGAAGAGCAGTCAACTCCTAGTACATCTGTTTTCATTTCAACAACCAGGGCTTGACATTGAACTTTTTTTTTAGCCACTTGTCCTTGGACAAGTAGGACATCTTTTTTTGGACTTTTCCCGAAAGCTAAAGTCACAAAACAAAAAAAGGTCCGTAACACCATCGGCCAAAAGAGTGACTGAAAATGAGTGAAGTACACAGGAGGGATGTGAAATCATTTTCTGTGCTTGCCCATAGACCACGTGTCAAACTGGTTCCACGGTTGGGCCGAGTGTCCGAGGGTTTTGGCTCGTCCGTTATACTTGATTGATGAATTAAGGTCACTGATTAGTAAGGAACTCCCCTGCCTGGTTGTCTAAGTCTTAATTGAAAGGAAACAACTCTAACCAGTTTTTGACTCCTCATTGGATTTTTCAATCTTGGTATTGTTTGCTCAATTTCAC
Organism: Oncorhynchus mykiss; assembly: GCF_013265735.2. Classification (NCBI taxonomy): domain Eukaryota; kingdom Metazoa; phylum Chordata; class Actinopteri; order Salmoniformes; family Salmonidae; genus Oncorhynchus; species Oncorhynchus mykiss. The sequence continues at coordinate 47,285,231 of NC_048579.1, forward strand.
TTCTTGTGGCCTAAAATATTTGTAATTGAAAAATAAATCTGTGAATGAGAATAGCGTAGACTCCGACTTTCATAATCATTCCCATTTAAAAGCTGCAACTTTAGGACATTAAACACTAGAAAAGTTTGGAAAATACTCCTCATAACTTGAATTTGTCTTAATGCGTTTCTGATATTTTAGTTAGTAGGATTAGGATTTTGGCTGTTTGGTTCGCAATAGCAAAGATGTGGAGGGGGGGGGGGGGGGGGGGGGGGCTCGCATGCATCATTTCTGTTCTATAATGCTTTTCTCAACTAGAAGGTTTGTTCAAATTTCTCATTTGATTTTTATATACTGCTATTGTTTCTTCTCTCTCATTATTACCATAAGCCTTCAATGTTTTGGGGTTATTCAAAAACAACAATACTTTGCGAGATACCGTAGAACTCTGTTAGATTCATTCATTGCTTGATCATGAATAAGTGTGGCAGGGGAAATCTAGCCTGAATTAAACTGAAAGAGTGGCTTAAAAGGCCACGTCACATTCATATCAAAACGAGATTCTCCGACCGGATATTTTGTGCTGATTTGGTGAGACTCTGAGCTCCGTCTACCTTGTTCTCTTGCTTTGTATAAATCAAACTTATTTATTGAAATGTGTTATAGCAAATAGGAATGCAGGCAATTTACTCAGAATGTAAACTGTGCCCTGCGGCTCTGCCTGATCCAATTCTGATTAATAATTGTTTGATATTGTGATCTTCTACTGAAATCTATATTCCGGTAACTATTTTGGAGTTTAAATGTATTTGGCTAAGGTGTATGTAAACTTGGGTTCTATGCAGGGCTCAACTGAGAAAGACACGTTGGTCTCAGCATGACACCCTGTTGATTTAAAAAAATAAATAAAAAATGTGATCATATTACTCCAGTGCTAGCCTCCCTACACTGGCTTACTGTCAAAGCAAGGGCTGATTTCAAGGTTTTACTGCTAACCTACAAAGCATTACATGGGCTTGCTCCTACCTATCTCTCTGATTTGGTCCTGCCGTACATACCTACACGTACGCTACGTTTACAAGACGCAGGCCTCCTAATTGTCCCTAGATTTCTAAGAAAACAGCTGGAGGCAGGGCTTTCTCCTATAGAGCTCCATTTTTATGGAACGGTCTGCCTAGTGGGTTGAGTCACTGATGTGATCATCCTGTCTGGGTTGGCGCCCCCGCCCCCCCCCCCCCCCTTGGGTTGTGCCGTGGAGGAGATCTTTGTGGGCTATACTCAGCCTTGTCTCAGGATGGTAAGTTGGTGGTTGAAGATATCCCTCTAGTGGTGTGGGGGCTGTGCTTTGGCAAAGTGGATGGGGTTATATCCTTCCTGTTTGGCCCTGTCCGGGGGTGTCCTCGGATTGGGGCCACAGTGTCTCCTGACCCCTCCTGTCTCAGCCTCCAGTATTTATGCTGCAGTAGTTTATGTGTCGGGGGGCTAGGGTCAGTATGTTATATCTGGAGTACTTCTCCTGTCCTATTCGGTGTCCTGTGTGAATCTAAGTGTGCGTTCTCTAATTCTGTCCTCTCTTTCTTTCTCTCTCTCGGAGGACCTGAGCCCTAGGACCATGCCCCAGGACTACCTGACATGATGACTCCTTGCTGTCCCCAGTCCACCTGGCCGTGCTGCTGCTCCAGTTTCAACTGTTCTGCCTTATTATTATTCGACCATGCTGGTCATTTATGAACATTTGAACATCTTGGCCATGTTCTGTTATAATCTCCACCCGGCACAGTCAGAAGAGGACTGGCCACCCCACATATGCTCTCTCTAATTCTCTCTTTCTCTCTCTCGGAGGACCTGAGCCCTAGGACCATGCCCCAGGACTACCTGACATGATGACTCCTTGCTGTCCCCAGTCCACCTGACCGTGCTGCTGCTCCAGTTTCAACTGTTCTGCCTTATTATTATTCGACCATGCTGGTCATTTATGAACATTTGAACATCTTGGCCATGTTCTGTTATAATCTCCACCCGGCACAGCCAGAAGAGGACTGGCCACCCCACATAGCCTGGTTCCTCTCTAGGTTTCTTCCTAGGTTTTGGCCTTTCTAGGGAGTTTTTCCTAGCCATCGTGCTTCTACACCTGCATTGCTTGCTGTTTGGGGTTTTAGGCTGGGTTTCTGTACAGCACTTTGAGATATCAGCTGATGTACGAAGGGCTATATAAATAAATTTGATTTGATTTGATGTTTAATGAGATTATTTCAATATTTGGATAAATACTATGTATGAGTATTTTAAAATATATGCCAATACTTTCCAAATGTATGTCCTAATACATTACCATATTCAAACACTTGTTCTAAAATAAAAAAATAAATAAAAATACTTACTTTCAAATGTTTTTGAAGGTAATTAAAATACCATTAATAGTATTTGAACCCAGGTCTGACACATACACGCGAACACACACGCAAGCGAACAGAGGATTTCAAGAGGAAGACAAATCTTACTCATTTCTCTCCCCTCACACCTAATGTACTGTGCTCTCTCTCTCTTTGTCTGTCTGTCTTTTACTCTCCCTATGTTGTACACTTTCCCTCAGTCTCGATCATTAGTCTGCTGCAGGAGACAACACACTGACATGAAAGCAGAACAAAATTACACACATTCCACTGACAAGAGATCCAATCAAACCATCACAACAACTCATACAACAGGAGAAGTGTTCACCCAAAACTGTCTCTCTCTGCTCTCATGTCCCTATAGCCCTTTCAAACTACTACAGCACCACAGCCTTCTTAAATATAAATTCTCCCCCAGCATTCTCCCCTACTTCCACATCCATTTTGAATGTGAGGCGCAAGACATTTAGCCAGCCCCGCCCCCATGATTAGAGATAAATACAGTTCAATGTGACAAGAGTGGGACTCTGGAGTCTAACAATGTGAAGGTTGGTCAAGAACAAGACTGCGCTACAAAGGAGTCATTTGATAAGGGCTTCTGTTCGGTATTCATGACGAGGACAGAGAGAGAAACACCGTCAGAGACTAATGAGAAACATTTGATAAGGGCTTCTGTTCGGTATTCATGACGAGGACAGAGAGAAACACCGTCAGAGACTAATGAGAAACATTTGATAAGGGCTTCTGTTCGGTATTCATGACGAGGACAGAGAGAAACACCGTCAGAGACTAACGGTAATGAGAAACATTTGATAAGGGCTTCTGTTCGGTATTCATGACGAGGACAGAGAGAAACATCGTCAGAGACTAACGGTAATGAGAAACATTTGATAAGGGCTTCTGTTCGGTATTCATGACGAGGACAGAGAGAAACACCGTCAGAGACTAACGGTAATGAGAAACATTTGATAAGGGCTTCTGTTCGGTATTCATGACGAGGACAGAGAGAAACACCGTCAGAGACTAACGGTAATGAGAAACATTTGATAAGGGCTTCTGTTCGGTATTTATGACGAGGACAGAGAGAAACACCGTCAGAGACTAATGAGAAACATTTGATAAGGGCTTCTGTTCGGTATTCATGACGAGGACAGAGAGAAACATCGTCAGAGACTAACGGTAATGAGAAACATTTGATAAGAGCTTCTGTTCGGTATTCATGACGGGGACAGAGAGAAACACCGTCAGAGACTAATGAGAAACATTTGATAAGGGCTTCTGTTCGGTATTCATGACGAGGACAGAGAGAAACATCGTCAGAGACTAACGGTAATGAGAAACATTTGATAAGGGCTTCTGTTCGGTATTCATGACGAGGACAGAGAGAAACACCGTCAGAGACTAACGGTAATGAGAAACATTTGATAAGGGCTTCTGTTCGGTATTCATGACGAGGACAGAGAGAAACATCGTCAGAGACTAACGGTAATAAGAAACATTTGATAAGGGCTTCTGTTCGGTATTCATGACGAGGACAGAGAGAAACACCGTCAGAGACTAACGGTAATGAGAAACATTTGATAAGGGCTTCTGTTCGGTATTTATGACGAGGACAGAGAGAAACATCGTCAGAGACTAACGGTAATGAGAAACATTTGATAAGGGCTTCTGTTCGGTATTCATTACGAGGACAGAGAGAAACATCGTCAGAGACTAACGGTAATGAGAAACATTTGATAAGGGCTTCTGTTCGGTATTCATGACGAGGACAGAGAGAAACACCGTCAGAGACTAACGGTAGTGAGAAACATTTGATAAGGGCTTCTGTTCGGTATTCATGACGAGGACAGAGAGAAACACCGTCAGAGACTAACGGTAATGAGAAACATTTGATAAGGGCTTCTGTTCGGTATTCATGACGAGGACAGAGAGAAACACCGTCAGAGACTAACGGTAATGAGAAACATTTGATAAGGGCTTCTGTTCGGTATTTATGACGAGGACAGAGAGAAACACCGTCAGAGACTAATGAGAAACATTTGATAAGGGCTTCTGTTCGGTATTCATGACGAGGACAGAGAGAAACATCGTCAGAGACTAACGGTAATGAGAAACATTTGATAAGGGCTTCTGTTCGGTATTCATGACGAGGACAGAGAGAAACACCGTCAGAGACTAACGGTAATGAGAAACATTTGATAAGGGCTTCTGTTCGGTATTCATGACGAGGACAGAGAGAAACATCGTCAGAGACTAACGGTAATAAAAAAACATTTGATAAGGGCTTCTGTTCGGTATTCATGACGAGGACAGAGAGAAACACCGTCAGAGACTAACGGTAATGAGAAACATTTGATAAGGGCTTCTGTTCGGTATTTATGACGAGGACAGAGAGAAACATCGTCAGAGACTAACGGTAATGAGAAACATTTGATAAGGGCTTCTGTTCGGTATTCATTACGAGGACAGAGAGAAACATCGTCAGAGACTAACGGTAATGAGAAACATTTGATAAGGGCTTCTGTTCGGTATTCATGACGAGGACAGAGAGAAACACCGTCAGAGACTAACGGTAGTGAGAAACATTTGATAAGGGCTTCTGTTCGGTATTCATGACGAGGACAGAGAGAAACACCGTCAGAGACAAACGGTAATGAGAAACATTTGATAAGGGCTTCTGTTCGGTATTCATGACGAGGACAGAGAGAAACACCGTCAGAGACTAATGAGAAACATTTGATAAGGGCTTCTGTTCGGTATTCATGACGAGGACAGAGAGAAACATTGTCAGAGACTAACGGTAATGAGAAACATTTGATAAGGGCTTCTGTTCGGTATTCATGACGAGGACAGAGATAAACACAGTCAGAGACTAATGAGAAACATTTGATAAGGGCTTCTGTTCGGTATTCATGACGAGGACAGAGAGAAACATCGTCAGAGACTAACGGTAATGAGAAACATTTGATAAGGGCTTCTGTTCGGTATTCATGACGAGGACAGAGAGAAACACCGTCAGAGACTAACGGTAATGAGAAACATTTGATAAGGGCTTCTGTTCGGTATTCATGACGAGGACAGAGAGAAACACCGTCAGAGACTAACGGTAATGAGAAACATTTGATAAGGGCTTCTGTTCGGTATTCATGACGAGGACAGAGAGAAACACCGTCAGAGACTAACGGTAATGAGAAACATTTGATAAGGGCTTCTGTTCGGTATTCATGACGAGGACAGAGAGAAACACCGTCAGAGACTAATGAGAAACATTTGATAAGGGCTTCTGTTCGGTATTCATGACGAGGACAGAGAAAAACATCGTCAGAGACTAACGGTAATGAGAAACATTTGATAAGGGCTTCTGTTCGGTATTCATGACGAGGACAGAGAGAAACACCGTCAGAGACTAACGGTAATGAGAAACATTTGATAAGGGCTTCTGTTCGGTATTCATGACGAGGACAGAGAGAAACACCGTCAGAGACTAACGGTAATGAGAAACATTTGATAAGGGCTTCTGTTCGGTATTCATGACGAGGACAGAGAGAAACACCGTCAGAGACTAACGGTAATGAGAAACATTTGATAAGGGCTTCTGTTCGGTATTCATGACGAGGACAGAGAGAAACACCGTCAGAGACTAACGATAATGAGAAACATTTGATAAGGGCTTCTGTTCGGTATTCATGACGAGGACAGAGAGAAACATCTTCAGAGACTAACGGTAATGAGAAACATTTGATAAGGGCTTCTGTTCGGTATTCATGACGAGGACAGAGAGAAACACCGTCAGAGACTAACGGTAATGAGAAACATTTGATAAGGGCTTCTGTTCGGTATTCATGACGAGGACAGAGAGAAACACCGTCAGAGACTAACGATAATGAGAAACATTTGATAAGGGCTTCTGTTCGGTATTCATGACGAGGACAGAGAGAAACACCGTCAGAGACTAACGGTAATGAGAAACATTTGATAAGGGCTTCTGTTCGGTATTCATGACGAGGACAGAGAGAAACACCGTCAGAGACTAATGAGAAACATTTGATAAGGGCTTCTGTTCGGTATTCATGACGAGGACAGAGAGAAACATTTGATAAGGGCTTCTGTTCGGTATTCATGACGAGGACAGAGAGAAACACCGTCAGAGACTAACGGTAATGAGAAACATTTGATAAGGGCTTCTGTTCGGTATTCATGACGAGGACAGAGAGAAACACCGTCAGAGACTAACGGTAATGAGAAACATTTGATAAGGGCTTCTGTTCGGTATTCATGACGAGGACAGAGAGAAACACCGTCAGAGACTAACGATAATGAGAAACATTTGATAAGGGCTTCTGTTCGGTATTCATGACGAGGACAGAGAGAAACATCTTCAGAGACTAACGGTAATGAGAAACATTTGATAAGGGCTTCTGTTCGGTATTCATGACGAGGACAGAGAGAAACACCGTCAGAGACTAACGGTAATGAGAAACATTTGATAAGGGCTTCTGTTCGGTATTCATGACGAGGACAGAGAGAAACACCGTCAGAGACTAACGATAATGAGAAACATTTGATAAGGGCTTCTGTTCGGTATTCATGACGAGGACAGAGAGAAACACCGTCAGAGACTAACGGTAATGAGAAACATTTGATAAGGGCTTCTGTTCGGTATTCATGACGAGGACAGAGAGAAACACCGTCAGAGACTAATGAGAAACATTTGATAAGGGCTTCTGTTCGGTATTCATGACGAGGACAGAGAGAAACATTTGATAAGGGCTTCTGTTCGGTATTCATGACGAGGACAGAGAGAAACACCGTCAGAGACTAATGGTAATGAGAAACATTTGAATGACAAAGCATGGACATTACGTGGACATCAGACGTATTTAACCACAGTCAATGAGTTGTGTCCCAAATGGCACGCTATACCCTATTTAGTGTGCTACTTTTGACCAGGATCCATAGGGGGCATCATTAGGGCTCTGGTCAAAAGTATTGCACTATATAGAGAATAAGGTGCCAGATGAATTACCACACAAGGAACTCTTAGAAGGTAAGAGACTCATTCCCGGGAGAAAACCTTGGTCTCTAATTACAATGAGTGCAGAAACTACAGATTTTGCTTAGTGTTGATTCAAACCTATATGGAGACGCACGTGCGTGTGTGTGTGTGTGTGTGTGTGTGTAAATCAAACTGTCACATACGCCGAAGACAACAGGTGTAGACCTTACCGTGAAGTGCTTACTTTACAAGCCCTTAACCAACAGTGCTGTTCAAGAAGAGTTAAGAAAATATTTACCAAATAAATTCAAGTAAAAAAAGAATAAGAAAAAGTAAACCCAAAAAGAAAAACGAGGCTATATACAGGGGATAACCGAGTCAGTGTGCGGGGGTACAGGTTAGTCCAGGTCATTTGTACATGTAGGTAGGGGTGGAAGTGACTTTGCATAGATAAGAAACAGTAAGTAGCAGCAGTGTACAAAGAGGGGGGGGGGGGGGGGTCAATGTAATAGTCCGGTGGCCATTTTATTAATTGTTCAGCAGTCTTATGGCTTGGGGGTAGAAGCTGTTGAGGAGCCTTTCGGTACCAGACCTGGCGCTCCGGTACCGCTTGCCGTCCCGGAGCAGAGACAAGTGTACGCGTGTGTCTATAGGGTTCAAACCTTTAAAGAGCCAGGTGTTGAGTTAATGAGCGATATGTTCAAATTGGGAAAAACATATTACAAATACATGGTAGTCATTTATCAGATGTTCTTATCTATAGATACTTACTGGAGCAGTTCGGGTTTTAGTGCCTTGCTCAAGGGCACATCGACAGATTTTTTTCTAGTCGGCTCAGGGATTCGAACCAGGGACCTTTTGGTTACTGGCCCAACGCTCTTAACCGCTAGGCTAATATCACACTAATAAAATGTATATACCTTGCAAAGTATGGTTAATTTACCATTATAAACTAGGTGGTTCAAGCCCTGAATGCTGATTGGCTGAAAGACGTGGTATATCAGAAAAACATGCATTTTTGCTTCTTTAATTACATCGATAACCAGTTTATAATAGCAAAAAAGGCACCTCCGCATTGCGTCGTGCTTAAGAACAGCCCTTAGCCGTGGTATATTGGCCATTCACCACACCCACCTCGGGCCTTATTGCTGAAGTATTTACAGGTCATTTAAGGTAGACGTGTACTGTAGGATCAAGGAAATGGAGATATCAACTCAACAACCGGAAACTCTAAATGACAAAGAGAGAAAGAAGTGAAGTTGTCAAGGAGGACTGGTAAGGTTCAATCTCTGTCTCCTCCTTACTCCAGAGAGAGTAAATCTAACCTGCGACCTAAAGACATTTATCTTGTCCAAAAAGACCAACTCAAGTTCCCTCCCTGCATACATTTGGTTGTTAAATATAGCCAAGTCCAAACTGAGCAGAGACATCAGAAAGAAAGAAAAAATAAGACCGTTTTGGAATACAAATGCCTGGGTCTGGGGCTAGGGTGTACAGATGGGGCGTGGGCTGGATCTGGCAGTAGGGTATAGAGCTCGGTCTCAGGTTGAACCTGGGTCTGGGGCTAGGGTGTACAGATGGGGCGTGGGCTGGATCTGGCAGTAGGGTATAGAGCTCGGTCTCAGGTCGAACCTGGGTCTAGAACTGGGCTGACTGTCTCTGTCCTGTAAGATGTCCACTAAATCCTGAAAGAAAGTACGGGACTAGATCTGAGTCTAGGTCCAGTCCCGGTCTGGCTTTGTGCTGTGCAGGGGCCAGCCTTATCCAGCTCTGTCAGGAAATGGAGGGAGGAGAGGATGGCCAGTGAATTCTGATTACACCTCTGTCATTTAAAGTAATGAGAGGAGCTCATGCTCTGGTGGCTCCTTGCTTCCCCCCGGCGGACCAGACGCCAGCCAGACACCGTTCTGTTAAAGGCCACACTGACCCGCCACTGATTGGGGATGACACACAGCAGTCAGGGTGTGTGGGTGTGTGTCCGTGTCCGCGATCACTCTGACAGATGGACAGACTAATCGTCATTCTGACAGGAAGAGAGATATGGTCAGACAGACAGACAAAGAGAGAGAGAGAGAGAGAGAGAGAGATAGGACACAGGGTTGTGCTCAGAGACAGGATTTCCATTCCCGGAAACAACACAGATGGAGAAAGGACCACAGGAGAGAGAGAGAGAGAGGGAAAGGACCACAGGAGAGAGAGAGAGAGAGAGAGGGAAAGGACCACAGGAGAGAGAGAGAGAGAGGGAAAGGACCACAGGGGAGAGAGAGAGAGAGGGAAAGGACCACAGGAGAGAGAGAGGGAAAGGACCACAGGAGAGAGAAAGGACCACAGGAGAGAGAGAGAGAGAGAGGGAGGACCACAGGAGAGAGAGAGAGAGAGGGAAAGGACCACAGGAGAGAGAGAGAGAGAGGGAAAGGACCACAGGAGAGAGAGAGAGAGAGGGAAAGGACCACAGGAGAGAGAGAGAGAGAGGGAAAGGACCACAGGAGAGAGAGAGGGAAAGGACCACAGGAGAGAGAGAGGGAAAGGACCACAGGAGAGAGAGAGGGAAAGGACCACAGGAGAGAGAGAGAGAGAGAGATAGGGAAAGGACCACAGGAGAGGACAGGAGAGAGAGAGAGGCAAGCTGGTCCTGGGGCTCTGTTCACAAACACAAACACACCCTACAGAGCCCCAGGACAGCAGCACAATTAGACCCAACCAAATCATGAGAAAACAAAAAGATAATTACTTGGAAAGAATTAACAAAAAAACAGAGCAAACTAGAATGCAATTTGGCCCTACACAGAGAGTACACAGCGGCAGAATACCTGACCACTGTGACTGACCCAAAATTAAGGAAAGCTTTGACTATGTACAGACTCAGTGAGCATAGCCTTGCTATTGAGAAAGGCCGCCGTAGGCAGACATGGCTCTCAAGAGAAGGCGGCTATGTGCTCACTGCCCACAAAATGAGGTGGAAACTGAGCTGCACTTCCTAACCTCCTGCCCAATGTATGACCATATTAGAGAGACATATTTCCCTCAGATTACACAGATCCACAAAGAATTCGAAAACAAATCCTATTTTGAAAAACTCCCATATCTACTGGGTAAAATTCCACAGTGTGCCATTACAGCAGCAAGATTTGTGACCTGTTGCCACGAGAAAAGGGCAACCAGTGAAGAACACACACCATTGTAAATACAACGCATACTATGCTTGTTTATCTTGTGTCCTTTACCATTTGTACATTGTTAAAACACTGTATATATATATATATATATATATATATATATATCTATATAATATGACATTTGTAATGTCTTTATTGTTTTGAAACTTCTGTATGTGTGATGTTTACTGTTAATTTGTATTGTTTATTTCACTTTATATATTATCTACCTCACTTGCTTTGGCAATGTTAACACATGTTTCCCATGCCAATAAAGCCCTTGAATTGAATTGAGAGGGAAAGAACCACAGGAGAGGACGAGAGAGAGAGAGAGAGAGGACGAGAGAGAAAGAACGAGAACGAGAGAGAAAGAACGAGAACAAGAGAGAAAGAACGAGAACGAGAGAGAAAGAACGAGAACGAGAGAGAAAGAACGAGAACGAGAGAGAGAGAACGAGAGAGAGCGAGAGAGAGCGAGAGAGAACGAGAGAGAGAGAGAAAGGACCACAGGAGAGGACAGGAGAGTGAGAGGAAGAGGAAGAGGAGAGGAAGCTCACCATCGATCCTGCTGACCAACTCCTCCAGAGCCTTGACTTTCCTTTGGATCCCCGGCTGGGCAAATGTGTAGTTGTCCTTGATTGGAGAGAGAGAGAGAGAGAGAGAGAGGGGGGGAGGGAGAGGGAGAGAGAGAGAGGAGAGAGAGAGATCAATGAATTTCACAGCAAGGTGTGGTCTGACTTACTAGGGGTGATGGCCACACTATTATCAATTTGACTTAAAAACAGAGACAAGTCTGTTGCCCTAAAATGTTGCTTCAAACGCTCATGTCCTTCAGTAAAGAAAAAAAGGATGTGTGTGAGGAATAGTAATGACGACAGATGAACAAACAACTGTGTATACTAGCGGAGGGACACTGGACACACAGTCTCATTCAAGGGTGAGCAACTAGCAACCCCAGCTCGTGATCCACGGGCCATTTCGTGGCCATCTTGAAGAAAAGGGGAGGTCACAGACAGAGAGAAGGCGAGAGAGTGAGATCAGGAGGTGAGCCGTCCTCTCAACCACTAAACACAAGCTGACAGGAGATTAAATGCAACATTTACAGACTAAAACGCAAATATCAGCAGCAGGGCTTGAAGGGGGACTGATTTTTCATCCATTATCACCCTCATTACTACACTTAACTGTTCTGGGACCAGAACGTATGTTTATGACCGACGCCACATAGGCCACATATCAACCAGAGGGGGGGGGGGGGGGGGGTCAGTTCCTCTAAGTACTGAGACCATTATACATGCAAGGTAACCTTTAGTCGCAGTATGAATAGACGACAGGTCTTGAAGAGGTAATGATGTCTCCTTATAGCAGAGTGAAGAGGGCATCCATCTAATAGGCACATGTAAGATCAGATTTCTAGAGCTCCATTCAGAGAGTGCTGATGGGTCTGCTAATAACACAGGCGAACAGTAATTGGACATTGAAAAGTCACTTTTGTTTGAGGTTGGTCCTAATGTACACACTGCCACTGGAAGTGGACTTTACATAGTGGAGCAAGTCACGTTCATTTGACATTTGCAGACAAGCCCAGTTTTTAATCCTAATGTACATTTAAGTAATCAAATCATTTCTTATTTGATTAAGGCCTTCGGGGACGAAAAGCGACAACCTCACAACAGGCCTTGGATCTAGCCTGCATTTACAAAGCAATAAATGATTCAATCATAGGCTGAGTCTCTAAGTTTAAGTTATTACAAACGTGTGTGTGTGTGTCTGCATTCTGAGCCATGGGAATTACTATGGAAGGAGTGTGGCTATGATGCTGATGTGTTGCACTTGTAGAGAGAGCTGCAAGGACAAGGCAAGAGAGAGGGGGGGCGAGAGAGAGAGAGGGGGGGCGAGAGAGAGAGAGGGGGAGCGAGAGAGAGAGAGGGGGAGCTAGAGAGAGAGAGGGGGAGCGAGAGAGAGAGAGGGGGAGCGAGAGAGAGAGGGGGGAGCGAGAGAGAGAGAGGGGGAGCGAGAGAGAGAGGGGGGGAGCGAGAGAGAGAGGGGGGAGCGAGAGAGAGGGGGGGGCGAGAGAGAGAGGGGGGGGAGCGAGAGAGAGGGGGGGAGCGAGAGAGAGAGGGGGGGAGCGAGAGAGAGGGGGGGAGCGAGAGAGAGAGGGGGGGGAGCGAGAGAGAGAGGGGGGGAGCGAGAGAGAGGGGGGGAGCGAGAGAGAGAGGGGGGAGCGAGAGAGAGGGGGGGAGCGAGAGAGAGAGGGGGGGAGCGAGAGAGAGGGGGGGAGCGAGAGAGAGGGGGGGAGCGAGAGAGCGACAGAGGGAGCGAGCGAGAGAGAGAAAGCGACAGAGGGAGCGAGCGAGAGAGAGAGAGAGAGAGAGCGACAGAGGGAGCGAGCGAGAGAGAGAGAGGGAGAGAGAGCGAGAGAGAGAGAGCGACAGAGGGAGCGAGAGAGAGAGCGACAGAGGGAGCGAGAGAGAGAGCGACAGAGGGAGCGAGAGAGAGAGCGACAGAGGGAGCGAGAGAGCGAGCGACAGAGGGAGCGAGAGAGAGAGCGACAGAGGGAGCGAGAGAGAGAGCGACAGAAGGAGCGAGAGAGAGAGCGACAGAGGGCGCGACAGAGAGAGAGAGCGACAGAGGGAGCGAGAGAGAGAGAGAGAGAGCGACAGAGGGAGAGAGAGAGAGAGAGAGCGACAGAGGGAGCGAGAGAGAGAGCGACAGAGGGAGCGAGAGAGAGAGAGAGCGACAGAGGGAGCGAGCGAGAGCGAGAGAGCGACAGAGGGAGAGAGAGAGAGAGCGACAGAGGGAGCGAGAGAGAGAGCGACAGAGGGAGCGAGAGAGAGAGAGAGAGAGCGACAGAGGGAGCGAGAGAGAGAGAGAGAGCGACAGAGGGAGCGAGAGAGAGAGAGAGCGACAGAGGGAGCGAGAGAGAGAGAGAGCGACAGAGGGAGCGAGAGAGAGAGAGAGCGACAGAGGGAGCGAGAGAGAGAGAGAGCGACAGAGGGAGCGAGAGAGAGAGAGCGACAGAGGGAGCGAGAGAGAGAGAGAGCGACAGAGGGAGCGAGAGAGAGAGAGAGCGACAGAGGGAGCGAGAGAGAGAGAGCGACAGAGGGAGTAGAGAGAGGGAGCGAGAGAGAGGGAGCGAGAGAGAGAGGGAGCGAGAGAGAGAGCGACAGAGGGAGCGAGACATATTAACCGATAAACAATTGCTGCCCGACCTTCAGGCTCAACTGTGCATCCTGCAGTGAGCGTTCTGGGGCCCGAGTGTTGTGGCCATGAATACAGGAGTGGCTCTGGATACAACACACTACTGACAGAGGGGGAGAGAGAGGGAGAAGGATAGAGAGGGTGGGGAGACCGAGAGATCACCTCTCCCTTCCCTGTGACCTCCCAGGGCTACTGTACAGCCCAGCTATAAGAAGCTACTTCCAGAAAATAACACGGATTTCACGTAGGCTGACACAGAGAAAGGATATTTCAATGGCTGACATGGATTCGGAAGTACACAGCAGTACCGGGTCAAGGCATTTTCAGCCATCCTCGCTCCCAAGTCCATTCTCCTATAGTGGAGCTCCAGGACCAGACCACTGAGGGTTCTGAACCCCTCAGTTCAATGCAGTGAGATCATATCTGGTTTGATGGGCTATGGTCTGATTAATTAGAGCGGGGTCGGGATTGAGACTTCCTGACTACATCTGCACACGTGCAGTAGCCATGTCCTCAGGTCAACAGACCATAATATGCTGCCCAGGCACAGCTGGTCCTCCCAGGTTACTGCTCCCTCGTTGCCCTTCATCTTTCTCCCTCCCTCCCTCTCTCTGTGCCTAAATGCAATTACCTGTTCAGAGAGTGAGCACTTGGCCAGTTTGAAGCAGGCATTAAGACTAGCCCAGAGCCCACAGGCATCAATAATTACATCAGCTTCAAGATCCCTTGCTTTAATGAACTAGCTACTGTACCCCTCTCTCTCTCTGGCCCACTGGAAAATGCTGCTCCGTGCAGGGAGTCGTAAATAGTGAGGGGGGAGGAGATATTTTCTCTCCTGACGGACACATCCTCAAACTCTTAAGACTTCTGCAAATTGTCCAGACGTCAAAGCGTCACCAACTAAAAAGGTCAACGATAGCCATTCAGCAAACGCACCCTACGGGGCTCTTCTTCCACATGTCCTGTACATAACCCTTCTCGGCAGTGCTCTAATCAGTCCTCCATCAAAAACAAAATCATCAACAACAGAGTAGGCTAATCAGTCCTCCATCAAAAACAAAATCATCAACAACAGAGTAGGCTAATCAGTCCTCCATGACAACAAAATCATCAACAACAGAGTAGGCTAATCAGTCCTCCATGACAACAAAATCATCAACAGAGTAGGCTAATCAGTCCTCCATCAAAAACAAAATCATCAACAACAGAGTAGGCTAATCAGTCCTCCATGACAACATCATCAACAACAGAGTAGGCTAATCAGTCCTCCATGACAACAAAATCATCAACAACAGAGTAGGCTAATCAGTCCTCCATGACAACAACATCATCAACAACAGAGTAGGCTAATCAGTCCTCCATCAAAAACAAAATCAACAGAGTAGGCTAATCAGTCCTCCATGACAACAAAATCATCAACAACAGAGTAGGCTAATCAGTCCTCCATGACAACAACATCATCAACAACAGAGTAGGCTAATCAGTCCTCCATGACAACAACATCATCAACAACAGAGTAGGCTAATCAGTCCTCCATCAAAAACAAAATCATCAACAACAGAGTAGGCTAATCAGTCCTCCATGACAACAAAATCATCAACAACAGAGTAGGCTAATCAGTCCTCCATCAAAAACAAAATCATCAACAACAGAGTAGGCTAATCAGTCCACCATGACAACAAAATCATCAACAACAGAGTAGGCTAATCAGTCCTCCATCAAAAACAAAATCATCAACAACAGAGTAGGCTAATCAGTCCTCCATGACAACATCATCAACAACAGAGTAGGCTAATCAGTCCTCCATGATAACAAAATCATCAACAACAGAGTAGGCTAATCAGTCCTCCATCAAAAACAAAATCATCAACAACAGAGTAGGCTAATCAGTCCTCCATGACAACATCATCAACAACAGAGTAGGCTAATCAGTCCTCCATCAAAAACAAAATCATCAACAACAGAGTAGGCTAATCAGTCCACCATGACAACAAAATCATTAACAACAGAGTAGGCTAATCAGTCCTCCATCAAAAACAAAATCATCAACAACAGAGTAGGCTAATCAGTCCTCCATGACAACATCATCAACAACAGAGTAGGCTAATCAGTCCTCCATGATAACAAAATCATCAACAACAGAGTAGGCTAATCAGTCCTCCATCAAAAACAAAATCATCAACAACAGAGTAGGCTAATCAGTCCTCCATGACAACAACATCATCAACAACAGAGTAGGCTAATCAGTCCTCCATGACAACAACATCATCAACAACAGAGTAGGCTAATCAGTCCTCCATGACAACATCATCAACAACAGAGTAGGCTAATTAGTCCTCCATGACAACAAAATCAACCACAGAGTAGGCTAATCAGTCCTCCATGACAACAACATCATCAACCACAGAGTAGGCTAATCAGTCCTCCATCAAAAACAAAATCATCAACAACAGAGTAGGCTAATCAGTCCTCCATGACAACATCATCAACAACAGAGTAGGCTAATCAGTCCTCCATGACAACAACATCATCAACCACAGAGTAGGCTAATCAGTCCTCCATCAAAAACAAAATCATCAACAACAGAGTAGGCTAATCAGTCCTCCATGACAACAACATCATCAACAACAGAGTAGGCTAATCAGTCCTCCATGACAACAACATCATCAACCACAGAGTAGGCTAATCAGTCCTCCATCAAAAACAAAATCATCAACAACAGAGTAGGCTAATCAGTCCTCCATGACAACATCATCAACAACAGAGTAGGCTAATCAGTCCTCCATCAAAAACAAAATCATCAACAACAGAGTAGGCTAATCAGTCCTCCATGACAACAACATCATCAACAACAGAGTAGGCTAATCAGTCCTCCATGACAACAACATCATCAACAACAGAGTAGGCTAATCAGTCCTCCATGACAACAAAATCATCAACAACAGAGTAGGCTAATCAGTCCTCCATCAAAAACAAAATCATCAACAACAGAGTAGGCTAATCAGTCCTCCATCAAAAACAAAATCATCAACAACAGAGTAGGCTAATCAGTCCTCCATCAAAAACAAAATCATCAACAACAGAGTAGGCTAATCAGTCCTCCATGACAACATCATCAACAACAGAGTAGGCTAATCAGTCCTCCATGATAACAAAATCATCAACAACAGAGTAGGCTAATCAGTCCTCCATCAAAAACAAAATCATCAACAACAGAGTAGGCTAATCAGTCCTCCATGACAACAACATCATCAACAACAGAATAGGCTAATCAGTCCTCCATGACAACAAAATCATCAACAACAGAGTAGGCTAATCAGTCCTCCATGACAACAACATAATCAACAACAGAGTAGGCTAATCAGTCCTCCATGACAACAACATCATCAACAACAGAGTAGGCTAATCAGTCCTCCATCAAAAACAAAATCATCAACAACAGAGTAGGCTAATCAGTCATCCATCAAAAACAAAATCATCAACAACAGAGTAGGCTAATCAGTCCTCCATGACAACAACATCATCAACAACAGAGTAGGCTAATCAGTCCTCCATGACAACAAAATCATCAACAACAGAGTAGGCTAATCAGTCCTCCATGACAACAACATCATCAACAACAGAGTAGGCTAATCAGTCCTCCATGACAACAACATCATCAACAACAGAGTAGGCTAATCAGTCCTTCGTTGTTGGGTTGTGCGGCAGGTTAAAAAAAAACTAATTGGGGCTAATTTATAATTCCATATTTCCAAGACCTATTCCTGAAGACCAACGGTTCAATTCATTGGAACGACTGGAAATATGACTTTGGTTTTATAACGTAAAGAAATGGCCGAATCATATTATTATTTGTAGAATAAAGCAATGGGCTCGAAGAAGCCTACAAAACCAACCCGTTAAGTAAAATACAACATCCATTTGTGGCCAGCCATGTAAACTCTAAACACCGATTTTTCCTGCAATAGATG
Source organism: Oncorhynchus mykiss (assembly GCF_013265735.2). Taxonomy (NCBI): domain Eukaryota; kingdom Metazoa; phylum Chordata; class Actinopteri; order Salmoniformes; family Salmonidae; genus Oncorhynchus; species Oncorhynchus mykiss. Next base: position 47,302,926 of record NC_048579.1, read on the forward strand.
TGCAATCAGTAATCTTTTTTTTCCCTTCCTTTTTTTCCTTCTAATGCCTCTTAAGGGGAATGTAATCTAAAAGTAATCAGATTACGTTACTGGGTGTGGGTAATCCAAAAGATAATTTACTGATTACAATTAAGGACAGGTAACTTGTAACTGTAACAGATTACATTTAGAAAGTAACACCTGGCCTACTGCAGAGCACTAGAGAAGTAAGGAGTGAGGCCACAGTGTAAGTGTTATGGTACACTTAACCTGACCTATAGCACTCAGATGACACCCTGTGATCTAGACTGTCCAGCTGGGTCAGAGGTCAGTATGAGCAGTGTGTGGCGCTGTCTCTCTTGTCTGCTTCTCTCGCCCCACCTCTCCCTCTCGCCCCTCTATCACCCCCCCCCTCCCTTCTTCCTCTCTCCCTCCCTTTCTCATTTCCCATCTCTCCACAAAGCCACAGCTCCAGACTGTCTGTGATAAAGTGCTTGACTCCAGCTTTGATCCTCTGAGGCAATGGCAGGACATGTCCACATTCCACACTTTGTTCTTCTTTCTTTTTATTTTCTCGCTGTTCTGTTGTTATTCTCCACTAGAAACGGAGCTATCGGGTCACTGTCCGTCTGTCACGTCTCTGCCCTCACCAACAATGACAAACCATTCCCCCTTTTCATCCCAGGAATGACAAGAATCTCACGATCGATGTAAGGCCAATGATGTTTTCAGGGCTGCCATTTCTTCCCCTTTCTATTCTGTTAGTGGCCAAACAATGTGGGACACAGTCTTCGATGACTGAGGCTAGTTATTGTGTGTGTCGGCGCCAATCAACAAAGTGAACAGCAACAGCGGACAACAGAGAAAGTGAGTCTGTCTGTCTGTCTGCCTGCCTGTCGCTGGAGGCGTCTGCTACAGAGATGACAGCCACAGATAACCCCGAGTCACAATAGACCTGCTGAACAGCGGGCTGTGTACACACACCCATACAAACACACGGGGGGGGGGGGGGGGGGGGGGGGGGGCTTGTTGAGGAGGACAAAGCCATATTGACCCACCTCCATCAACATTCTCTCCATCCATCTCTCCCTCTGCTGACTGGCGGACGGCTCTGTGTGTGTGTTTGGGGATAACCTGGCTCCTCACTGAGGGAACAATCAGCAATCGTGGGCTTATCGGAGAAATATTTCCCTCACACTGAGAGTTTGTCCTCTCCTCCCCCTGCATCTCTAATTCTAGGACTCGTTGATTGGGAGTGCTCGGACATATTTTAACGGGGTCTGCGAGGCACTTAAATGCGCATGTGAATGGGGTCTTATCGTTTGAGTTGGTGTTGGATGTGTCAGAGAAAGGAATGAATAGAGCGTAAGTGATGGCTTTGTGTGTGTGTCAGAAACAAGGAGAATATGAGTGACAGGCCTCTATCAGCTGTGTGATTGAGTAGCTAGCGGAGCTGAAAAAGAGGCATCCAGCTGTCAATAAAAAGGTAGGAGAGAGAGAGCCGCAGTCAGCCAGAACAACTCCCTCTTCCCCCTGCCTCCCCAGGTCCCCATCCCTCCCCGTCTCATTCTATTCTTCCAGTCTCACCTGCCTCCCCCTTCCTCTCAATGTCTCCCCCCTGCCTGCCACCCTCCCTCTGCCTCCCTCCCCATTGTTTCATTCTCCTCTCTCCTGGGCTCCGCGCGTCACGACTTCACAGGGAAGTCGTTTGAACGCAATTATATATAAAAAAAAAATAATAATAATAAAAAATAAAAAAATCTAATTGTATTTTTTGGCAGAAACGCCTGCTCGAACATGTGAACTTTCATGTGCCTTAATATCAAACTTATATGCCATCTGTAAGTAGGAATAAAATAGTTAAATTACGAGACCAGTTGGCTTAGCCAAAGAAATAGACCGCAGCCTTCCCGCTAGCCATGATTGGCTGAGATAATGAGTGGGCTGGACATGCCGAGAAATGAGTTTGGATTGGTCTACAATGTAGCGCCCTTCAGTCTATTTGAGCTGGTCTGTATGTCTAAGTAACCCTGTCGAACGCGGTATTTTTAAAAATGGATTGTGTATTAAATCTGCAGAAGTGTTGCTCTCCACTTTCTGGAGGAGTTTTCAAAGCAGTGGAAGTGACGACGTGAGTTGGGATTACGGTTCATTGTTTACCTAGTTAGCTGAGTGTGCCAGAGAGCGCAGAATAACTGATGGGCGCTCTGAATTTATGAATGGACAATCTGACGGTACAGTTGCAGTCGCCAACGCTCTGGATAACATAACAGCTCTGCTAGGGCGAGTGTTCAGTGAGCTGTTCTCTCTACCTTAGATGCCTGGAAGTAGCTAGCAAGTTAGCTTGGGTGCTGTTAATACATTAAGATCAACCCTTAAAGAGATGGGTGGGGCTAAAGCTTAAGAGGGTGTGAATGATGCTGAATGGGTGTAGACAAAGGGCTCACATTTAGTCACTTTTGCGACCCTTTGAATTTTTACACACATTTTTACACTAGGAGGCTAAAACCATGATTTGGTTAAACAGAAAGGTAAATTATCCTCATCATTCTTGTCATGAAAATGTCTGCCTGCCCCTGTACCTTTTTCGCCGAGTCCTGCTACTGTGCTGAGCAAGCCACTCGCTCTCCTTACCCAGGAAAAAAAGTGGTTCTGATTGCATAACATCTTAAAATCCAATAGCGGGGGAAACACAGCGATCCTGTTGTCAGCTTTCTGTACATTTTTTTTTGTAATCAACTCTCAATTTTGAGCTCAATAGCAACTATTTTACAACCAAAGCCATTTGATATGGCTTCGAGTTACAGAGTGCGAGAAATGAGCATTGGCCATTGCGATTGCATAGGCCTCACTGGGCCGGTTTATGGAGATTACATTCACTTTTAGACTAATGCATGGCTACTAGTGGGTATAACAGTATATTTAGAGTCATTTTAACAGTAACATTTAACAGCCTAATTGTCAACCCAAAATGCATGACAATCACTGGATTAGGTTGCAGATTAGAATATTTTGAAACATGAATATATATAAATGTATTACTGAATAACATCTTAGTAGTCTATTACATTTTTTTAATAAAGCACCGACTTAAGATGATGCCGCAAATAAATATTGGTGTGACCAAATTATGGACTGGTGCCACCAACTGAAAATGTTTGTCTGGAACCTTGCTTTCCCTGGCTCTCCTCCCTCTCTCCCACACCTCCCTCCTGGGCACAAATGAATTAATCTAATTGGCAGGGGTGAGATATTTCCCCAAACAGAGACTGGCATTACCCAGCCCTGGGCTCCAACCACAGCCACCCCCACACAGAAGCAAGCTGAACCAGGCAGAAGCTATGAGTCATAGTCCTGCTTAAAACATCCCAGAGGAGTAATACCAGGATAGAAACTCACTGCACCTCTCACTACATCACCTCAACACTGACTGCACCAGCAGGCGGCACCAGCCTCCCACAGCAGGGACCCTAGCTCCCAGCTAAACTGGCAGAAAGTAAAGTGTGTGTGTGTGTGTGTGGTCTCTCCAGTTGTTTGTGAGACAGATTCACACAAACCTTGCTCTTAATCCAGACATCTACCAAAGTCAGGGATGGACAACTGGCGGCCCGCAGCCCCCCTTTTGAAGGCACTTGGATCAATCCCCCGCAGTCGGGGTCTGAACTGTTGCTAGAGAATGTTATGTTCATTTCTCTACCATAAACCCCCTCCAACGTGTAACCACAACAGCCCAGGACCTCCACATCCTGCTACTTCACCTGCGGGATCGTCTGAGACCAGCCAACAGGACAGCTGATGAAACTGCGGGTTTGCGCCCTAAAATAGTTTCTGCAAAAACTGTCAGATACCATCTCACGGAAGCTCATCTGCCTGCTTGTCATCCTCACCAGGGTCTTGACCTGACTGCAGCTCGGCTTCATAACCAACTTGTGGAAAAATGCTCACCTTCGACGGCCACTTGAACACTGGAGAAGTGCGCTCTTCACAAGATGAAACCAGGTTTCAACTGTATCGGGCAGATGGCAGAAAGTGTGGATGGCGTCGTGTGGGCGAGTGGCTCGCTGGTTTCAACGTTATGAACAGAGTGCCCCGCGGTGGCGGTGGGATTATGGTATGGGCAGGCATCAGCTACCGACAACGAACACAATTGCATTTTATCGATGACAATTTGAATGCAAAGAGATGCCGTGAAGAGATCCTGGAGGCCCATGGTTGCACCATTCATCAGTCAGCATTACCTCATGTTTTAGCATGACAACACGTCGCAAGGATCACCCGTTGAGCATGTTTGGGATGCTCTGGATCAACGTGTACAACAGCGTGTTCCAGATCCCGCTATATCCTGCAACTTAGTAAAGCCATTGAAGAGGAGTGGGACGTTCCACAGGCCACAATTGATTTTGTTAGTCAGTCTCATTTAGTAAATATTTTCTTGATTATATTTTCTTAAAACTGCACTGTTGGTTAATTAAGGGATTGTAAGTAAGCATTTCATAGTAAGGTCTACACATGTTGTATTCGGTGCTCGTAACAAATAGAATTGGATTAGATTTTATATTTAAAGTGATCGTATGGTTGGTGACGTATTTCAATACATTTTCATGTTTGTAGCTACTTTCTAAGTAAATAAAAAGAAACGTCCTCTCACTGTCAACTGCGATTATTTTCAGTAAACTTAACATGTGTAAATATTTGAACAAACATAAGATTAAACAACAGACAAACTGAACAAGTTCCACAGACATGTGACTAACAGAAATGGAATAATGTGACCCCGAAAAAAAGGGGGAGTGAAAATCAAAAGTAACATTCAGTATCTGGTGTGGCCACCAGCTGCATTAAGTACTGCAGTGCATCTCCTCCTCATGGACTGCACCAGATTTGACAGTTCTTGCTGTGAGATGTTACCCCACTCTTCCACCAAGGCACCTGCAAGTTCCCTGACCTTTCTGGGGGGGAATGGCCCTAGCCCTCAGATCCAACAGGTCCCAGACGTGCTCAATGGGTATTCTTGTTGGGGTTACCCCTGTGCTGTGATGTGGGTTTATATGGTGTGTATTCTCTTTTCTCTCCACTGGCTATCTGGTAAACAGGCTACACTCTAGGCAGTCTCTTCTGCTGATGTGTGTGTGTCTGGTAGTGGTACTCTCTCTATTCTACTATTTTCCTTTCGGCATGGTTAACACCTGCCTGGCGCCCAAACAAAATCTTTCTTTGCCCCTCTCTAATAAATATCGCTACACTGTAACACACCGCCTCAGAACATGCAGGACTCTCTACCTCCAAATCGATCCCGCTCTAGAGTACAGGCCTCGGGGTAACGCTAATTCCATTGACGATAAACGCAAATCCGACCATCACCCCTGGTGAGACAAAACCGCAACTCATCAGTGAAGAGCACTTTTTGCCAGTCCTGTCTGGTCCAGTAACAGTTGGTTTGTGCCCATAGGCGTTGTTGCCGGTGATGTCTGGTGAGGACCTGCCTTTACAACAGGCCTACAAGCCCTCATTCCAGCCTCTCTCAGCTTATTGGGGACATTCTGAGCACTGATGGAGGGATTGTGCGTTCCTGGTGTAACTCGGGCAGTTGCTGTTTCCATCCTGTACCTGTCCCGCAGGTGTGATGTTCGGATGTACCAATCCTGTGCAGATGTTGTTACACGTAGTCTGCCATTGCGAGGACGATCAGCTGTCCGCCCTGTCTCCCTGTAGCGCTGACTTAGGCGTCTCACAGTACGGACATTGGAATGTATTGCCCTGGCCACATCTGCAGTCCTCATGCCTCCTTGCAGCATGCCTAAGGCACGTTCACGCAGATGAGCAGGGACCATGGGCATCTTTCTTTTGGTGTTTTTCCAGAGTCAGTAGAAAGGCCTCTTTAGTGTCCCACGTTTTCATAACTGTGACCTTAATTGCCTACCGTCTGTAAGCTGTTAAGTGTCTTAAACACGGTTTCCCATGCTTGTTCAATGAATCATAAACAATTCATGAACTTGCACCTGTGGAACGGTTGTTAACTTCACTAGGGTAGTGGGCAGCATTCGGAATTTTGGATGAAAAGCGTGCCCAAATTAAACTGCCTGCTACTCAGGCCCAGAAGCTAGAATATGCATATAATTGGTAGATTTGGATAGAAAACACTCAAGTTTACAAAACTGTTGAAATAATGTCTTAGAAAAACAGAACTGATATGGCAGGTGAAAACCTGAGAAAAATCCTTCCAGGAAGTACTATTATTTTGAAAGGCTGTTCTTCCATTGAAAGCCTATCCACCATACAAAAGACCCAGTTCACGATCTCTATGGCTTCTTCTACATGTGGCCAGTCTTTAGGCATTGTTTCAGGCTTGTACTCTGAAAAATGAGGGCGATACAGCACTTTCAATGAGTGGACAGTGGAAATTTCCAGACCTGAGTCCAGCGCACGATCGGGAGCGCACCTTTCTTGTTTCTTCTTTTCTATTGACGAAGCTTTTGTCCGGTTGAAATATTATTGATTATTTATGACAAAAACAACATTATTTGATTTTAAACATCGTTTGACATGTTTCTACCAACTTTTATTGTACTTTTTTGACTTTTTGTCTGGATGTTGAGAGCACGCTTTGTGCCTTTGGATTACTGAACTAAACGCACCAACAAAATTTAGTTTTTTGGACATAAAAAGGGACATTATCGAACAAAACAAACATTTATTGTGTAACATGGAGTCCTGGGAGTGCCACCAGATGAAGATCGTCAAAAGTTAGTGACTCATTTAATCGCCTTTTCTGACTTTTGTGAGTCCTCTCCTTGGCTGGAAAATGTCTGCATGGTTTCTTGTGGCTAGGCACTGTCCTAACATAATCACATGGTTGTGCTTTCACTGTAAAGCCTTTTTGAAATCAGACACTGTGGTTGTATTAACAAGAAGTTTATCTTTAAAATGGTGTATAATACTTGTATGTTTACGGAATTTTAATTATGGGATTTCTGTTTGAATTTGGCGCCCTGCAATTTCACTGGCTGTTGTCGAGGTGGGACGCTAGCGTCCCAATGATCCCAGAGAGGTTAAACCCTTTACAATGAATATTTGTGAAGTAATTTGGATTTTTACGAATTATCTTTCAAAGACAGGGTCCTGAAAAAGGGGACGTTTAGCTGCAGACCACTTGTGCAATACATTAGGAGATAAAGCAGCCAGTTTCTTCCCTTCACCTGTAACATAACTTTACATTGTGAAGCTTACCTTCGTTCCCCCGAACAGTTGAGCCAGTCACGTTTGTTTGTGAATAGCACAATGGGAGAAAGCAGGAGCAGGTGAGTTCAGCTGTGTACTGACAGGGGTTACATTTTATATAAGTCAACAGTGTTTTTTGTTTTGTTTCAATAGAGTGATCAGGGACTTGCAACTATTCCTTCACAGAAAATACATTAGAGCAACACAGCCAGCGGAAAATAGCTTCTTTTTCATCAGATGACAACGGAAGCCCAAAGTTATTTGGCTGGCAGCCACACAAGTAAATGAGCTTATGATGAAAAAGCAAGGTCTTTTTTAGCAAAAAATTATGCATGGCCATCCTATTTCTAATATTTATCATGGAAAAAATGTTGCCTGATACATTTCATAATGTTTTGTTTAAAGTTCGTCTTGCATTTTACTGGAGAAAAGTGGTCTGGCTACACCAAGAAAAGTACTGGAGAAAAGTAGCTACAACATCAGTCAAAGCGCTACCTGCTGTTAGAATGTCCGTTCGTGTATGAGTTGTCATCCTAGTGAAGTGCAACTGAAGCACAACGTGTGTGATGCTGAGCAGAAATGACAATAAATAGAATTTTAAAAAAGGAGGAAAAATATTTCTTCAGCGTTTTATTTTTCTTTACTGCATCATTCTGCATTAACTAGAAAGTTAAAAACTTACGCATCACATTATCTAAGTAAGTGGCTGAATTAACAAGATGAAGGAGCATCATATTGTGTTAACTTCCTGCCGTGTTTCAGGAGTCAAAGCCCTTTGGATGAGTACTGTATAGCTGCCACTGCTAGTTTCTTGGCCATGGACCCAAAATTTCGATGTTTTGTTTCCCCGAGCCACTTAGTTATCACTTTTTGCCTTATGGCAAGGTGCTCCATCATGCTGGAAAAGGCATTGTTCATCACCAAAGTGTTCCTGGATGGTTGGGAGAAGTTGCTCTCGGAGGATGTGTTGGTACCATTCTTTATTCATGGCTGTGTTCTTAGGCAAAATTGTGAGTGAGTCCACTCCCTTGGCAGAGAAGACACATGAATGGTCTCAGGAAGCTTTACTGTTGGCATGACACATGACTGATGGTAGCGCTCACCTCGTGTTCTCTGGGACAAGCTTTTTTCCGGATGCCCCAAACAACAGGAAAGGGGATTCAGAGAAAAATGACTTTACCCCAGTCCTCAGCAGTCCAATCCCTGTACCTTTTGCAGAAAACCAGTCTGTCCCTGATGTTTTTCCTGGAGAGAAGTGGTTTCTTTGCTGCACTTCTTGACACCAGGCCATCCTCAAATTCTTCGCCTCATTGTGCGTGCAGATGCACTCACACCTGCCTGCTGCCATTCCTGAGCAAGCTCTGTACTAGTGGTGCCTGCAGCTGAATCAACATTAGGAGACGGTCCTGGCACTTTCTGGATTTTCTTGGGCGCCCAGAAGCCTTCTTCACAACAATTGAGCCGCTCTCCTTGAAGTTCTTGATGATTCGATAAATGGTTGATTTAGGTGCAATCTTTCTGGCAGCAATATCCTTGCCTGTGAAGCCCTTTTTGTGCAAAGCAATGAAGACGGCACGTGTTTCCTTGCAGGTAACCATGGTTGACAGAGGAAGAACAATGATTCCAAGCACCACCTTCCTTTTGAAGATTCCAGTCTGTTATTCAAAATCAATCAGCATGACAGAGTGATCTCCAGCCTTGTCCTCATCAACACTCACACATGTGTTAGCGAGAGAGTCACTGACATGATGTCAGCTGGTCCTTTTGTGTCAGGGCTGAAATGCAGTGGAAATGTTCTTTTGGGATTCAGTTCATTTGCATGGCAAAGAGGGAATTTGCAATTAATTGCAATTCATCTGATCACTCTTCATAATATTCTGGAGAATATGCAAATTGCCATCATACAAACTGAGGCAGCAGACTTCATGAAAATGTATATTTGTGTCATTCTCAAAACTTTTGGCCACGACTGTGTGTGTGTGTGTATATATACATTGGGGCAAAAAAGTATTTAGTCAGTCACCAATTGTGCAATTTCACCTACTTAAAAAGATGAGAGGCCTGTAATTTTCATCATAGGTACACTTCAACTATGACAGACAAAATGAGGGAAAAAAATCCAGAAAATCATTTTTTATTAATTTATTTGCAAATTATGGTGGAAAATATGTTTTTGGTCACCTACAAACAAGCAAGATTTCTGACTCTCACAGACGTGTAACTTCTTTAAGAGGCTCTTCTGTCCTCCACTCGTTACCTGTATTAATGGCACCTGTTTGAACTTGTTATCAGTATAAAAGACCTGTCCACAACCTCAAACAGTCACACTCCAAACTCCACTATGGCCAAGACCAAAGAGCTGTCAAAGGACACCAGAAACAAAATTGTAGACCTGCACCAGGCTAGGAAGACTGAATCTGCAGTAGGTAAGCAGCTTGGTTTGAAGAAATCAACCGTGGGAGCAATTATTAGGAAATGGAAGACATACAAGACCCCTGATAATCTCCCTCGATCTGGGGCTCCACGCAAGATCTCACCCTGTGGGGTCAAAATGATCACAAGAACGGTGAGTAAAAATCCCAGAACCACACGGGGGGACCTAGTGAATGACCTGCAGAGAGCTGGGACCAAAGTAACAAACACTCTACGCCGCCAGGGACTCAAATCCTGCAGTGCCAGACGTGTCCCCCTGCTTAAGCCAGTACATGTCCAGGCCCGTCTGAAGTTTGCTAGAGAGCATTTGGATGATCCAGAAGAAGATTGGGAGAATGTCATATGGTCAGATGAAACCAACATAGAACTTTTTGGTAAAAACTCAACTTGTCGTGTTTGGAGGACAAAGAATGCTGAGTTGCATCCAAACAACACCATACCTACTGTGAAGCATGGGGGTGGAAACATCATGCTTTGGGGCTGTTTTTCTGCAAAGGGACCAGGACGACTGATCCGTGTAAAGAAAAGAATGAATGGGGCCATGTATCATGAGATTTTGAGTGAAAACCTCCTTCCATCAGCAAGGGCATTGAAGATGAAATGTGGCTGGGTCTTTCAGCATGACAATGATCCCAAACACACCACCCGGGCAAGGAAGGAGTGGCTTCGTAAGAAGCATTTCAAGATCCTGGAGTACCCTAGCCAGTCTCCAGATCTCAACCCCATAGAAAATCTTTGGAGGGAGTTGAAAGTCTGTGTTGCCCAGCAACAGCCCCAAAACATCACTGCTCTAGAGGAGATCTGCATGGAGGAATGGGCCAAAATACCAGCAACAGTGTGTGAAAACCTTGTGAAGACTTACAGAAAACGTTTGACCTCTGTCATTGCCAACAAAGGGTATTTAACAAAGTATTGAGATAAACTTTTGTTATTGACCAAATACTTATTTTCCACCATCATTTGCAAAAAAATTCATTAAAGATCCTACAATGTGATTTTCCTGATTTTTCTTCTAATTTTGTCTGTCATAGATGAAGTGTACCTATGATGAAAATTACAGGCCTCTCTCATCTTTCTAAGTGGGAGAAATTGGTGGCTGACTAAATAATTTTTTGCCCCACTGTATATACACATGTATAACTTTATGAGATGGATTGCCTGTCTTTGCAATTCTTTATTTTAGTTTGCGCTCGTTAGCATATTTAGCTAGCAGCCACCATGGAAATATGCTATTGTGTATTAAACCATTTCATGAAGACATGAAAATCTGGATACCGCCCAACCCTGGTGTGTGTGCTGGCTAGCCAGGGTTTAACATCTTTTTATGTTTGTGTGTCTACCTGCATCTAGTTAAGTAGCGCAGTAGTTACTGGTAAAAATGGTTAACAGTTCAGACAGACAAGAAGATTTCTGAAAGACTGAGAACAGGAAAAAAATGGCACTTCAAATGCCACCAATTTCACACAACCATGTAAAACTAGATGCCAGTATTACTTGTATAGCACCACAGAAAAGCTACATCAAAAAGAAGGCCATTGTAACAAGTAACCTAGTTGCTGGAAAATCATTTAAGTTCCATTTCAAGCTCAAACAGAGGAATTTATTAATATAAAAACAGAAAGAAAAGTATTTTCTACTCCAGATCTGATACTACTCTCACAGTGGCTTTCGCAGTGTTTTATACCATCAATCTCTAGGGGCTCTGAGGTAAATGCTTCCAATTTCCTTCTCTGTTAAGTTAGCTATAGAGCCCGCTAAAAAGAGGCTAAATAAACAAGTGGCTCATTAATATCACTGAAGGCGTTTTAGCAACAAGGCCCCATAAGGGATCTATTTATTTAGGAGAATTAATAAAAAGCGTGCTTTGACTCCTTTGTCCCGGAGTAAATGCTACTGCATTCTGTCGACAGCAGCAGTTCCTAAAGGAGCGCCGGAGAGTGTGTGTGTGTGTGTTTCCTGTGACCTTGTCTCTATCGAACTATGTGTGTGTGGCAGAGGCACGTCATTTTGGCCCTAATTGTTTCTCAACCATTTTTACGGGGCCCAACACCTCCAGCACCTTAATTAGCTAGTTTGTGATCCATCCTGTCCCAGCTGTAAACCTATTCTCTCTAATACCCACTACTACCATATCCACAGAGACGACAGGAAGTGGAGGGGTTAAATAGCTGAGGAGTGGGGGTCTGGGAAGCCATTACCCTCTTTGTGTATGGGTGTTTTATAGGGTGCTTTTAAAGGATGTACGTCTGTTCTTTGGTCTTGCTACTGAATAAAACGACATGATCAATTCCAAGATAAAATCCTTGTGTTTGTAGGTGAGTGCACTTGACTAGACTACCTTAATGGGTCTTTTGGTCAAATAAACACCTTCCACTAAAAGACTAACTCTGATAACCAGCTTCACAAGCTTTGTGGCCCCTTCGCTCCTTAAGAGAGCTGCTCACCTCTCTGACACCATACGTCTTTTTACAGATCACCCAGCTGTGCTAATCAGAGACGGGGTCTCCCAGGGCCCAGCGCAGGTTTCCGAGGTCAGCGTTAATCAGACAGCAGCGTGGGGCTGTGTCCCGCTTCGGCGAATCACAGGGGTTTAGGCTGCACCGCTCACACGTCAGTCATCAAAACACAACAGCTGGTGATCGCTCACCTCTTCTCTTCGTGTGTGTGTGTGTGTGTGTGTGTACCCACAGCTGTGTGAGTTAAACTGCATGTGTGTACCAGTGTGTGTCTGGTACACTCCTCACGGGACTCACTCTAGTGTGTGCGTGGTGTGTGTGTGTGTGTCAGTCGTTGATTGAGTTAAATACAAAGACCCTCCAGGGAGCAGAATAGAAGCCTGTAAAGTCTCTCTCCATTTGTCTCTACGCCTAATGCTTTCAACAAAAACAGCAGGGATTAAGGTAAGGCACGCTAGCTTCCACACAGGTCACGGTGACATGTAAACTGCATCAAGTGGTGCGGGAGACCAATAGAAGAAGAGCTAAAGAGAAGATGGGGTTTAGTTAGCTAGTCTCATGCTTGATTTTGATGCATGCTGGTGCAGAATGAAAGAGAATATGATCCACATTGAGTATTGTACATTGCTATATGAAACACACTAACCGACACCCGCATGAGCAATCAACCGTCCCTGGTGATTTTATAAGATGTTTTTGTGGTGATCTGCCTTCAGGGCAGAAAGCTGTAGAAATCTGTCTGACAGCTGGATGTTATTGTGAAGTTTACCATAGAGAGTTTTTAGGAAACCAAGATTTCAATAATAACATCTGCTTCCTAAAACTAGGAGCAAGGCCATCCAGTGTTGTCAGCCTCATTGAGGCTGCATTGCAAATGGCACCCTATTCCGTATATAGTGCACTTCTTGGTCAAAGGTAGTGCACTATGTGGGGACTAGGGTGCCACATGAGACGCAGACTGAGTGTTAGCCATCCTTAGTATTTTCCTTGAATGTCCAAAGGATTTGGGTCAAAGCAGCAGTTTGCCATGCTACAAAATGTTGTTTCCTGCTTAATACCTATTATAATATGTTCATCACGATCTTATGTCTTTCCACGGAGATAGCAGTCTTAAAATCTCCACATTCTTAGGCGTCAGATAATCTTCAGAGTAAGCTTTCCTTTCTACTGCAACGAACAGAGGCTCAGTTCAGCTCCCTCCCACAGACGCAGAGCAACAGTCCCCTGTGTCGCTCTCATACACAGACACAGTCCCACACAGACACACACCTCTAAACAGTGTGAAAGCCAGGTATGAATGTTCCCGGGTTAAAACTGGGTACTGTGAAGTTGTGAAGAAAAATTCACAAGTGCCTGTGAGAATCAGCTTTGTACACACAATTGACTGCGGTAATTAGGGACAAAACAGCACAAAAAAGGTTGTCTGGCTGGGAGTGCCTCCTAATGTACTGCTGCCCCTGAAGAGAGGTGAGTCACCAGCATACAAATGGCCCTCTCTGGAGTAGAGAGACTGGAGACCGCCATCTGAATGACAGATACAAAGAGCACAGGAAAGACGATGAGAGGAGAGAGATGGGAGAAGTGCGGTGAGCGGGGTGAGAGGAGCGGGAGAAAATGCGAGAGCAGGAGAGAGAGCGAGAGAGAATGAGCGATACAGTATGTAGAGGATTGCCATTCTGTAGCCCGAGGGACGTCCCATGACCATTCATTCCCTATCGTATATACATCGTATTCAACTTGAAACCATCCTCCATGTACAATATGTTGTTCATTTATTCGCCATTCTGTGTTTGTCTTAATTTATTAAAATGTAAATCGATCGAAGACGACAATAAAACAGTAGTGTTTTACCTGTATAGATGATTATTTGTACTATTATTACTACTCAGATGAACTGTATTTCATTATTTTTAATGAGAATACCCCCTAAAATAAAAAAATAACCGCTTCAAAAAATACGAGAATAAGAATGGTCTTCCTCTATAGAAGTAGGTCCTGCCTCTCGCTACATAGTAGAAAGCAGATGATTCAGTCAACGCTCCTGTCGGTCCCAGACTATGGCCACATCGTCTATATGAACGCAGCTGCCACTTCATTATAGCCGTTAGATGTAGTTTATCATAGAGCATTGCACTTTATTAGGGGAGACAATGTTAGTGGTCATCACTGCGGTCTCTACCAGTGAGTTGGTTGGCCCTCTTTGATGTCACGTAGGTTACGTCGCACAACACATTGCTACAGTGCCTTGCGAAAGTATTCGGCCCCCTTGAACTTTGCGACCTTTTGCCACATTTCAGGCTTCAAACATAAAGATATAAAACTGTATTTTTTTGTGAAGAATCAACAACAAGTGGGACACAATCATGAAGTGGAACGACATTTATTGGATATTTCAAACCTTTTTAACAAATCAAAAACTGAAAAATTGGGCGTGCAAAATTATTCAGCCCCCTTAAGTTAATACTTTGTAGCGCCACCTTTTGCTGCGATTACAGCTGTAAGTCACATGGGGTATGTCTCTATCAGTTTTGCACATCGAGAGACTGACATTTTTTCCCATTCCTCCTTGCAAAACAGCTCGAGCTCAGTGAGGTTGGATGGAGAGTTTGTGAACAGCAGTTTTCAGTTCTTTCCACAGATTCTCGATTGGATTCAGGTCTGGACTTTGACTTGGCCATTCTAACACCTGGATATGTTTATTTTTGAACCATTCCACTGTAGATTTTGCTTTATGTTTTGGATCATTGTCTTGTTGGAAGACAAATCTCCGTCCCAGTCTCAGGTCTTTTGCAGACTCCATCAGGTTTTCTTCCAGAATGGTCCTGTATTTGGCTCCATCCATCTTCCCATCAATTTTAACCATCTTCCCTGTCCCTGCTGAAGAAAAGCAGGCCCAAACCATGATGCTGCCACCACCATGTTTGACAGTGGGGATGGTGTTCAGGGTGATGAGCTGTTGCTTTTACGCCAAACAAAAAGTTCAATTTTGGTTTCATCTGACCAGAGCACCTTCTTCCACATGTTTGGTGTGTCTCCCAGGTGGCTTGTGGCAAACTTTAAACAACACTTTTTATGGATATCTTTAAGAAATGGCTTTCTTCTTGCCACTCTTCCATAAAGGCCAGATTTGTGCAATATACGACTGATTGTTGTCCTATGGACAGAGTCTCCCACCTCAGCTGTAGATCTCTGCAGTTCATCCAGAGTGATCATGGGCCTCTTGGCTGCATCTCTGATCAGTCTTCTCCTTGTATGAGCTGAAAGTTTAGAGGGACGGCCAGGTCTTGGTAGATTTGCAGTGGTCTGATACTCCTTCCATTTCAATATTATCGCTTGCACAGTGCTCCTTGGGATGTTTAAAGCTTGGGAAATCTTTTTGTATCCAAATCCGGCTATAAACTTCTTCACAACAGTATCTCGGACCTGCCTGGTGTGTTCCTTGTTCTTCATGATGCTCTCTGCGCTTTTAACGGACCTCTGAGACTATCACAGTGCAGGTGCATTTATACGGAGACTTGATTAAACACAGGTGGATTGTATTTATCATCATTAGTCATTTAGGTCAACATTGGATCATTCAGAGATCCTCACTGAACTTCTGGAGAGAGTTTGCTGCACTGAAAGTAAAGGGGCTGAATAATTTTGCACGCCCAATTTTTCAGTTTTTGATTTGTTAAAAAAGTTTGAAATATCCAATAAATGTTGTTCCACTTCATGATTGTGTCCCACTTGTTGTTGATTCTTCACAAAAAAATACAGTTTTATATCTTTATGTTTGAAGCCTGAAATGTGGCAAAAGGTCGCAAAGTTCAAGGGGGCCGAATACTTTCGCAAGGCACTGTATGTTGCCATTTATAAAGCCCCTTTACACAAAGTCCCACTCTACCTACCAGCATTACTAAACTTTAGACATAATGTTACCAAACCCCATCTCGGGGATGGCTAACTCTGGACATTCCTACTGAGTTAGGTAAATCAGATTTTAGTTCTTGCACCTTATTTGTGGAACAATCTTCAAAATGTTGTTAAATGTGGTGTTCTGGTGCCTCTAGGTGAATTCAGAAAGCTGACTGAGGACCTTTTTACTGATGAATGTGTTTGTTTTTTAGGACCGTGTTTCTCTTTCTTCTTGAATTTTGTATTTTCTCTAATTTATGTCATTCAGGGCTCATCTGTAAAAGAGACCGTGGTCTCAGTATGACTCCTTGATAAAATAAAGGTCAAATAAATCTAACTATTCTCATTGCATTGTAATGTATTTAATGAAATGCTGTACCACTACACTGCTTTGGCAATAATCTACTAATTGTACTTCATGCCAAAAAAGCTATCTGAATTTGAGCGAGTGCGAGAGAGAGAACAAAAGACAGAGAAAGAGAGAGAACGTGTGACAGAAAAAAACGAGAGAGAGCACAAGCTGAAGTAAATCAAACCCTCTTTTCCACACCCTGGTGTAATTACACATTTCATCCCTCGCGAGTGTTTAGAAAAAAAACAGCGAGACCAAACGGTGGCAGTGGGCACCACCTGGGAACCGTGCCGGGGCGTGTGGCTAGCAGCAGCAATCCGCTCTGAACACACCGCCGAATGGCTGTATGGATGCTGTAGCCTTGCCACCTACCTGCCTGCCTTCCACTGCCTAGCTGTGTATGGGGCCATTTACATCAAGGACAAACACACTGGAGTGCTCACACATGGTCACACTCACACGGCTCGGATGTGGTTATGGCTGTAAATCAATAAGCGACAAAGAGAGAGAAAGTGAGGCGGCAGCGGAACAGTTCCCTGGGTGATACGCTCAACGCCGGCCGCCACGGGGTGTACGTGTAAAAAGGCTGTGTCTGGCTACGGTACAGTGCAGAGAGAGAATATTCATCATTCACACACTCATTCTGAAGAGATGGAACAGAGGGGGAAAGTGGGACGGCGCGACTAACTTACACACAGGGGACTCCACTGTGACTAAACCCGTGTGTATTCATGTGTGTGGCCAATTCAACACACACACACACACATGGTACTACTACACTCCAAAAACCTAAAAATACACACGCCTAACCCGTTCTCTCCTGGGGAGGTGGTACAGACACACACAGTGAATGTAAACAGAGGAAAGGAGAATTCATGTACCTGAATGCCGTCCAACAATTTGCTCATGCACCAGAAACTGTCAGCCTCGATGTTTCGTAAAGCCGCCTCCTGCAAGCTGGACACGTCAAAGTTCTCCACCTCCTCCTCTGTAGAGAGAGAGAGAGAGAGAGAGAGAGAGAGAATTAGGTCTACCACCATCACAGCAGGGGCCTTGCATTAAACAGAAGAAAAAGAAGAAAAGAGGGATGGAGAGATGTTCTTGAGAGCCCGAGGAGTCCTTGATGAAGTGTGGTGGTACAGAATGGTATTATCAGAGCTTCGTAGAGAGCCTCTCGAACAGCACCTGTTAACAGCACGTCGATTCACACGCCACACTCATTCGCACATACATCACTTACATTGTGCAGACTGACAGTTCTTACTACATCTTCAACCACAGCCATTCAACTACATCTACTCTCCACACACATTCAAACATACGGCACTAATCTATATTCTCGTGCCATCTTACTCTTTCAGTATGTTTGCTGCACATAGACCTATCACTTAAACCATGCATTATATCTTGGGAGATTGTAGATGGCTATCAAAAGCCCCATGAAATGCAGTACAGATTATGAAGCTAGACATCAGCAATGAAGTCCATTCATTGGTTAAGTGTATGAATGACAGTTGGAACCATTTACCCCTCCACTATGAAATCGACTATGGATCGGTCTCTGTCCGTTCGTTTGTACAGACTAGGGTTGAATGGCTGGAATCCGGTTAGCGAGATGTATGCTCAAAACCACCTCCTTTTCCAGGGATAAATAAGTGAGAAACCAGTCAAATGATAATAAATTATTTATATGAAGAGCATAGCGTGAAATGGAAATGTTAAATTATACGTGATGTCTAAATCTGGCGTTGCTACGGCCTCTGTGTGATGAATCAAGGCTCAGGGTGGGGACAGAGAGTCCATCTCAGTATGGGGCGCAGTTCACAATGCATGTAAGACCTATCATCTCATCATGGGAACTTTTTGTCTTGTGACGGGGGAGGCCTACATATGCTGCAGTGATACAAAGACTGAATGCGCGTCTAATTCACCCATCTCCATCCGGCTTTCGAGGATCCTCGTTTTTAAACAGCCTATCACTCGAATACCGTTGCTTAAATCAGTGCACGCGTGAGCACTCTCTCGCAGTCTCTCTCCAACTCCATGCAAATTGCATCCAAAATAGAAAATCCTATTTTAGATTGATATATAGCCCTATATATAGACGGCCTAGCCTACCTCTTCCAGGTAATACATTCAACGCAGTATTAGCCTTTTTTTTAGCAAATTAATGATCGGTTATGCATAATAAGCTTCTAACTTATAGCCTCTGTCTCATGTGCAATACACAAGCACCTGTGCTCCGCTGGCCTCTCTTTGAAAAAGACTCCTTATCTCTTGGAGTCCCACGCAGGAAAAGCTTTTAGTTTTGTTGCTTTTCTTATACCAATAGACAATTGGGGCTCCCAAGTGGTGCAGCGGTCTAAGTTACTGCATCTCAGTGCTAGAGGCGTCACTACAACCTGGAAATGAACCAGGGTCTGTATCACAAACGGCCGTGATCAGTAGTCCCATAGGGAGGCACACAATTGGCCCAGCGTCGCCCGGGTTAGGGTTTGGCTGGGGTCGGCCGTCACTGTAAATGAGAATTTGTGCTTAAGGATAGGGGACAGCATTTTCACTTTGGATGAATTGCGTGCCCATAGTGAACTGCCTCCTACTCTGTCGACCAGATGCTATTATTATTACTATTGGATAGAAAACACTGAAGTTTCTAGGACTGTTTGAATTATGTCTGAGTATAACAGAACTCAAATGGCAGGCAAACTTCCAAACAGGGAGTGGAAATTCTGGGGCTGGTTGATTTTCAACTCATTGCCTATTCACATGCAAGTAAGATATGGATCTGTTTGCACTTCCTACGCCTTCCACTAGATGTCAACAGTCAGTAGAACGTGGAATGAAGCCTCTAGTGTGATGTGGGACCGGATGGGAGGGGAATGAGTCAGTGGTCTGGCAGAATGCCAGTTCCTGGTGGCGCACATTACTCTTGATATCGCCTTGCGTTCCATTACTCTGTACACAAAAACTAATGCTCCGGTTAGAACGTTATTGGATATATGACAATAACATCCTGAAGGTTGATTCTCTACTTAGTTTGACCAGTTTATTCAACCTGGAATATAACTTTTTGAAGTTTTCGTCCGAGTTCGCAAGGACCAGCGCCAACTTTTGGACATGTGAGCTAAACGTGCTAGCAAAGGTAGCTAATTGGTCACTAGTAATGGACATTATCGAACAAAACAACGATTTATTGCGGAACTAGGATTCCTTGCAATGCATTCTGATGAAAGATCATCAAAGGTAAGGGAATATTTATGATGTAATTTCGTATTTCTGTTGACTCCAACATGGCGGAGAAATATTGTTACGTCTGAGCACCGTCTCAGATAATTGCATGGTATGCTTTTAAAAAAATCTGACACAGCGGTTGCATTAAGAACCAGTGTATCTTTAATTATATGTAAAACATGTATCTTTCGTCAAAGTTTATGATGAGTATTTCTGTTATATGACATGGCTCTGTAATTACTCCGGATATTTTGGAGGCATTTCTGAACATGGCGCCAATGTAAACTGAGATTTGATATAAATATTCATATTATCGAACAAAACATAAATATATTGTGTAACATAATGTCCTATGAGTGTCATCTGATGAAGACTATCAAAGGTTAGTGATTAATTTAATCTTTAATTCTGCTTTTGTGACTATCTTTGGCTGGGAAAAATGGCTGCGTGTTTTTTTGGATTTGGTGGTGATCTAACAAATATGTTGTATTTTTTGTATTTTTTTTTATCGGACACGATGGGTACATTAACAAGATGTTTATCTTTCATTTGCTGTATTGGACTTCTTATTAAATGTGTGAAAGTTAAATATTTCTAAAAAAATATTTTTGAATTTCCCGCGCTGCCTTTTCAGCGGAATGTGTGGGGGGGGGGGGATCCTAGACAGGTTAACTGACTTGCCTAGTTAAATAAAAGGTTAAATAAAATAAAATATTTGAAGAGGGACGCAAGCGCTTTGATGAATGTTAAATACAGCAGCCACTAGATCTCACGGGTAGTTTGAAAGAAGAGACGACGCGCGATGGTGGTAGGCTACAACAGTTGAGTTTTCAGACCCATAACCATTCAACATTTGTGAAGAGAAGCCTTCTGCATCTAATTATAGTCCTATATTATTCAAGGATGTCATTAGAATAATGAAGACAAGGACAACAAAACATGTCATTTAACTGTTGAAAGCGATGAATAATTGAAGCAACAATGGAGAGAAAGAGGTAGGCTAATAACATTAGGGGATATATTAAAGCTATAGACTGTATGCCTCTCCATACTAATTATACAAACAGGCCCCATCATGTTTCCATATAATACAATAGAGTAATACAGTTCACACTCAAAAAGATTAGCCTACTGGAGCTAGTTTCATTGATTTACCCAAGAGAGCATATAGCTAGCTACATCTATGGGCTTTTATGTTTTTCTATTGTGCTCAATGAGCAGTAGCCTATATCATATATGTATTGGATAATGACACAATCATTTGGGCTTTTTGTGGTTTATGGAAATGAAATGTTAATGTAGGGCTCACAAATTGTATGTAATATATGTCTCATCAGGTTCGGGTAGTATCAGGATAGAATTTTAATGCTGATCAAAGCTCTAATCAAATCCAGACATATTTATATGCCTTATAATGCTTGAATAACAAAGCATTGGAAATACCGGGTTACCCGGGAGCAAAGTCATTTATTCTCAGGATGGAACATCAGTAAAATACTTGGAAAATAGTCAACCGTAGTACATATGTTCTTTACTACCTCTTACAGACACCACTGGCCCATTTTTGACAAAACTTGGATAAATGATGAGTCTGGCCATAGAGATCAAACATTTACACAACTACACTGATTGGCGCTATAGTAATCAACTGAAATTCCAAAACTTTGAACAAGCCTAACTCCAGTCCCATTTGTGTTACAGTCATGGACATTTTGTACAAATGTAAATATGAGCAACACGTTTCCGATAAGGACCAATAAGCTTGGCCCATTATATACAGCGATTGAACAAAAAAAATGAAAAAAAGACAACTGTTTTTTCTCTCTCATTGATCCACACAACATAAATGGGGGTTGGGGTCTTCATAATTCGTTGCCTTGTTAACCATACGCCCTTCAATTACTTCTATATGTCCGTCGTGTGTGGACCTGGTTTCATTTAGACCCGGTGTAATATCTGTTATCACGCTGATGGGTGCCATTCGGGATCATTAGCGTATAATCAGATTGACGAGGCGAGGGGAACATGAGTGTATGACAGATACAGGGTGTGGGCTGTGCGTGTGCTCAGTGGCTACTCTGACAGGTAACACCAGAGGAGGTGAGCAGCAGGCAAGCCCTCAGGTAAATAGGGAGAAGAGAGAAACTGCTGAAGACGGGCACTAATGGACAGGGAGAAGGGATGGCTGGATTGTTCAAATTCAGGAGCCCTTAATACGGTAGTCACCAAAGATTTCTGTAGAAAAGCCAACGATAAAGCCTTGCACTTGATTCAGAAGCCCTGCACCCCGGGTGCATTTTGAACCATTTCATTTGTCTGAAGGGACAAACTCCGCCTACCCGGCAGACCAGGAAAGCTAAATCAAGTGTGCCTACTGTGCTGGCCAATCGGATAGCTCATATCAATGTGCCTGCAGCTTCCACGAAACTATCAAAGAATACAGCTGTTTAAGTTTCTATTCAGCACTCTCAACACTGATTTCTCAACACTTTTCTGAAACAAAAAATGCGCTTCTCCCTACTTACACTTGCGCTACAACCAGCACTGCAGTTGCAATGAATGAAGTAGTCAAGGATATCGACATGCCCATTTTAATATCGCGGAATATTTCAATTTTTCTGCTCATAGCAACAACATCAATTTGTGCATGAGGCAGAAATAATGTGGTGCGACTCTAGTTTCACCATCAGGTGGAAGGAAGACTGTGTCCCCCCTCTCTCTGGTCAGTCTCACCAGAGGAAAGGACAGGGACAGTGAGAGGCAGACAGTCTGCTGCTCTCTCCTTTCCTCCGCTGAGATTGACCATCAGATGCAGGTACCATCAGTAAAATTTTAAAAAGCTTAGTATTTCAATTTATGTTCAGCTGTGCCTAGCAAGTGACAACAGATCTATTTTATCAAAGCACGAGTTTAGAATTATAATATGGTCTGAGAAGAACGATATTGGCAGGCCAATCATAGCCAATATGCTGTGAAAATGTATTAGGCCTAATGCACAAACCTCATTCCTACATAACTATTTTTATTAGGTTAATGTTGCATTAAGTTAAATGTTGCAGGCTTACATCTTAAGTCATGTTTAATCTGAGCGGTAGATCTCGACTTGCTTTTTGACTCCGAAAGTGATATTGATTTAGAAAGGGTTGGTGACCACTGCCTTAATACAATTAGACCCTCCCCAGGTCTAAACTGCCAGTTTAACACTGTTTTGTTCAATTGAGGTGAGGGTTGAGGAGATACTTGTGTAGATCTGCTAGGAGTGTACAAGTATCTTGAGGTTAAGGGGGTTGATGTGGAATTGGGGCTAACTCAGAGTATGCATGAACAAGGGCACAAGAAAGAAGGCGCTGTGTATCTCTTCCTCTAACGTCTGTACTACATGTTCCACAAATCAACAGCTCCCCCTGTGGTCACTGTATGAACTGAAGCCTGCTCTGAAGTGATAGAACAATGTTATAGAAGTGAATTTCCATTGGGAGGGAAGCACAACAAATTATATTTTCTTTATTATATTGGGAGATCTGAGTCACCTACACAGTGTTCTCTCTCAGCCAGTGTTCTCGGCTATATTTAGCCACACACTTACTCTCCCCGGCATACTCTTTACAAAGACAAGTCACCGGGGCCACCAGACAGTTTCTGACGTCATCAGTAGTAGACGCCACAAAGCTACGAGTTCCATTTGTATGAGTCGACGTGACACGCACAAACCCAGGGGGGTAGGTCAGTAATAATGAGAGCCTTTTGCTGAGAGGAAGAACGTGTCAGTAAGAGTGTGTTACGGGCATTATGATTATGGCTCATGGTGCCCCGAAAAACAGAAGAGTTATAGGTGAGCAGTCAGACTATGTGGGTTAAATAGGCAGAGTGAAAAGTCCCAAGGTGTACTGTTCCTAGCGCCGCACAAACACACACACTCTCGCTCTCTAAGGGTAGGACCAGGGCATCTGTCCAACCGTATTGTCAGGAGAGAGGGCCTGTGGCCACTCAGTCGCTATAGAGGCAAGGGGACATGAAGCATCACACAAACACAAAGAGAGAGAGGTGACACAGCCACTGAGCATCACACTGACTGGACATGGGAAGCAAAGAAAGGATGGAGAGCAGAAGACCAGAGAGCAGGGATACAAGGTGAAGCTCAGGACATGGGAGGGTGAAATAAAGGTGTTTGACCATTAATAGCGGGCTACAGGCATATGGAGACACACTAGTGTACCCAAATGCACTAGGGCTGAAACCCAATTAGTCGACCAGTTGATAGGCTGTTGGTCGATCGAGATGTCGAGCAGTAGCACCAAAAAATGAAATAATAAATCATTTGTCGTGGAGAAGCCTACAAGACAACTGTCTGAGAGGACTGATCCACTGTGGAGGCTGTTGGCACAGTCCAACAATCTAAGACATGTGCTACTCAAATTCTATATGGTTATATTATGTAGGAACAATGGTGCAACACATAAAAATGATATCATTTTATAACAAATGCACTTTCTCCCGCGGTGAAGAGGGGTTGCTGTCCGCGGTTCTAAAGCAGTGCGCTATTGAATTGGCACGTTTTCCTAGACTATGTTGCTATGTGCATAATCGGCAGAGTTAACCAGCATATTGGTGTTGAGAACAACGCGACGGAGGCAACAGTGGAGTTAGGAGATGAGAAAACAGCCCCAGCATTTATAGTCTAAGAAAAGTGAGGAAATAATTAGGTCTTTAATCAACAGCCTAACTATTAAATGTGCCTGGCTTTATAAATCATCAATATACACTACTGTTCAAAAGTTTGGAGTCACTTAGAAATGTCCTTGTGGGTTTGATTACAGGATCTAACCAGAATAGTAAGAGTGGGAGGCCCCGGTGCACAACTGAGCAAGAGGACAAGTACATTAGTGTCTGTAGTTTGAGAAACAAGTCCTCAACTGGCAGCTTCATTAAATAGTACCCGCAAAACACCACTCCGGGATGCTGGCCTTCAAGGCAGAGCTCCTCTTTCCAGTGTTTGTGTTATTTTGCCCATCTGATTCATTTCTTTATATTGGCCAGTCAGATATGAGTTTTTCTTTGCAACTCTGCCTAGAAGGCCAGCATCCCAGAGTGGTGTTTTGCAGGTACTACAGTGTTTTCTAATGATCAACTAGCCTTTTAAAATGATAAACTTGGATTAGCTAACATAACGTGCCATAAGAACACAGGAGTGATGGCTGCTGATAATGGGCCTCTGTACGCCTGTGTAGATACTCCATTAAAAATCAGCCGTTTCCAGCTTCCATTAGTCATTTATAACATTAACCATGTCTACACTATTTCTGATCAATTGGATGTCATTTTAAATGGACAAAAAAAAGTGATTATCTTTAAAAAAAAAACAAAGGACATTCCTAAGTGACCCCAAACTTTTGAAAGGTCGTGTAAATCTAAATAAATCTGATAGATCCTGCTTGTGTTGGCTGGGAGTGTTTGTTTAATAGCGCCAAGCCTGACGCAACCACAACATGTCGGATAAAAAACTTGACTAATTTGGCTGTTTTTAATCTTTGCTATGCTTTACACTTTTTCCCGTTAGAACAGCCTCTCTGGTATTAAGATTGTGTTTACACTGTTCCAAATTGTAAGAAAAGAATAATCCTCTTTTATCTTGATCTCCTTATATGTATTATTATTATGATCATCATTAATAATAAGTCATGTCATTAGAAGGCTTTGTATACTATCCTTGTATAACCAGCATTGAGCTGTAGGCCTAAGAACGCATCATGTTTAGTGTTAACACAGTAACTTACTTTGGCCTATATCTCAATACTTATATAGGCTACTGTATCAATCATTCATTTGGTCATGTCATCACACAGCATATGAGTCATTCAGGATTTGAAATGCAATAAAGCCTCTTTTTTTTTTAAATAACAAAAAGAGACCCTTGAATAATTAGCGTAAGGAATAAACCATTCCATTTTTTCACATGCATTCAGGAATGAGACTGTTTAGTCTTTGCTGTAATAAAGTCTTCCCCCAAAAAATACCCTCTGGTAGGCTATTTATTTATTTAGTGTCGTTTACATTGTTCCTAACGGTCAGAAAAAAACACATTGTAAATCTACCACCACCTGTTTGGCACACGTAATATGCACACAGCGCTTGTTCCTTACCGTTGTTTTCTTGATCGCCAGTATTTTCCACAACTATTCACATTTATTCCACACCTCCCCTTTACCTCCTGAACAACCAAACATTCCCCTGTTTTGATTTTATTTGTCAGGTCACCTGCATACATTTCGCTGTCACATGTTTTAAAGTGTTTGTTAGAATCAATTTATCGATGTGATTGTGATATGCTATAGATCAGACCCTATTGGTCACGTGCAAGTGATGCGTACATGTATCACGTAAAGCGAGCAAGGCTTGAGGGAACAGGGAATGTTTTTCCTAAACGAGGGATTTCGGTAAGATCATTTTTCAGTCAGAAATAGCTGCAATTACAGACAGAGCGATAAACACTTTATGTTCTGTGGTGGTCGCTGCAGCAGAGAGGAGAGAGCGACAAGGGGTGCTAGTCACAGTCACTCACTGTCATTTTTGTATAACACAGCAAGTCTGAGCCCTGCCCGGCACAATCAAATCAATTGCGGTCAGATTCCCTCTAGTCATTTGTGTGTCTTAATTATTTAATCAAACAAACAGGGTGCTTAAAGCATCAGACAAGCTCAGTGCATATAGTTTATTTGATTCAAACACATAGGATGTGTCTATATATATATAAAAATATAAAAAAAAGGTTAAGAGCAAATTACTGTCTACCAATATTTTTTGTTTGTTGTCAGGGACAGTCCTAACGCACACACAAACAGGCTTACTCACACAGACACACACAGGCTGATCCCTAGAGCCTGGTGTTGTGATCATCTGGGTTCATTAACCTTTTCTCTATAGATTAGAGAGAGAGGGATGAGATGGGTTCTGCCTGGTAAAACTAGTGCTGCAGCTCTGCAGACTGCAAATCCCAAAATAGAACCAGCACAGCTACTGCCATGGATGCATCCCAAATGGCACCCTATTCCCTATATAGTGTACTACTTTTGACGGCGCCCTATCAAAAGTAGTACACAAGCCTAAATAGGGTGCCATTTTTTGGACATCTCTCAGCGATGTTCTATCGATTCCAAGGATCATCTCATGTGCGTCTGAGTTCTTGCCGTTCACGCATGCAGAAATACAGCCGGTATGACGTAGCATTATGATTAGGCAGCTCTCCAACACATTTCTCCTATTTTTCTGCCTCTTCAGTCCAGGGTATATTGCATGGTGCTGCCCAGTGGCTCAGAGCAGAATGGTGAGAGGCTTGGGGAGACAGAGGAGGCTTGGGGAGAGGATTGTGCAATCTTGGAGGGTAAGGGAAAATGCTGTTTTATGAAAACACAGTAACAGATGAAGTGATTTGGAGGGATATATTTTCACTACAGTAGATGTAAGGATGCTCGTAGATGTATTAACTGAAAGGGGAGACATGTTCCTTTAATGTCAACTCTGTTTTCATTAGATAGAGGCCAAGGGCCATGTTTGGATGTTTGGACTGGCTGCTCCATAATAATGGATTAGATTTACATGGTGATTTTCCCCACTGCTTTCCAGAGCATTTTAGCACCCAAATAGAGTGTGGTAGGGTGGGTTTTAGTGCGAGTGCGTATGGATGTTTGCGCGCGTTTGCATGAGACTGTTTCACTATCGGCCGAACACAGATCCTCCCCTCTGCCAAGAGGCTTCTTATTGGCCGTTGATACCATAGCTTCCTGTCTGCCTAGTGTCCATGTATCCTGACGCTAGGAAAAACGCGACAAGATATCCGGGATAGGGCAGTACCAGCTGTGTGCCTGGCTTGGCACACAGAGAGCTGGATTACACCTCCAGATAAAGAGACAGTGAGACACCATGCCATCTGGCAGAACTCCCCAGCAGTATGGGTCTATGGGCTTTCAGTAACACCCAGGGGAGAACGACTGGCAATCGCATTGAAGCCACGGGAGTTCAAGGCTGACCACTGTACAGCAGGCATTGTTGGCAGAAAACAGGATCCGCCATTATAATGAATGGAAAGACTGCAATCTTTATGTGATTAAAGTGTTTTGAGGACAATCATACCAATAATTGCTTCGAATAAACAATCTGAACAGATGAAGTCAAAAGTTTACATACACCTTAGCCAAATACATTTAAACCTAGTTTTTCACAATTGCTGACATTTAATCCTAGTAAAAATTCCCTGTCTTAGGTCAGTTGGGATCAACACTTTATTTTAAGAATGTGAAATGTCAGAATAATACTAGAGAGAATGATTTATTTTCAGCTTTTACATCTTTCATCACATTCCCAGTGGGTCAGAAGTTAACATACACTCAATTAATATTTGGAGGCGTGGCCTTTAAATTGTTTAACTTGGGTCAAACCTATTGGGTAGCCTTCCACAAGCTTCCCACAATAAGTTGGGTGAATTTTGGCCCATTCTTCCTGACACAACTGGTGTAACTGAGTCACGTTTGTAGGCCTCCTTGCTCGCACACGCGTTTTTCAGTTCTGCCCACAAATTGTCTATAGGATTGAGGTCAGGGCTTTGAGATGGCCACCCCAATACCATGACCTTGCTGTCATTGAGCCATTTTGCCACAACTTTGGAAGTATGCTTGGGGGCATTGTCCATTTGGAAGACCCATTTGCGACCAATCTTTAACTTCCTGACTGATGTCTTGAGATGTTGCTTCAATATATCCACATAATTTTCCATCCTCATGATGCCATCTATTTTGTGAAGTGCACCAATTCTATTTTTTTCCATCAGACCAGAGGACATTTCTCCAAAAAGCATAATCTTTGTCCCCATGTGCAGTTGGAAACAGTGGTATGGCTTTTTTTATGTCAGTTTTGGAGCAGTGGCTTCTTCCTTGCTGAGCGGCCTTTCAGGTTATGTCGAAATAAGACTCGTTTTACTGTGGATATAGATACTTTTGTGCCCGTTTGCTGTTGTTCTGTGATTGACTTGCTCTTTCGCACCAAAGCACGTTCATCTCTAGGAGACAGAACGCATCTCCGTCCTGAGCAGTATGACGGCTGCAGGGTGGTGTTTATAGTTGTGTACTATTGTTTGTACAGATGAACGTGGTACCTTCAGGCTTTTGAAAATTGCTCCCAAGGATAAACCAGACTTGTGGTGGTCTTGGCTGATTTCATCTGATTTTCCCATGATGTCATGCAAAGAGGCACCGAGTTTGAAGGTAGGCATTGAAATACATCCACAGGTCCACCTCCAATTGAGTAAAATGATGTTAATCAGAAGCTTCTAAAGCCATGACATCATTTTCTGGAATTTTCCAAGCTGTATAAAAGCACAGTCAACTTAGTGTATGTAAACTTCTGACCCACTGGAATTGTGACAGTGAATTATAAGTGAAATAATCTGTTTTAACAATTGTAGGAAAAATTACTAAACAACTTGCCAAAACTATAGTTTGTTAATTAACAAAGAAATTTGTGGAGTGGTTGAAAAACAAGTTTTAATGACTACAACCTAAGTATGTAAACGAATTCAACTGTACATCCTTGAAACAATTATTTTAAAATTGCACACAGAAGACCTTATAAGGGTAATTTAGATGCTAACGGCTGCCTGCAGGAGGCTTTATCCGGCTTACCTAAAATGAGAAAATTGTCTGTGACAACTTGGATGACATAAACCCAGCAAAAAAAAAGAAAAAAGAGAAACAGCCCTTTTTCAGGACCCTGTCTTTCAAAGATGATTTGAAAAATACAAATAACTTCACGGATCTTCATTGTAAAGAGTTTATCCACTGTTTCCCATCATTAAACAATTAATGAACATGCACCTGCGGAACGGTTGTTAAGACACTAACAGCTTACAGACAGAAGGCAATTAAGGTCACAGTTATGAAAACTTAGAACACTAAAGAGGCCTTTCTACAGACTCTGAAAAACACAAAAATAAATATGCCCAGGTCCCTGCTCAACTGCGTGAACGTGCCTTAGGCATGCTGCAACGAGGCATGAGGACTGCAGATGTGGCCAGGGCAATAAATTGCAATGTCCGTACTGTGAGACTCCTAAGACAGCGCTACAGGGAGACAGGACAGTGGCAGTCCTCGCAATGGCAGACCACGTGTAACACCAGCACAGGATCAGTACATCGGAACATCACACCTAAGGGACAGGTACAGGATGGCAACAACAACTGCCCGACACACAATCCCGCCATCAGAGCTCAGACTGTCTGCTATAGTCCAGCCTCTCTCAGCCTGAGGGCTTTTAGGCCTGTTGTAAGGCAGGTCCTCACTAGACAGCACCGACAACAACGTCAACCATATGGGCACAAACCCATCGTCGCTGGACCAGACAGGACTGGCAAAAAGTGCTCTTCACTGACGAGTCGCAGTTTTGTTTCACCAGGGGTGATGGTCGGATTTGCTTTTATCGTTGAAGGAATGAGCGTTACACCGAGGCCTGTACTCTGGAGCTGGATCGATTTGGAGGTGGAGGTTTCGTCATGGTCTGGGGCAGTGTGTCACAGCATTATCGGACTGAGCTTGTTGTCATTGCAGGCAATCTCAATGCTGTGCGTTACAGGGAAGACATCCTCCTCCCTCATGTGGTACCCTTCCAGCAGGCTCATCCTGACATAACCCTCCAGCATGACAATGCCACCAGCTGTACTGCACGTTCTGTGCGTGATGTCCTGCAAGACAGGAATGTCAGTGGACTGCCATGGCCAGCGAAGAGCCCGGATCTCAATCCCATTGAGCACGTCTGGGACCTGTTAGATCGGAGGGTAAGGGCTAGCGCCATTCCCTCCCAGAAATGTCCAGGAACTTGCAGGTGCATTGGTGGAAGAGTGGGGTTACGTCTCACAGCAAGAACTGGCAAATCTGATGCAGTCCATGAGTAGGAGATGCACTGCAGTTCTTAATGCAGCTAGTGGCCACACCAGATACTGACTGGTACTTTTGATTTTGATCCCCCCTTTGTTCAGGGACACATTCAATTTCTGTTATTCACGTCTGTGGAACTTGTTCAGTTTATGTCTCAGTTGTTGAATCTTATGCTCTTACAAATATTTACACATTAAGTCTGTTGAAAATAAATGCCGTTGACAGTGAGAGTTTATATCTACAGCCTAGGCTGAGTACACAGATTGGCGGTCTAAAAACATTTGTTTTTCTCAATATATTTTCACCCAAAAAGTGTAGCATTCACAACTTCCCTTGGCTGAGAACATTGTGGAGAGATGGTTTTGGAGTACTGTATCATCTTGTACAGTCTGCACAGAGCCAAGAGTGGCCTCCAGCCACAGAAATCAGTCATCTCATTGAGATTAACCCAACCTGACTAACACAAGCCAATTAAGAAGATAACATCCTGAAACCTAGTGTTGGTTAATGATTATCACAGATTCCTCTGAGGTAGGCAATTCAAACAGTGGATAATTAATATGAGGGAGTCAAATTTGGCAAAGTTGTCTTAGTAACACCAGCAGAGATACAAGTGATGCTGGGAGCGTAATTATACTGTGTGAGAGAAAGAGGTGGTAATCCATCCGTGATTTATGGAAATAGATATTTGGAGGTAAATGAACAAAGATCTTCACTCTCTGTGTGTGTGTGTGTGTGTGTGTGTGTGTCTGTCTCGTCCTCCAATAGCAAACGTATGAGAGCCGACAGAGGACGACACAAGCTACAGGATCGAAATAACTGTCTGCAGCCATAGGCTTTTGCACTTGACTCGACCAGACCAGACTAGCGCCAGCCCAGCCCACACAGTCAGTCGAACACACACAGCTGCCTCTCCTCTCCACCCAACCAGCCCGGCGGTACGGTTCACCTACCAACGTTCAAGGCTTGCTCCGCAATCACGTAACCATGGCGATGGTACAGCAGCAGAGCAGAGGAGAGCAGCGCTGCATTTCAGATCTGTTCGGATGGCTGCATCTGAATTGGCACTGGTCAAAAGTACTGCACATTATACATTAGAGACGCTGTTGCTGTTCTCTCTGTGGCCTGCTGGTTGCTTGGCTAGTGATCTAGGACTGTATCTAGGGATCTCAGAGATGATTGTCAAGGGTATTGGGTATGCGTATTTTAACGGACTTGTCCGGAAGGGCCCGTACAAAGCCAAACTCGACCGCTGCAGTAGAGGGAGAGAAATGATATTATTTATGCTGCTGCTCTTGCTGTTCACGAGTGGAGCGTGGCACGTGGCGGTTGTTGTTGTTGGCCAATCATAAGTCAACAAAGCAGCAATAGGCTACAGTCATAGAGCCTCGTGTGTAGCAACATTTTGGAGACATCAAATCAATGGAAGATGGAATTAAAAGGACGGAATAAGTTCAAGGAGAAGGATTGGCTACAACGACCAAGAGCCAACAGGTAGGCTGCTACTTAATATTCTGAATGGAGTTGCTGTAATTTGTAACTGAAGGATGAGAGAGCTAGCTAAGCTAATCGAGGCAGCAGCTATCTTAACTAGCTTGTCCCGGTCTGATGCAGTCACGACAGTTACTACGTAATCATATTTGATGATAATCTAGCTATATGGCAGCTGTTGGTCTAACATAGCACAAGTCTGCTTGGATGGTTGGTTGGTGTCTCTAGTCTCTCCCTCCCTGTTCCCTGTGTCACTTGCTCACAGTATGCCCAATCCCCCCGCCTGCTAGAGCAGCACCTCTCTCTCCCTCCTCTCACGCTGTATCTGCTCTGGTTAAAAAAGTAGCTTAGAAAGCTTTTCTTCCTCTTCCCTCACTTGGATTGGGTCTGGATCCGACCAGGTCTTTACGGAACGGGTCTAGTTGTCCACGGGTCCATTCGGAATGGGTCTCTATGTTTTAAAAACGTATTTATGAAAACGGGTCCGGGTGGGAAAGCCCCAGGTCCATTTCAGAACGGGGCCCGTGTAGAGACCTCTAATGTGGGGAGAACTAGGCTGTAACTGTATGTCTGGGAAGGCTCTTCAGTCAACACTACTATAGTCTACACACAATGAGAACATCTTACCGCTTACTTGATTACTAAATTGTTGGGAAAGAGCTTGCAAGAAAGACATTTCACTGTACTGTACGTGACAAAACTTAAAAGTTAAACTTACAGCGTAACAGAACACACACACACTATCCCCCACTGACTTAACCTGTTATTGCAGACAGAGACAGAGATGGACAGACAGTCATCAGTCTAGATGAGCTGCCACTAATGGAGAAAGGGGGGTGAGAAGAGGAAAAAGGGGAACATTTCTAGTGTGTGAAATACAGAAGATCAATCCATTAAGAAATTAATCTGCAGTCTCACTGAAATCATTAAAAGTACAGTTAATGGGAGACATTACGCCCTACGTCCCAAATGGCGCCCTATTTCTATTCCCCATGGGGCCCGGTCAAAAGTAATGCACTATATAGAGAATAGGGCGCCATTTGGGACACAGCCTGGGTCTACGAGGCCGAGTGGAATGTTAATTGACAAATTGATAAATGTGAAGTAGCTACACTGAATTAAAGCTGACGCAAATAATTTGACATGGAAAGAGTGGAAGATGCAACAACTCATGAAGTGGCATGGCACAGTTTCTCTCTTAAAAAAAAGGCAATCTCAATTGCATCAGGTCAAGTGCATCGGATTTCAGCGGGGTGACAAAATGATAAAGGAGCAATTTTTCATGGCGAGAAATCTGCGCCGAAATCCAATTTATGCCTTTTTATAGTAGAGGAATTAATTTAATCCAAAAATATTAAATAACCGTGAATATTATTAATGGTGAACGTATTACTTCTTGACAAGGCGTTTCTTCAAAATCATTCTCGGCTCCAGAGCATTTTATGGAATAAGGAATGATGAGAAGATGTTGGCTGGCGTTTCCGATCCTGGCCATTTGAAAAATGAGTCAGCTTCTCCATCTTACAGAAGAAAATATTTCAAGGCGTGATATGAACTATTCTGTGCTTAGGATGATACTGTGTATTGCATTTCAGAACAATTATTTAAATGGAAATAAACTAGAAATATGAGTACTGTATAATAAATATAGAAGTTGGGGGAAAAAAAGTGGCTCAAGGCAAAACAGATTCTAAATTTCCATAATTTAAAAAAACAGAGCAAGAGAGGCAAAAACAAAACTAGAGTTTGAGTCTACTTCCTAATTGCAAGGCCTACTTCAAGATGCACATTTCTTTACTACTGCCAATAAGTACGATGTGTGTGCAATGTTCCCTGCCTTCCACATTAGTCTACTAGACACAAACTTGGGTCAATGAGGAACTCCACCAGAGAACGATAGAAGAGAGGGGGATAGGAGAGAGGAGAGGAGGAAAGAGGGAAAAACCTCCAGTGAATGCCAGTGGTCGTGCCGAGGTAATTACTTAATGACTCGTTAGAGCAAATAAAGAATGTTAATCAGCGCCTGGCGATGGGAGACGGTGAACAAACCGATACTCATTAACTACTCAGCAACAAGACATACCCCACTGATGCCCCGCTCAATCTACAGACAGAGCAGACACAACCCACCGATCCCCCACTCAATCCACAGACAGAGCAGACACAGACCACTGATCCCCCGCTCAATCTATAGACAGAGCAGACACAACCCACCGATCCCCCGCTCAATCCACAGACAGAGCAGACACAGACCACTGATCCCCCGCTCAATCTATAGACAGAGCAGACACAACCCACCGATCCCCCGCTCAATCCACAGACAGAGCAGACACAACCCACCGATCCCCCGCTCAATCCACAGACAGAGCAGACACAGACCACTGATCCCCCGCTCAATCTATAGACAGAGCAGACACAACCCACCGATCCCCCGCTCAATCCACAGACAGAGCAGACACAACCCACCGATCCCCCGCTCAATCTACAGACAGAGCAGACACAACCCACTGATCCCCCGCTCAATCCACAGACAGCGCAGACCACTGATCCCCCGCTCAATCCACAGACAGCGTAGACACAACCCACTGACCCCCCCCCTCTCAATCTACAGAGGGAGCAGACCACTGATCCCCCACTCAATCTACAGAGGGAGCAGACCACTGATCCCCCGCTCAATCTACAGAGGAGGAGACCACTGATCCCCCACTCAATCTACAGAGGGAGCAGACCACTGATCCCCCGCTCAATCTACAGAGGGAGCAGACCACTGATCCCCCGCTCAATCCACAGACAGAGCAGACCACTGATCCACTGCTCAACCCACAGACAGCGCACACACAACCCACTGATCCCCCGCTCAATCTACAGAGGAGCAGACCACTGATCCCCCACTCAATCTACAGAGGAGCAGACCACTGATACCCCGCTCAATCTACAGAGGGAGCAGACCACTGATCCCCCGCTCAATCAACAGACATAGCAGACCACTGATCCCCCGCTCAATCCACAAGACAGAGCAGACCACTGATCCCCCGCTCAATCCACAGACAGAGCAGACCACTGATACCCCGCTCAATCCACAGACATAGCAGACCACTGATCCCCCGCTCAATCCACAGACATACCAGACCACTGATCCCCTGCTCAATCAACAGAGGGAGCAGACCACTGGCCGGCCGCTCAATCAACAGAGGGAGCAGACCACTGGCCAGCCGCTTAATCCACAGACAGTGCAGACACAACCCACTGATCCCCCGTTCAATCCACAGACCGCGCAGACACAACCCACTGATCCCCAGCTCAATCCACAGACAGCGCAGACACAACCCACTGATCCCCCGCTCAATCCACAGACAGCGCAGACACAGAACACTGATCCCCCAATCAATCCACAGACAGCGCAGACACAGACCACTGATCCCCCAGTCAATCCACAGAGGGAGCAGACCACTGGCCTGCCGCTCAATCAGCACGACAACACGACAGAGAACCAACACACCCCACTGACATTAAACTCAACCCACAGCCAGACTAGACTGAACAGCAGACAGTAGACATGTTCCTCACACAGTCAATACGGACCACTTCCACATGGAGAAACTCAACCAGCCTAGTAGAGGCTGACAAAGTAGCTGGCTAAAGCTAAAAGACTGCTGGAGAGAAGAGAAAAACAGAGTGGAATTAACGCGACTGATTCATTACATCAAAAGTCTGCAGTAAGAAGTCACACGGTGTAAACACACAATATAGGCCTACTCACAATCAAAGCATGTTGACTTCAAATCACCTCTCTGCTTGGTAGGAAGGCATCATCTCTAGTTTGCTTGGAGTAGTCCAACAGTGCTGTCGCTGAAGCTCAATCTTATATGTGTAATTCCTCTCTCGACTACATGGTTTATCATTTAGGCTGACTGTGTATTCCTCAACATGCTTTTTCCCTGACTGCTCCTCCTTCCGCCTGAAATCCCCTTCCCGCTGTGTGTGTGTGTGTGCGCGCTCATTGTCTTGTTCTTCTATCCTCAAGGGGTTCTGAAATACCCAAATGACCCCACAAGGGTAGGTAGTAAAACACGGAACATTCTCCCTCGTGAGGACATTTCACACATCCCCATGAGGACAAAAGCTATTTTAAGTTTAGGGGTAAGATTTAGGGGTTGAGTTACAATTAGGCTCAGGTTTATGGATAAGATTGGACCGACTCTCTTCTCTGTATACATCAATGAGGTCGCTCTTGCTGCTGGTGAGTCTCTGATCCACCTCTACGCAGACGACACCATTCTGTATACTTCTGGCCCTTCTTTGGACACTGTGTTAACAACCCTCCAGGCAAGCTTCAATGCAATACAACTCTCCTTCCGTGGCCTCCAATTGCTCATAAATACAAGTAAAACTAAATGCATGCTCTTCAACCGATCTCTACCTGCACCTACCCGCCTGTTCAACATCACTACTCTGGACGGCTCTGACTTAGAATACGTGGACAACTACAAATACTTAGGTGTCTGGTTAGACTGTAAACTCTCCTTACAGACCCATATCAAACATCTCCAATCCAAAGTTAAATCTAGAATTGGCTTCCTATTTCGCAACAAAGCATCCTTCACTCATGCTGCCAAACATACCCTTGTAAAACTGACCATCCTACCAATCCTCGACATTGGCGATGTCATTTACAAAATAGCCTCCAATACCCTACTCAACAAATTGGATGCAGTCTATCACAGTGCAATCCGTTTTGTCACCAAAGCCCCATATACTACCCACCATTGCGACCTGTACGCTCTCGTTGGCTGGCCCTCGCTTCATACTCGTCGCCAAACCCACTGGCTCCATGTCATCTACAAGACCCTGCTAGGTAAAGTCCCCCCTTATCTCAGCTCGCTGGTCACCATAGCATCTCCCACCTGTAGCACATGCTCCAGCAGGTATATCTCTCTAGTCACCCCCAAAACCAATTCTTTCTTTGGCCGCCTCTCCTTCCAGTTCTCTGCTGCCAATGACTGGAACAAACTACAAAAATCTCTGAAACTGGAAACACTTATCTCCCTCACTAGCTTTAAGCACCAACTGTCAGAGCAGCTCACAGATTACTGCACCTGTACATAGCCAACCTATAATTTAGCCCAAACAACTACCTCTTTCCCTACTGTATTTAATTAATTTATTTATTTATTTTGTTCCTTTGCACCCCATTATTTGTATTTCTACTTTGCACATTCTTCCATTGCAAATCTACCATTCCAGTGTTTTACTTGCTATATTGTATTTACTTCGCCTCCATGGCCTTTTTTTTTGCCTTTACCTCCCTTATCTCACCTCATTTGCTCACATCGTATATAGACTTGTTTATACTGTATTAATGACTGTATGTTTGTTTTACTCCATGTGTAACTCTGTGTCGTTGTCTGTCAAACTGCTTTGCTTTATCTTGGCCAGGTTGCAATTGTAAATGAGAACTTGTTCTCAACTTGCCTACCTGGTTAAATAAAGAAAAAAAATATAAATAAATAAATTAGGGGTTAAGTTTAAGGAAAATAGGATTTTGAATGGAAATACATTTTATATTTCCACAAGGATAAAATAACAAGTGGGGGGGTCCCAGATACAGCAGGGGTCCTTCTCTCTCTCTCTCCTCTTGGTGCCTGTAGTTATAGTGCCCCATGCTTGATCACAGACACTAACTCCATATTCATAGGGCATCTAAATGGGCAAATAGTTTCAGCGCCGTTAACATTAGCTCTGTTTAGAGCATCTGTCAGATATGTGTCAGCAAGGTCTCAGACCGTACACCAACCAGCCACGCTAAACACCTTGCTAGGTAAGCACTGCTAACAGAGCAGGTTGACTCCCTTCGCTTAATTGGTCTTCTTTTGCAGTGTTCTGTTGCCGTTATTAAAACCAACCTTCATATCTATGCATCGGCTGACAGTGGAGACGCCGTCAGAGCTATATAATATGTCTGGTTTATTATTCTGAATTGCCAGCGCCGTCAAAATGTACCATTTTCTATTTCTTAAGTGCACACAAGTATTTTGCTACACCCGCAATAAAAACCTGCTAAATATGTGGATGTGACCAATAACATTTGATTTGATTTAAGTGGACATATGGAGACCTGGTTCACTTAAGACCGTGAGCTCCAAAAGTATTGGAACAGTGACACATTTTTGTTGTTTTGGCTCTGTACTCCAGCTCTTTGGATTTCCAAATGATACCATGACTATGAGATGGAAGTGCAGACTGTCAGCTTTCATTTGAGGGTACTTTCATCAATATCGGGTGACACGTTAAGAGATTACACCCCTTTTTGTACATAGTCCACCCATTTTATGGGACTAAATGTATTGGGACAAAGTCACGTGTATTAAAGCACTAAAAAGTGAAGTATTTGGTCCCATATTCAAAGCACGCATTGACTACATCAAGCTTGTGACTCTACACATTTGTGGGATGCATTTGCTCTTTGTTTTGGTTCTGTTCCAGAATATTTTGTGCCCAATAGAAATGAATGGTAAATGTGTCATTTAGGAGTAACATCTCTTAACACTTCCACAATAATGTGGAAGCAAACATAATTACGGATAATCCTGAATGAATCCTGAATAATGATGAGTTGAGAATGTTACAGATGCACAAATACCATACCCCCCAAGACATGCTAACCTCTCACCATCACAATAAGGGAAGTAAGCATTTTTTGGGGGGGGAGATACTTTCTCACTCATCATTATTCACGATTATCCGAATCATGGTAGCAAATATATAAGTAGAGAAAAAGTCAAAGTTAAAAAAAATACAAATAATTTTAAACAGATGAGAGAATAACTTCTGAGTCATTTCACCCCAGGAAGAATAGCTTCTGCTTCTTCAACAGCTAATGAGGATCCGAATAAGGGGGATTTCTCCCTCTGAGCTCCTTGCTTCCCTGTTCTTCCCTTCTCTGTCCCACTCTCAGCCTCTCTCTTCCAATCCCTGCCTCTGCTCCTCTCTTCCAATCCCTGCCTCTGCTCCTCTCTCGGTCACTCACTGTCCCTCCCTTTCCCCTCTTGACCCCTCAGTGCCAGGACCAGCAGGCAGGACTTAGTTGAGAGCTCTTGGACAGACAGGACCGAATGTCCACCTCATTCCTCCCTTCATTATTACATGGAATGTCCCTCACCTCTCCGCCATGACTTCTTGGCATAACTCCTTGGCCGTGACACCATCATGGAGTTCTTGCCTGCTTCCCAATGGCACACTGCCTGCTGCAGCCCCCTTAATGACTCCTGACCAGACCCCT
The DNA here is from genome assembly GCF_013265735.2 of Oncorhynchus mykiss. Classification (NCBI taxonomy): domain Eukaryota; kingdom Metazoa; phylum Chordata; class Actinopteri; order Salmoniformes; family Salmonidae; genus Oncorhynchus; species Oncorhynchus mykiss. The sequence goes on from NC_048579.1 coordinate 47,342,181, forward strand.
ACACTCACTCACACAAGTTATATTATCGTATTCCATTCACTTTGTACTGACATCCCGACTGCTCCTATATAAAGCCCAGCAGTACTACCATATGTCATCTTCCAGGAAACGCGGGTAGCTTCCTCCTGACAGTACGGAGCCCCTCTCTCCCCAGCGTCCACACTGACAAACAGAAAAAGACCACCAGAGCTCACCAGTCCTCTCATAAACAACTTCAGCCAATCCAATAGAGGACCCATACTCGACCTGGGCGATAGAGACATATGGGAGATATAGACTAACCGTAATAACTATTTTGCTCGATAACAACAAATACGATTTTTTGTTTAAATGGAGAGTTACTTTAAATTAGAGGCAGGGCTCTTCAAAGCATTTGCCAACATATTTGTGCATATTGGCCGAAAGGCAATATTACTTACCAACTGAAGAAGTGGGAACTCAACGCTTATCTAGATTGCTAACTCTAAATATGATATTGTTGCTAGATTGCCATGTAGGCTAATTGATTCATCTAAAATGTAGGCTAGTGTCCTACAAAAAAATTCCAGAGCTAGGCCTATAGGCTACTTGATGTAGGCCTCGTTCGTCACTGCAAATGGAGTACACCGCACCAAACTAATTACAGCCTACACCGGCTGCAAAGTGGTGCCATGAACTCAATATTGAGAAATGATATATGACTATCCTCTCTGTAACTAGACAGTAGTTGCTTTAAAAAAAATAAAAAATAAAACTATTTTTCTCTCAAAAGCATTTTGAGCAATGGTAATGTGCTTGTGCTTCTCAGAATCCATCTTTCCCTCCTCCGTGCGCATAATGGAGAGAATCGGCAACCGACAGCGACACAGGGATGGGCAGATACTTTCACAGCTGGAATCAACATAATGCATAGGCTATAACTGTTGAACAAATAATAGTATAATATACAACATGTGGATTTATATTAAGACACGAGGAGGAAAGCAGTGTCGTTCCTGTTTGAAAAATGTTGTTCACTGCAGAGTGAATCTCGAGCACGAGGAACTGCCTGGTTGAGTGACAGTGGGTGGGGCTTGGCGTGAACAACCCACTGGTTCCAGCATGAAGCACAACATCTTAGTTCTTGCATCATCAAAGGAAGGACATTTGTTTGAAAACAAGCAGCAACAAAGGAACAAAAATAGAGACATAAAAAGCGATAGCTTAGCGTTGCTACAGAGCAAAGGCAATACGAGAAGACGCAGATGGAATGGCAGCCTTGATCCTGTCTGATAGATGTATTTAGATGGCATTGATGAGAGAGAGAGAAGCACCTAGTGCAGGTGAACATTTTAATTATTTCCCTGACAGAGGAAACTGTGATTCACATTTCACACAGCATGTCACTCAACTTCCTCACATTTTTTACACCTCTTTATGGTGTTTCAGTGCCTCCAGAAATTATTGACACCCCTCAACTTCCTCACATCTTTTACACCTCTTTATGGTGTTTCAGTGCCTCCAGAAATTATTGACACCCCTCAACTTCCTCACATCTTTTACACCTCTTTATGGTGTTTCAGTGCCTCCAGAAATTATTGACACCCCTCAACTTCCTCACATCTTTTACACCTCTTTATGGTGTTTCAGTGCCTCCAGAAATTATTGACACCCCTCAACTTCCTCACATCTTTTACACCTCTTTATGGTGTTTCAGTGCCTCCAGAAATTATTGACACCCCTCAACTTCTTCCACATTTTCTTGTGTTACAGCCTGAATTCAATTATTTTGTCAAAGTGGAATTATGTTTTTCAATATTTTTTACAAATCATTCAAAAGCTGAAATGTCTTGAGTCAGTAAGTATTCAAACCCTTTGTTATGGTAAACCTAAATAAGTTCAGGGGTAAATATGTGCTTAACTAGTCACATAAGAATTTGTTCTCAAATTATTTACAATGACAGCATACCAAAAGGCCTCCTGCGGGGATGGGGGCAATTTTTTTTGTTTTTTTTTACAAATAAAAATATACAGGACAAAACATATCACAACAAGAGAGACACCACAACACTAGACCTAAGACAACACAGCATGGTAGCAACACAGCATGGTAGCAGCACAAAACACAAGTTAGATGGAATCACTATGTTTGCAATAATAGTGTTTAACATGATTTTAAATGAGTACCCCGTTTCTGTACCCCACTACAAAACAGGCGTTCTTCCTAACTCAGTTGCCGGAGAGAAAGGAAACCGCACAGGGATTTCACCATGATGCTAATGGTGATTTTAAAACAGCTACTGAATTGAATGGCTGTGATAGGAGAAAACTGAGGATGGATCAACATTGTAGTTACTCCACAATACTAACCTAATTGACCGAGTGAAAAGAAAGCTAGCTAGTTTTGTATTCTGTACAGGCTAACATTGAATCTAGTTGGAGGTGATTGGGGTTAGCTATTGAACTAGATAAAGTGGATTCTTGCTACTACATCACTTTTACTCTTGAAATATTTGGTTGTTGACTACACAACCTTACTCTGTTTAACACACGGCCTCGCATGTGAATCCTTAAAAAGATGGGTTGAGCTAAGGCTTAAGAGAGTGTGAATGATGCAGAATGGGTGTAGACAAAGAGCTATCTAGTAGGTGTACTAAAACATTCAAGGGCCATTTTCTCAAAAGTGGAGTTACCAAAAGTTTCAAAGCAGAACCACTTCCCCATTGTTCCTCAACTGTTGTGTATGATATACAATTTTCTAGCTCTACAACTTTCTAGTCTCTACTTTTCTCCAACCATTTAAAATGTTGCTACATTGGACCGAATCGAGCCGGTCGGTCAAATGTGGATAAAGTCAAGGGATATGAATAGTTTCTGAAGGTAGATTAAACACTGCCCCTAGTGGTCAGGCAGGGTGACAGGTTAAGCAGTGTATTACAGTACACTACAAAAGCCTATAGCCAACATGCTACAGCTACATTATTTAGGCCTTCTGACTACCGCAAACAAACCTACGCTTTTGAGAGACGTGTGCGCACAAGTGTGTGTGTTTGTAGCAAAGGGGGAAAACCCCTTCCGTTATTCTATAGAGAGCAATAGCAATTGCATCTTTTTTGGGGCAAATGAATGGAGTTTTTGGATAAATCGCTGAGAATAAGGTCTGTGGCAAACAGAGGCTTAGGAGATCTATATACGTTTTGTTCTATGAGAATCTGCATCAGCAAAAGTCACCTTCTGTGAATTTTGAAGCATTTACATAATTTTTTAAAAAGTACATAGAGCACAAAAGGCTTCATAATTCATAAAGGTCATGTTAACTGACTGATATTATCTCATAGAACAAAACGTAGATCTCGTAAGCCTGAGTTACCTGCCATTATTTTCCGTGTTCATCCCAAAACCCTATTCTTTCCCCATTCATTTTCCCCATCGGAGATGCTGAATGAACCAGAGGTAACTCATATCCGGGTTTTACAACTACAAGCTGGCGAGCTCTATAATGCATGGTACCTAACAGCAGCAGGCACAACACAGCATGACTTACTGGCCCTTCTATTACATCCCTGTCATCATGCATCTTTAACACGCAGGGATTCAACCAGCACAATCCAGTGAGTACGATTAACGCTATGGCTGCTACTACTGCAAACGCTGCTGAAAAACTACACACACAGATGTATGCACACGCATGTACACATGCAAACACACACACACACACCTCCTTTCATCCTCCTCCTCAATACTCATTTAATGAGAATCAGCTACAATACAAAGCAGCATTGCCTTCAACAACAGTAATGTCCCGTAAGGGTTTGTACTAACACCTTGTGAAATGCTACTGAAGGGGGGAAAAAGTCATTAGGAGTGTACGAACCCATCTATTTCCTTTAAAGACAGACTGATCCAGCTAGTCAGTGGAGCTTTCTGACAAGATCCAGACATTAAAGCCAAGTCCAACAACACACACACACAAAGAGAATCTGCCTCAGAGAGAGATGTCCTAAACTAACAGCTTTCAATTATATCTGAAATCACCAACCCTCAGACTTCTTCTTTATTCAGTAATGGAGAGTTCTTCCTTTTCATCCCAAAGTGATGGAGAGTGAACATTTCAGCATGACTGAAATGAATGAAATGGATCAAATCTAACTTTATTTAACGTGCATTCACTCCGACGTCAGCCCTCATTCGGCCCCGTGGAATCCTGGGTAATAATAAATTGCTGCCAGCTAGCTGTGACGCAGCACCATCAAAAGTTGAACTGAGTGAGAGTGTGCGTATACAGGTTAGTGTGTGTGTGAGAGTGAGGGAGAAAGCGAGCGAGAGAAAGCTTCAGACAGAAGCGTAATTAACCTGCTCATTCTCCGGCATGAACACCCCAAAATCGCTATATCCCTCTCTTTCTCTTACCCGCTCCCTCAAAAACAAAAACAAACAGACAGCACATCAAACCATCATGTTACGTGTCAGGCGGAGCACGTTTGAAGGTTTGTTGGCTCTGTAAGCTTTCAAGGCTCATCAGCAGACAGCACACGAAGATGCATAGAAACAGTGCAAAGCACTGTGCAAAGACTGAGGATCTGACAGACAGACAGAGAGACAGGGACAAGGAAAGAGAGGGGAGTCAAAAAGCAACAGAAACAACTATTTTCTGTTTCACGCCTCAGTAAGCAAACAACTGCAATCCCCCGGGTTCACAACCCACCTTCTCACCATGCCTTTAGAGCACCCCCTGGAGTGGCAGAGCAGCCATTTATTCATCATCTAGGAACACACATACACTCCCCCCTAACCCCACCCTCACACACATCATTTGAGCTGCTTTACTCTCTGCATGTCAATGTTTGAGGCTCAGTTCAGTTTACACAACACAAGAGAACATTAAGTCCTCAATGTAATGAAACATTCATAACAAATAATGTACACCACATTAACTCACACAGCAGGGATCCAAGCAAGCTCTATTGTGAGAGGAGAGCTTATTAAAACATTTAAAGTAGTATCTCTTCACGGCTTGGTATTCCCTTGAGTGAGGGAAGCGGAGGGACCGGTGTACTTGAATTCAAACGCATACGCTACTATCTAGTCTTCGGCTATCTATTCCAGCAATGGAAGCAAAAAATATATATATATTTTTCCCTTAAATGAGAAAAGCGGCTGGGAGAGAGGGACTCCCCAACCTACAAACACATTATCTAGTCTTTGGCTTTGGCTCTTCCCTTCAGCAAGGGAAGAGAGGAGGGAGTAAGAAGTGGACAGAGGAAGAGGAGGGTGGACGAAGAGGGAGGACGAGGGACTCACTGATGTACTCAAAGACGTAGACAACGAAGAAAGGCGTGACGAGGTCGTTGATGCCCTGCACGTAGCCGCTGGCCGGGTGGCGGATCGCCCAGATGAACAGGATACGCTCAAAGATCTGACGGACAGACGGAGGAACACAGTCAGCACACACACACACTGTGTATAGAGCACAGTACATAGAGGAACATGGAGGCTACTTCTAGAATCATTATGCACAAGCTTTTGTTTAAAGAGTATTTGTAAATTGAGTACAATAAGTAAGCTTGCTTGTTTTGATGTGCTAGTCAATTCAAGGCCGATAGTCAATCTAGCCATCTACGATATGCCTAAAGAGGAACAGACACGCTACAGAAGACAAATCAATGTAAAACAGTGAATCATGTAGATGTACTTCTGTTTTAATATGTTAAGACTTCCTTTAACAAGGTCAAACGATGGTTTCAAACCAACACACAATATATATGCCCACCAATCAATCAAAGAGCAATATGGGAAGAAGTTAGAAATAATGCATGTTTTAATCGTCGACATAAAGGTTTGACTGTGTGAGAGAAGTGAGGAGATTAGACAGAAGAGGATAGGACAAGCATGTGTGGTGAGCGGTGACGTGGAATTGGAGCGTGTTCCAGAATGTACTATTAATGTTCTTGGAACTGAAGAACACACGACACTTCAACATCAATTTCCCATCGACGGGTTGGACCCGTCTGCCTCGTTACTGCTGCGGGATCAAGAACTTTCTTTTGTCCTTTTCTTCTTTCTCCAATCTATTCTGCAAGGCAAACACTTCCATCTTCGTTACAGGCTCTGTCTGAGGGTTTTAAATGTTTCACCTTGCTGCTGTCAGAACCCCGAGAATTAAAGGAGGCTTGAAGTTCAGCGCAAATCAACCACGCAAATTAAACATACAAATTATCCGTGTCCCAAATGGCACACCATTCCCCCCCCCCTTAATAGTGCACTACTTTTGACCAGGGCCCATGGCATGCCGGTCAAAAGTAGTGCACTATATAGGGAATAGGGTGCCATTTGCGATGCATGTTTATATTTTCATTCTCTTCCTCTTCCCTCTTCTAGTCTGGCCCCTGAATGTCTGTGTTGGTGTTCTGACATGTCAAGCGATGCATCACACGTGCAGAGCGCTTTCTCGGACGCCATGTTTCTGTCATTTTTCTAAATAAACACATTCCTCAAATTGTGATCGCCCCGGCCTCAAAAAAAAGCATGTTGGTTGGCTGCCTGGGGTACTGGCGTGTTATGCTAGCTAGTATGGTTTGGCGATGTCCTTCTAAAAAAATGCCGTTACAAGGCCATGGGATTCCCACCCCCCCTACTACTGCCCCCCCCCCCCCCGCCGCTTTCATCATCAAAGTCACATCTATCAAAGTGGGGTGGGGAGGAGAAGGGGGAGGGCTAATGTGAGTTTCTCCCCTTTCACAGCCCCACCCTCTCTCCTCCTCATCTATCTTATTCTCTTGGCCTCCCCCACCTTCCCTCTCCTCTTTGGGCCCCCTCCCTCCCTGAAACAACCCACATTCTTGTTCCTCCTCATCTCCCTGCAGACAGAATTCATGGTCAGAAGCCCATCAGAGGGTGGAACTTAAACACTAAACCAGGTGGAGGAAATCAATGGCCAGAGAGAGAGCGTGAGTGAGAGAGAGAGAGAGAGGAAGAGAGGCCAATAGTGAACACATTATCCATTTATTTGCTTTTCAGACACCCTCCACCCTGACCACTCCAAGGCAGCTCCTGCGCGTCAATAAGAGACTGAAGAGGCTGAAAGACACTGCCTGAAGCCAGAATAATAAATCATAGTCATTCTAAATAAATCAATGGAACGACAACAGCAGCAGAGTCACAGGTGAAGTGCGTTGACCTCATGGTGGTAACTGATTAGATGGGGGTCAATGTGTGATCAGAGGAGGACAGGGTTGAACCGTGTCAGTGTGTGAGGGTTAGATCCAGACAGTGTGTCTTTTTATGGTCACCGTGAGTGGTCAGCAGACTGGACCCCGATCTCCACGTTATTTTGCCCAAAAATGTAGTAGTGAAGTGTCGGCTTGGCTATTACAGATCTGGGATAAGGCAAGCTTTACAATACAGCTCTCAGATGAAAAAACATCTTTAAAAAAAAAGGGACAAAAGCCTACTAAAAACCATAGGACTAGTGAGTTATGTTTGTTTTAAGCCAATAGCTTGTACATACTTCCGTGCACCATCACTGAATTATTCCAATTTGATCCTGCATAAAAGCACGACTTGCTTGGATGAGCATTAGGCTTTCGCCCCTGTCACCCTCCTCATCCTTCTCCTCTTTCCACCCACAGTGCTGCATTGCCTCCTCAAGGGAAATCACGAACAACCACACACGCGCGTGCTTCTCTCTCGCTCTAGCTTCACGTCCCCATTAGCTCACTGCTAATGTGTGAACAAGCATGTCTACAGCCATAGTGGTCCACCGAGGCCAACTTCATGTCCAGTGCTGTAGGTCTCTTAGGGAGAGACCTCTACCCACACAGTGAGACAGACAGATTCCATGTCAGTGCCTAACAAAAAACTAAAATGTTGCATTAGTCAGCCATTTGCGGTGTCAGGAGAGTCATACCGTGCCTATGGAAAGCCTACACCTACGTCAGCTTTTTTTCCCCACGGTTTGTTGCGTTACAAAGTGAGACTTAAATGTATTTCAATTGTAATGTTTAGTCATTGACCTACACAAAACACTCTCAATGTGAAGGTGAAAAGAAAATGACTTCCTCGCCAAATGAACACAAATGAAACAACTCAAATACAGCCATTGCATACCTATTCACTCCGTTGAGGCGAGCCTAAATGAGTTCAGGAGTAACGCGTTGCTTAACAAATCACATAATAAGGGTTGACGTGATTCTGAATGACTAACCCCTTCCTCTGTCCCCCAAACACACACCTGGAACATTTCTCAAAGGCCTCAAAAAGACGGGCAGTGATCGGTAGATGGATACCAATAATAAAAATCAGACATTGAATATCTCTAAGCATGGTGCAATTAAGCACAATTACGCTGTGGATGATGCATTAAACCACCCAGACACATCAAAGATGCAGTCGTCCTTCTGAACGGAGCTGCAGGACAGGATGGAAACTGTTGAGGAATGTCACTATGAGGCCATTGGGGATTTTAAAAAAAGCTACAGTTAAATGGCTGTGATAGGAGAAAACGGAGGATGGATCAACAACGTTGTGGTGATTTGACATAAATTACCGAATGAAAAGAATAATTAAAATACACAAAATAAGAATATTCCAAAACATGCATATGTATCCAACAAGGCACTAAAGTTATACCGCAAAAAAATAAAAAACACAGCAAAGGAATAACAACTTTGGCCTAAATGCTAAGCCTTATGTTTTGAGATAAATCCAACAACACATCACTGAGTAACTGCCTCCTTATTTTCAAACATGGTGGTGGCCGCATCATGGTATGGGTATGCTTGGCATTGGCAAAGACTGGAGTTTTTCAGGATGAAAAGAAACGTGATGGAGCTAAGCACAGGTAAAATCTGCTGCAGTCTGCTTAACACCAGCGACTGGGAGAAGAATTCACCTTTCAGCTGGACAATAACTTACAACACAAAGCCAAATCTACACTAGAGTTTCTTACCAAGAAAACAGTGAATGTGAGTGGCCAGTTTTCATCCCACTTATAACACAATAAAATGTGAAGAAATCCAAGGGAGGTGTTGACTTTCTATAGGAACTGTACGCACACAGACGGTGACAATCAGAACTAATGGAGACTGAAATAGCTGATTTTTAGACAGCTCTGCGGTTGCATGCATCACCATACCAAAGTATTTTGGGACGGAAATAAAAATCATCCCCAATTAATCGAAAACAGTAGGACGAAGGAAAGAGAGGAGAGAAAAGAGAGAGAAAAGAGAGAGAAAAGAGAGAGAAAAGAGAGAGAAAGAGAGAGAAAGAGAGAGAAAGAGAGAGAGAAAGAGAGAGAGAAAGAGAGAGAGAGAGAAAGAGAGAAAGAGAGAAAGAGAAAGAGAGAAAGAGAGAAAGAGAGAAAGAGAGAAAGAGAAAGAGAGAAAGAAAGAGAAAGAGAGAGAAAGAGAAAGAAAGAAAGAGAAATAGGCAAAGGAGAGAGAATGAAGCAAAGGAGAGAGAAAGAGAGAGAAAGAGAAAGGTATGAGGAGAAAGAGGGAGATGCAAATATTGGGGTGGGTGTGTGTGTGTGTGTGTGAGGACGGCTGGCCTATTCATTAGCACTCTCTCACAGCACTGAGGTAGTAGTGTGGCCTGGGAGGGGAACGGAGGTAGAGGCCATTAGAGGACACGGCGGAAGAGGGGTGCGACTCGCAATACTGAACACACTTATTCAGGACACACAAGCAGACACACTCCATTACATCCAATGACAATCTGTTTTCTAAAACAGTCATTGCAGAGTGCAAAAAAAAAAAGCACGGAAGAACATTCCATTACAACAGACGGTTTCCACTCTTTAGTAGAGAGCGTGAGTATACGTGCATGCATGCGTGGTGCAGTGTGCGCATAAGACGACGGAACAGGATGTGGCACGTTAGCTAGGTCGAGGTGGGAGTGACTGCCTGGGCAGGGCAGTCGGTGTGTTCTGTATAGAAGGCCTCACCTCTTGGACAGAAGCTTGTTGAAAGAGAGGAATAAGGGGATTAGTTCTCGGTATGTCAATGTGGATCTGCAGAGAGAGAGAGGAAACACAAAACAGAAGAGCAGCCGGGGTTATCATACGCCGTCACAGAGAGGGAACAGAGAGGAAGGGAGAGAGAGAGAGCACTGGTTAGTGGATGGACTGGATTCAGGGGTCCAAGGCGTGTACTGACGGCAGAGAACTGCAGGCTATATTTCCGAACTGGGTGGAGGGGGTAATGTGGCTCACTAGCTCTCTGCAAACCAAACCCCATTTTCTCTATGGAACCACAGCGGGGTCAAGTGCGGGGCACAAGCACATATACACCTCATCGTCACATACATGTGGAGGAGAGCCTCGTCAAACCAGAGAGCCACTTTCACCCAGTTCAGAAGTTGGAGCCTGCAAACAGACGGACAAACACTGGCAGGGCAGACGGGAACTGGACCGGGGTCATGCTGGCGAGAGAGGGTTGGGTCTGCAGCCTCTTTAACCAGTCTTACCTCGGTCACCATAGGCTGCAGCATTAGACACTCTGGACTCATCCGGGGGATGTCTATACGAATCTGGTGGAGTGGAGAAAAGAGTGAACACAAACACATCACACACACATTCAGTCGCCGCGCATACACACACGGACCGTGCACAACATACCCACAAATGCACACACACCAGGGGAATAAGTCAACAGTCAACTGAACACATATCCACAGTGGACTTTTTCCCAGCCCTAGATGTGGAGGGGGGAAAAACCTGCTGTTTTCACAAAAAGCCACATAATGCTACACACACACATCAACATGAGACAATTCAACGGGATATAGTACAGAAATGTGACTAGAAAATATGAAGCCTCTGAAAGACTCGAGCATTCAACAAACAAAAATACAGTAGATGTGGGAGGGAGCGCCTGATAGTCCCCTCCTGAGAGTGTGGGGAGGAGCGTCTGATAGTCCCCTCCTGAGAGTGTGGGAGGGAGCGCCTGATAGTCCCCTCCTGAGAGTGTGGGAGGGAGCGCCTGATAGTCCCCTCCTGAGAGTGTGGGAGGGAGCGCCTGATAGTCCCCTCCTGAGAGTGTGGGAGGGAGCGCCTGATAGTCCCCTCCTGAGAGTGTGGGAGGGAGCGCCTGATAGTCCCCTCCTGAGAGTGTGGGAGGGAGCGCCTGATAGTCCCCTCCTGAGAGTGTGGGATGGAGCGTCTGATAGTCCCCTCCTGAGAGTGTGGGAGGGAGCGCCTGATAGTCCCCTCCTGAGAGAGTGGGAGGGAGCGTCTGATAGTCCCCTCCTGAGAGTGTGGGAGGGAGCGCCTGATAGTCCCCTCCTGAGAGTGTGGGAGGGAGCGCCTGATAGTCCCCTCCTGAGAGTGTGGGAGGGAGCGCCTGATAGTCCCCTCCTGAGAGTGTGGGAGGGAGCGCCTGATAGTCCCCTCCTGAGAGTGTGGGAGGGAGCGCCTGATAGTCCCCTCCTGAGAGTGTGGGAGGGAGCGCCTGATAGTCCCCTCCTGAGAGTGTGGGAGGGAGCGCCTGATAGTCCCCTCCTGAGAGTGTGGGAGGGAGCGCCTGATAGTCCCCTCCTGAGAGTGTGGGAGGGAGCGCCTGATAGTCCACTCCTGAGAGTGTGGGAGGGAGCGCCTGATAGTCCCCTCCTGAGAGTGTGGGAGGGAGCGCCTGATAGTCCCCTCCTGAGAGAGTGGGAGGGAGCGTCTGATAGTCCCCTCCTGAGAGTGTGGGAGGGAGCGCCTGATAGTCCCCTCCTGAGAGAGTGGGAGGGAGCGTCTGATAGTCCCCTCCTGAGAGTGTGGGAGGGAGCGCCTGATAGTCCCCTCCTGAGAGTGTGGGAGGGAGCGCCTGATAGTCCCCTCCTGAGAGTGTGGGAGGGAGCGCCTGATAGTCCCCTCCTGAGAGTGTGGGAGGGAGCGCCTGATAGTCCCCTCCTGAGAGTGTGGGAGGGAGCGCCTGATAGTCCCCTCCTGAGAGTGTGGGAGGGAGCGCCTGATAGTCCCCTCCTGAGAGTGTGGGAGGGAGCGCCTGATAGTCCCCTCCTGAGAGTGTGGGAGGGAGCGCCTGATAGTCCACTCCTGAGAGTGTGGGAGGGAGCGCCTGATAGTCCCCTCCTGAGAGTGTGGGAGGGAGCGCCTGATAGTCCCCTCCTGAGAGTGTGGGAGGGAGTGCCTGATAGTCCCCTCCTGAGAGTGTGGGAGGGAGTGCCTGATAGTCCCCTCCTGAGAGTGTGGGAGGGAGTGCCTGATAGTCCCCTCCTGAGAGTGTGGGAGGGAGCGCCTTTCTAAGGAGTTTTTCCTAGCCACCGTTGCTTGCTCTTTGGGTTTTTAGGCTGGGTGTCTGTATAAGTACTATGTGACATCCACTGACGTAAAAAGGGCTTTATAAATACACTTGATTGATTGAAAGAGAAAGTTGGCGCGAGAGATCCACTACTGTAGGGAGATGAGAGGAGTTACAGAAGAGAGTCCGGGGAACATACAGTCACAGGTCTTGCACTGCCAATGTCAGGAAGTTGAGCCCTGACTCAGGAACAGCAGTGAGCCTGTGATCAGACAGAAAACATCCAATGCCACTGAACACAGAACTGAGATCAGTGTAGAGAAGAACGGTCTCCAGACTCCCTGCTGAGGCGACATTTCTACTCAGTTTGCTGGAAGCCTAAAGCTCTCCCATTTTAAAGTAAATATCAGTCATTTTCTTCAAGGCAAAGAGAGGGCTTTCCTCTCTTCATCTTACTCTAGCGGGAAACGGTTGTTGATCTCAGCAGAGTAAATATTGTCGCACCATAGTAAATATCGACAACACACCACATAAGGAGGAGGGTCATATTATTTTTTTAATATCATGCGTGCATGTGTTTACTATCCTCGTGGGCACCGGAAATCACCAAAAGGAGAGTAAAACAAGTACAATTATCCCCTGCAGGGAGAAAGGCTATTTGAAGCCTCGGGTTAGGTTTAGGGAAAATAGGATTTTGAATGGAAAACAATTTTAGGTCCCCACAAGGATAGTAAAACATATGAGGCGTGTGTGTGTGTGTCAGCAGAAGTGATTTCCCTGATAAACAGAGGGAGGGAGAGAGTCTGACACCAATGGTGGGAGGAGGGTCATATTTTAGAGCGAGAGAGCCACTGCTATGTGTGAGAGGAGAGCAGCATGAAAAACCACTTATCACCGTATAACTGGATCTGCGATGCAGCCTCGCGGCCGCTGACAGGCTGTGGCTTGGCTAGTCTGGGCGGTGGGGTGAACCAACACATCAGGGACAAAGAGAAATGGCTGGTAAGAGGGCTTGGGGATTTACACCCACAGGACAGCCCATTCTATCTGCGCAAATGAATATGTCTGCCCTCACTGAGGTGGAGGGGTCTGAACTGTAGATAGCCGAGGAGGAATTATATTTATCCACCACTGGAACGGATGAACTGTGGAGGAGCGGAGCTTAGCATAGACAGACTGCTCTCAATATATGAGTGCATGGGCTCATGAGTGGCACAGCGGTCTAAGGCACTGCATCTCAGTGCTAGAAGCGTCACTACAGACACTGGTTCAGTTCCAGACTGAATCACAACCGGCCGTGATTGGGAGTCCCGTAGGGTGGCGAACAAATTGGCCCAGCGTCACTAGGGTTTGGCCGGGGTAGGCAGTCATTGTAACTAACTTGCCTAGTTTAAATAAAGGTTAAATAAAATAGTCTCAGTGGATATAGGTATACAGAAAAACAGGGGAGAAGAGGAGCAAAAAAAGGAAGGAGAGAAAGAAAGAAAGTGACAAAATGTGACTATGTGTGTAGTCATACGTAGCATCCTTACCTGTCTGTACGTGTCTTGGTGGTGCTCGTCGTTGCGCGAGTCGTAGTACTGTTCTATGAAACCGAAGTATTCCTGTCTCTTCCTCTGTAGCGTGCTCTCTCTCCTCTCTGTGTTGGCAGGAAGGTAACCCTGGGAAGAAAACACTAGAACAGTTAGGATAGTATAGGCTCCTCAAACTCAACTCAGGACCTCGAAGCCAGTTCCACTCCTTTAAAAAAAAGATATGTTTTATTTTTTCCCCTAACCCCGCTAATTGGACAACATAACCTAGGATTCTACTTCCAGATTATACATACTATAAACATTTTACGGACGGAGTATATTTTACATTAGTTTTGTTTGTTTTTAGTCCCATCCGTCAGCCTGCCTTTTCTTTTAATTTACAGTCTGTAGAAACAGAATAGAAAGGTTGAGTTTTGGTTGAACATCACATCGCAGTTGAAAAATGAATGGCATATATATATATATATATATATATATATAGTAAATTAAAAGAAAACGTTTTTGGTAAGAGCATTATTATATTATTGATATATTATTGACTGACTTTTCAGGTCACCCAGCAATGCAATTAGCAGAGTTAACTCCAAATAAATGTTGCACTTCTTCAGCCATTCCTGCGACCAAAAACAAGCTACATATGGAGAGTACTTAAACAAATGATCTAATGATTCTGTCTCTTCACAGCTAAATCTGTAGAGCTGGTAGGGTTGTATCACCCACCTTTGTACAACAGTTTTAATTGAAAAACGACGTTTTCAATACGGCGTTGTTTTGTGTATCAGTTCATAAACCATGGGCCATTGAACAGGTCCATTGTAAATATATATGACACAGCTGCCAATTTGTTGGTCCTTAACCGAAACTGGTATACTTTATTTATTTATCACAATTTTCTTTAACCAATTTTGGTCTTTCTCCCCTTCCATCTTTGAGGTAATGCTGCAACTTGATGGTTGCAATTTATATAGAGCAGACATTTCCATATATTTTTGTTAGCTGCATGTGTGACATACCTCCCTCCGCCAGTCATGTGTATGATATCATTTAGAAAAAATTATATCGGTTTTGTTTTTTAAAAATAGTTTTAAAATTGTTTTTCTATCAGTTAGCATATTTGAATTAATCATAATAATATGTTGTAATCATTTCTGTCTTTTCTGGTGGGTTAAACTGATATTGCATATTTCTATGGCTTGTTTTAAAAATAACGCTATTTTGGAGCTGTAATCTGAATAGAGGGAAAAGGCCATTCTTGAACACAGGGTTAGCCATTCTTACTAATCTGCTAGAGAACCAGTTCGGATATAAATATAGCTTTTGTATGACTGAAGCCTTTAGTGAGAGGTCTAATGCTTTAATATTGAATCATTTCTGCCCTCTTTATTCATATTCATAATAAACATAACCGTTTAATTTTGTCTGGCTTACCATGCCAAATAAAATGTAATATTTTGCACATATTTATAAAAACAGTTTAAACAGTATAAAAAGTTGTTACGTAAAGCCAAGGCCATACGCAAATAGGTAAACTGGGATATGACTAAAGAGTTAATCAGGGTGATTTTTCCACAAATAGACAGGTATTGTCCTTTCCATGGTAGCAAGATGGCATCTACTTTTGCTAACTTTCCAATCAAAAAGGCACTCGCACATCTGAGCGATCTTTGTTGCAGGTGCAAGTAAACAATTGAATAATATGAGAGAAAAAAACGAGAAACCTGCACACTTCTGTTGCTAGTAACACTGCCCTTTATTACGCTTCACATATCTTATCACATATCGGCCTCAAGAGGTTAGAAAAATGATCTAGATCCTCTATGAGGCTGTGGAGGGATCCAATTTGTGGATTTAAAAGAAAACATGAATCATCAGCGTACAATGACACTTTTGTATTTATGCCCTGGCTTTCTAGACCCCTTGATACTACTGTTGGATGTGATTTTAATAGCCAACATCTCTATGGCCATAATAAATAGATATGCTGATAGTGGACAACATTGTTTTACTCCTATTGACAGTTTAATACTATGAGAAGTAGCCATTATTTACTATTTTACAACTTGGGTTACTTTACATAACATTAATCCATTGTATAAGAGATTCTCCAAAATGGAAATATTCCAGGCATTTATATGTAAATTCCAGTCGTACTTTATCAAAAGTATTTTTGAAAGTCAGCTATGAATACCAGGCCTGGTTTCCTGGATTTTTCATAGCGTTCTATGGTTTCCAGTACTTGTGTTATATTATCTTGAATCTATTGTTCATGTAGAAAATACTCCTGATTACGATGAATAATATCCCAAAATAACTTTAATTCTATGCATTTTGCTAGAATTTTTGCAACACAACACTGAAGTGTAAGGGGCCACCAATTTTAAATGGACAGGATCTTTATATAGTGCATTCAGAAACCTGACTTTTTTCACATTTTGTTTCCTTACAGCCTTATTCTAAAAATGACTTAATACATTTTGTTTCCTTACAGCCTCATTCTAAAATGGATTTAACACATTTTGTTCCTCATCAATCTATACACAATACCCCATAATGACAAAACGAAAATTGGTTTAGACACATTTGCGAATGTACTAAAAATGAAAAGAACACAATTACTTTAACATAAGTATTCAGACCTTTTGCTGGGAGACTGGAAATTGAGCTAAGGTGCATCCTGTTTCCATTGATCATACTTGAGATGTTTATACAACTTGATTGGAAAGGAGGATACCGAGTCAGTTGTACATCTGAATGGGTTCAACTGAAAATGTACCCTCCGCATTTAACCCAAACCCTCTGAATCAGAGAGAGCCTTAAATTGACATCCACGTCATTCTAACAAAATTACAGATTTTTACCTTATCAGCTCCGGTATTCGATCAAGCAACCTTTTGGTTACTTGCCCACATCCCTACCCACTAGGCCACCTACTGCCCGATTGGAGTCCACCTGTAGTAACTTCAAGTGATTGGACATGATTGGGAAAGGCACACACCGATCCGTAGAGCTCCAAGACAGGATTGTGTTGAGGCACAAATCTGGGGAAGGGTGCCAAAACATTTCTGCAGCATTGAAGCTCCCCAAGAACACAGTGGCCTCCCTTCTTAAATGGAAGAAGTTTGAAACCACCGAGACTCTTCCTAGAACTGAGCAAAAATGTGAGATGGGCCTTGGTCAGGAAGGTGTTGAAAAACTTGAGAGCTCTAGGGTTCCTCTGTGGAGACGGGAGAACGTTCCAGAAGGACAACCATCTCCGCAGCACTCCAACCATCAAGCCTTTATGGTAGAGTGGCCACACGGAAGCCACTCCTCAGAAAAAGGCACCGGACAGCCCACTTGGTGCTGTCCAAAGGTGCTTCAACAAAGTCCTGAGAAAAGGGTCTGAATACTTGGAGAATGTATATGCGATTTCAGTTATTTATTTATTTATTACCATTGGTATAAGAGTGGTTAAAACTAATAAACGGTCCTCTGAGCACATCAAAAACAGGTTGATATACCTCAACTGGTATGCGCCATCCAGCCCTGGGGTTTTCCCAGACTTCAAATCTTTAATTGCATCAAGAAAGGTTTTAAGATCGAATCCCTTGAGCTGACAAGGTACAAATCTGTCGTTCTGCACCTGAACAAGACAGTTCCTAGGCCGTCATTGAAAATAAGAATTTGTTCTTAACTGACTTGCCTTGTTAAATAAAATTAAAATAAATAAAATATATATTATTTATTTAAAGTTCCTCCTCTGTAATTGGGCCACGGGATGGTTTTCCTAATATCATCAATACCATTTTAACTTTCTTTATAAAAATATGAATGTGAAAATATATATATTGCACAAGTTGACTGCAGGTTTTTTCCTTAATTAAAGTAGCTATATATAGCTACTTTAAGTAAATACCTGCAGTCAACTTGTGCAATACAATAGGAGAATAGATCACATTCTTCATTTCACTTGTCACACAATTTTTCATTATGAAGGTTACCGGTAGCAGTGGCGTAAAGTGCTTAAGTAATAAGTACTACTTGAGTAGTATTTGGGGTATCTGTAACTTTTACTTCACAACAGTCAAAGAAAATTATGTACTTTTTACTCCATAGATTTTCCCTGACAGACAAAATAACTTGTTGGTCTAATTCACACACTTATCAAGAGAACATCCCTGGTCATCCTTACTGCCTCTGATATGTTGGACTCACTAAACACACACGCTTTGTCAGTAAGTCATGTCTGAGTGTTAGAGTTTACCCCTCTCTATCCGTAAATAAAAGTAAAAAGAAAATGCGGTCTGATTTGCTAAATATAAGGAATTAGAAATGATTTATACTTAAGTATATTTCATATCAAATACTTTTACTCAAGTAGAATTTTACGCGCCCAGGCTCTGTCGTAACCGTCCGCGACCGGGAGATCTGTAGGGCGATGCACAATTGGCCTAGCGTCGTCCGGGTTAGGGAAGGGTTGGCCGGTAGGGATATCCTGATCTCATCGCGCACCAGCGACTCCTGTGGCGGGCCGGGCGCAGTGCGCACTAACCAAGGTTGCCAGGTGCACGGTGTTTCCTCCGACACATTGGTGTAGCTGGCTTCCGGGTTGGATGGCGCGGTGTTAAGAAGCAGTGCGACTTGGTTTGGTTGTGTATCGGAGGACGCATGACTTTCAACCTTCGTCTCTCCCGAGCCCGTACAAGAGTTGTAGCGATGAGACAAGATAGTAGCTACTAAACAATTGGATACCATGAAAATTGGGGAGAAAACGGGGTAAAATTCAAAAAAAAATTAAAAAATTAAAATAAAGTAGAATTTTACTGGGTGACTTACACTCGAGTCATTTTCTATGAAGGTATCGTTACTTTTACTCAAGTATGAACATTGGGTACTTCTTCCACCACTGACCAGTAGTCCCCAGTCACCTGGTTTCACTTTACAAGCACACAACGAGAGACCGGAGCCTTGTGAGCAATGTTCCCTCTAAGCACGCACAGCCCCACGAGACTGACGAACAGAAGAAATATCAGCCATTTTAGTTAACACAATCAACATTTCCCTCCGCTGTGAGAATTGTGAATGAATCAACGCAATATTAGTCACTTTCAATGCAACATACCGAAACAAAAAAAACTATGCAAGAGATTCTCGCAAAGTGCATTGAAGTAGGATTCTATTGCATTGACTGACACAACTCAGGCCCATACTCTACACAGACCGGTGCACCATAACCAATCAGAGCTACAGTATCCCTATACGCAAACAGACCATTGCCATACTTGGATCTGTACCCTTCACTTTGAACTGGACTGTGTTTACAGAATGTGTGGTTGCGAATAGATACGTTTGTTTTGCGATCAAACCAACAACTGCATGTAGCCAGGTGTACATTTGTTCATATTCTGTTAGTGAGTTATTAGCCCAGTTATACCTCATTTCTAGTCAGCAATGTTGGAGTGGTTGCTTCCTACAAGAGCACAACACGTGCATTTCTAGCCTTCTTTGAAAATGCAAGTCGGGTAAAGAGCATTTTTTCTGCAAGGGGCAGTGTTGTATTTTGGGGCAGTGTTAGCTCATTCAAGCATGTCTCAAAATATAAGCAGCCAATATGCAAAGGGTAGCATAATTTGCCCGATTATCCGTAATAATGGTATGAGAATAAGAATGAATTTCATTTTGTAAAGTGGTTTCTTGCAAACAAATACAACATGTTCAGTCACCTTGTCTGAGAGACAAGTGGATAAACAGGTTACTATCAATTGCTACATTTCTTTGAAAAGTCTTATGGAATGTAGGCCTACATTGAACACCACACATTGGCTACTGTAGGC
Organism: Oncorhynchus mykiss; assembly: GCF_013265735.2. Taxonomy (NCBI): domain Eukaryota; kingdom Metazoa; phylum Chordata; class Actinopteri; order Salmoniformes; family Salmonidae; genus Oncorhynchus; species Oncorhynchus mykiss. The sequence goes on from NC_048579.1 coordinate 47,361,729, forward strand.
TGAAATACAGAACAGCTAATTCCATGTTAAAATGTATTGCGATGCATTTTCTCCATAGTTTATGCTAAGCCACTCTGATAGGCCTACATTAGGATCAAATAGCCACAGCAACCTACTTGGCCACTGCTATACCTGTAACCTAAAGTGAGTACAGCGTCAGTGTTCACAGTAAACGCGGCCCAGAAGTTGCACAGAAATTCCACAAAGTTCGTGTTTGCACTCAGCAGACCTGAAATTTGCTCAGTGCCTACATTTTTTTTGAGGAAAATTGCTTGTAAGTCACTCACTGTTGTGCAGCACACACCAGGTGATCTTGTTACATACAATATGGAATTCACAAGTAAGTGGTTGTCAGATCGATATCTTATAACTATTAAATTAACTGTCTAAAATGTGCTAAAAGCTCTGAAGATGTGCATTTGGTTTTCCAATTTAGTAGCTCGCTAGCTAAATGGTTAGCTTCTTCCAAAATCAAGCTTCACTTGGTAACAGCAGAGAACCCCCCCCTGGATCCAGAGCCTTGCTGTTTAATATTTATTTTGTGCATGCCGAAAACTAAGTAGCTTTTTTTAGTTACTTGTATACTTGTAGGGTTTAGTTCATATATAAAATGACTGTATAAAATGCTCACAATGCACTCGTTCGCATTTAGTTCTCATTCTCTATGGATTTTTACATGTACTTGTTAGCATTGCTAACCTTCGGATTACAGTGGGGTTTGAAAACAGCGCCCCGTGTGTCCAGTGCCGGTATTACCAAATATCCCAGTATGGCACAAGGTCTGTTTGAAGGTATGATAACCTGGATACCACCCAAGCATATACCACCCTATACTTTGAATCAAACATACATATTTGAATCAATTCACTGGAGAGAAGAAAAAAAACCTGCCCACGCTAGCCTTGTGAGTAGTCGAGAACGATTCATCACAAGCCTAGCATTATACACTAGTCTAGTCTAGACACGCACATATACACCCATGCATCCACACACATTGTGGGAACTACGTTCGGGGATACAGTAACTTCCAATAACTTTAAATCTGTTAAAACGGACTGCGTTCCAGTGGGCACCAGGCTGGGCAAAAGTTCCTGCACTACTCTATGTAGGGATGAGGGGGCCATTTGGGACGCACACTAACTGTTCGAGCACTTTACTACTGACACAGGTCCACTACATCATCAAATGTTTCAGTATGGCAGAGGAATTTGAAAAGAGAACTGTTAAGGTTGTTGGCCATATTATTATCTTCATATCAACCCACATTCAATAACAGATGGGCAGAGATTAATGCAAAGAGGGTCGAGGGCCTAACAATGGTATAACATTGAAAACACACTCGCACACACCGGATACAAACACACCTCTCCTCCAGTGAGAATGTATCTAGCTACAGTATACATCATACGTCTAGTCCTGCTGGTGTAGACTAGGCCCATAGTGATACAGTAATTGATTGCCTGGAAATCTACAGCCCCAGAAAACCATTCATCTCCGGAGCAGTTGAGGCTTGTGCCCATTCTTCACTCCCACGGCACAACAAATAGCTCTTACAACAAGACGTATGTGTGCCAGGCAGCCCCCTGAGCACTGGCTATAAGGGCCATTACCATATGTCCATGTAATCACGCTGACTTGATAATGTGCCTTAAAAGGGAGGTGGTGAGGGTTGCTATTCTAATGTTGGTGACAGAGGAAGGTCAAGTATTTCAAGAGACTCAGAAGTATTATCCGAGTGCTACTGCTGTGAGATATGCAGTGGATAGCTAGGTTGGGTGGGGTCAAAACCTTTTGAAAACTCCATTAACCCTCCTGCTGTGTCCCAGTTGAATTGGACCAACTTACAAGTTCTCTGAAAAATGTAGTTCATTGAATCTGATTGTCATACGGTTCCATGACTTTGTCCACACAAAATACATTTTGATGATTTTCATAACACTTTGGGTGTTTCCGGTCAAAAGTGACCGGTCATTAGAATTGAACGGGTGAGACAGTCTAAAATTGAGTTCAGGCACATGCCAATTCATCAGATGGACACACTTGCTCTCCCAGACCACCACATTTGAGCACGTGAACCACCCCCTTCTTGGCTTCCATGGCAACGCCCCCAAAAATAATCTTTCCCCACCTGTTGGCATTCTCGCAAACAATCTCAACATTGCTTCATTAATATATAGAACTTCTCTCGCAGCTCTGGTATATAAAGATTTTTTGAGGCCTTGCTCACAATTCATTCTGTGGCAGCACAATGACCAAATGATATACTGTATGTGAGGCTCTTGATCATATCTTTGATCATGACACTGGTGAGGAGGAGAGTCCTTGTTAAACTTTGACAAAGTAGTCTGAGAAATAGCACAATAGGTTTCATCTGAGTATGTTACAGTCAAAATAATCCATACATTGTTTTTTTTTACTCAAAAACAAGTTGCATGAGCTCAGGTCAATGAGGCCTACAGTCCATAAATAGCAAATAGAAGTTCAAAACGTGTAACGTACACAAGAACTTAAGTTGATAAAAGATCTAACAATATTAGGTGATAATATATGTATTATAGATTTATAATCAGCAATAATGGGGGCGGTAATTTTGGACCAGGAACACATAATTAACATGAAACGAACACAACGGGAGGGTTAAATCAGGATGTGGGGGGAAGTTTCATTCATGAATTGAGAGAGGAGAAATTATTTACTTTATTGATGGAACATGTTGGACTTCACCAACCTTTAGACATTTCACGCAGTGATTGAGTCAGAACATGAATAGAAGCGAGTCAAAGGGAGTGAGTCCTTCAAAAGTTTCAAACCACTCCGTCATACAGTACAAGCACAGTTTGAGTAAGTCACAAACTGGTTAGAGAATGTTGGAGGTGGGCTGGCAGTGTGGTTAGCTGGATACAGTAGAGAGCACATAAAACATAGTAATTTGGTAGGTGAAGAGAAAAATCTATCAATAGTAATACATTCTTGATCAGCGCAAGCATTTAGTTCCAAATAGGTTCAAGAGGATTGTCTCAGTCAGGACTGTCCTAGTTGTGAGCAGATGTGCTCTATAGCCAGGCAGGTACACAAACCACAGTTGGGTCAATTAAATTCCTGAAATTAGGTGTCCTCCTGTCCAATTCAAAATTGACCCCTAATCCTACCTTGTAACCCCACCTAGTGAAGATGGCAGAGGATTGGAGAGGAAAGTGGTCAAATCCAAGTAAATCAGCAAACTGTCTTTTTGAACTATAAAGTATGAGCTTTCTCTGCTCGTTTTTATTTTATAATTTTCACAAAGTCTGCTGCCTCAGTTTGTATGATGGCAATTTGCATATACTCCAGAATGTTATGAAGAGTGATCAGATGAATTGAAAAGTCACTCTTTTCCATGCAAATGAACTGAATCTCCAAAAAAACATTTCCAGTGCATTTCAGCCCTGCCACAAAAGGACCAGCTGACATGTCAGTGATTCTCTCGTTAACACAGGTGTGAGTGTTGACGAGGACAAGGCTGGAGATCACTCTGTCATGCTGATTGAGTTTGAATAACAGACTGGAAGCTTCAAAAAGAGGGTGGTGCTTGGAATCATCGTTCTTCCTCTGTCTACCATGGTTACCTGCAAGGAAACATGTGCCGTCATCATTGCTTTGCACAAAAAGAGCTTCACAGGCAAGGATATTGCTGCCAGTAAGATTGCACCTAAATCAACCATTTATCGGATCATCAAGAACTTCAAGGAGAGCGGTTCAATTGTTGTGAAGGAGGCTTCAGGCCGCCCAAGAAAGTCCAGCGAGCGCCAGGACCCTCTCCTAAAGTTGATTCAGCTGCGGGATCGGGGCACCACCAGTACATAGCTTGCTCAGGAATGGCAGCAGGCAGGTAGGTGTAAGTGCATCTGCACGCACAGTGAGGTGTAGACCTTTGGAGGATGGCCTGGTGTCAAGAAGGGCAGCAAAGAAGCCACTTCTCTCCAAGTAAAACATCAGGTACGGACTGATATTCTGCAAAAGGTACAGGAATTGGACTGCTGAGGACTGGGGTAAAGTCATTTTCTCTGATGAATCCCCTTCCCGATTGTTTGGGGCATCTGAAAAAAGGCTTGTCCAGAGTAGACAAGGTGAGCGCTACCATCAGTCCTGTGTCATGCCAACAGTAAAGCATCCTGAGACCATTCATGTGTGGGGTTGCTTCTCAGCCAAGGGAGTGGACTCACTCACAATTTTGCATAAGAACACATCCTCCGAGAGCAACTTCTCCCAACCATCCAAGAACAGTTTGGTGACGAACAATGCCTTTTCCAGCATGATGGAGTACCTTGCCATAAGGCAAAAGTGATAACTAAGTGGCTCGGGGAACAAAACATCAATATTTTGGGTCCATGGCCAGGAAACTCCCCAGACCTTAATCCCACTGGGAACTTGTGGTCCATCCTCAAGAGGCGGGTGGACAAACAAACCCACAAATTCTGACACTCCAAGCATTGATTATGCAAGAATGGGCTGCCATCAGTCAGGATGTGGCCCAGAAGTTAATTGACAGCATGCCAGGGCAGATTACAGAGGTCTTGAAAAGGGGTCAACACTGCAAGTATTGACTCTTTGAATCAACTTCATGTAATTGTCAATAAAAGCCTTTGACACTTATGAAATGCTTGTAATTATACTTCAGTATTCAGTAGTAACATCTGACAAAAATATCTAGACACTGAAGCAGCAAATTAATATGTGTCATTCTCAAAACTTTTGGCCACGACTGTATATAGTCTCGCTATTTTTGTTTCAAAGCTGCTTTTAAATCACGCATTGTTGGTTGGGGGCTCGTAAGTAAGCATTTCACTGTAAAGTCTACACCTGTTGTATTCGGCGCATGTGAATACAATTCGATTTGATTTGATCAGAACGAAATGATTGGATAATAAATTTAGGTTCCAACCCCTGGTTCATGCATGATACTACAGTCCACTCTGGGATTTGTTAGAGTGCTCAGTCACTGCAATTCGAACTAAATTCAACAACCTTCCATCCACCACACTTACAGATGCAATCAAATACATTGGCACTGTTACACTTTACTATGGAGTGCAATGAAGAATGTTCTGTTTATTCATTTCCAAAACTGGTTGAATAGCTATTTCAAAATCAAAAGTATTTGTCACATGCGCCAAATACAACAGGTGTAGACTTTACAGTGAAATGCTTACACGCCCTTAATCAGCAATGCAGTTTAAGAAATATAGTTAATAAAATAGACTAAATAAACTAAAGTAAAAAAAAAAATACAAATAAAAATGTTGAATCAATCAAATCAAAAAACGTAACAAGAAATGTACATAATAACGATGTTATATACTGGGGGAACCGGTACATGTCAGTAGTCCGGGTGGCCATTTGATTAGTTGTTCAGCAGTCTTATGGCTTGGGGGTAGAAGCTGTTAATGAGCCTTCTGGTCCTGTACCGCTTGCCGTGCAGTACTTGGGTGACTGGAGTCCTTGACAATTCCTTTGGGCCTTCCTCTGACAGCGCCTAGTATATAGATCCTGGATGTCAGGAAGCTTGGCCCCAGGGATATTTTTACTCATGTAGGCGCCCGCAACTTATCAGGTGAGAAATTACACAGCAAAAGGACAAACATTCCCTTCAACCAACTTAATATGAATATTCAATCATTCATTTTCTCCTTAGAGTAAAACAAATCTAAATTCCAGTTTAAGGTCATGTGCAGTTGCAAACACTAAAAGTTGTCATTTTATTGTTTTACTTAAAAGAAATTGAATAATGCAAGGGTGCCAATTTAATTTGACTATCTGTACTTGTGCTTCAGAAAATTAGAAGAATCAATAGCCTTGCCCTTGTGAAGGTTTTTGAAGAGGAGAAAGTAAAACTATAAGGTGCTGACAGTCAGTAGGCAACTATCACAGCTGGCCAGCCTAGATACATCTAAAGACCCCTTTAACTTGCTGTTGATTATTTTCTCCAATAATCGCTTTGTCAATCCATGGGCTGGCACCTGACACAAACACACAATCTGTTCTCCCATCGCTCTCCCACTAAAAAATAAGCTTAAGGAATCAATTTGCGAAGTAAATGAAATCTTTATTTTCTAGCGAGGAACTGACAAACAAAAATCTACTTAGTAGAGCGCTGGAGAGGCTTGTTGAAGTCTGAAGAGTGTGTGTGTGTGTGTGTGTGTGTGTGTGTGTGTGCAGCAGGTTGTGTGAAGTCAGCAGGATGAAGAGAATTGATTTTGCATTAAAACAACAGCGCCTCAAACGGTGACGGCAGCTCCGTCTGCTCCCACAGAGGCCTGACGAGTCATCGCTCTTGTTTAAAGATGATTCCCTGCTGTTTTAATTCTCATGGCAAAATCACTAACACACAAACACAGGATTAGACGCAGAAAGACATGCCCATATACAGAAGAAGATACCAAGAGGATACCAAGAAGACAAGAGACACACACATACACACACCAACCCTCACCACACAAAGGGTCCAACAGAGTGCAGCTCCAGCTCCGAGTCAGGATGACAGACGAGCCAGACATAGGCAGATGAAGGTCAGACAGGTGAACTAGACATGGCTGTGTGTGCTACCCGGGCTAACCAGGTGGCACTGCACCACCACAATATCATTGCCTCGACGCCCCAAAAAAATGGAACATGAAAATCAGGTAACTTGGCGTAAAACGCAACCCTACCTCAAAATCAGTAGACTTTTAAAAAAAAAAAGTGATAGATGACATTTTTGAGTGGCAACCAGGGAAAGTGTTGGGGGATAAAATGGTGATGGTTTCTGTGAGAAGTACCAGCAAGGGGCATGTTAGCCCGGCTGTGAAATATGGTCATGAAAGTGTTTGCACCAGAGTTAAGCTGGTTGTAGCTGCTACATTTCTGGTTTAGTGGCACGGTTTTTTATTTTTTTATTTCACCTTTATTTAACCAGGTAGGCTAGTTGAGAACAAGTCCTCATTTACAACTGCGACCTGGCCAAGATAAAGCAAAGCAGTGCGATACAGACGACAGAGTTACACATGGAATAAACAGGCATAAAGTCAATAACACAATAGAAAAAATAACGTCTATTTACACTGTGTGCAAATGGCGTGAGGAGGTAAGGCAATAAATTAGGCCATAGTAGCGAAATAATTACAATTTAGCAGATTAACACGAGTGATAAATGAGCAGATTATGTGCAAGTAGAGATACTGGTGCGCAAAAGAGCAGAAAAGTAAATAAAAACAATATGGGGATGAGGTATGTAGATTGGGTGGGCTATTTACAGATGGACTATGTACAGCTGCAGCGATCGGTTAGTTGCTCAGAGAGCTGATGTTTTTTGTTAGTGAGGGAAAAATAAGTTTTAAAAATATATGAATATAAGTTGTTTTGAGTGCAGAGATTTTATTTTCAAGATATAGAAACTCTCTCTCTCATTGCATATGAAATCAATCAATAAAAACAGCTTAGGAAAAAGGCCCTTGATTGATATAGAATGATCCATAGGCCTAAATGCTATAGCTAGCATGCTGTGCTAACTATGAGCCCTACACCAGGCTATATAATCACATCTGGCCTTGCAGCCACATCAATAGCACAAAGCCAGTTGCAGCTGCTGCTTTACCAGCACTTAACATTTAACAATTCCGCTCCATTAGGAAAGTGTACACATTGCCACGGGCGGCTCAGCCATTTTTAACACTGAAAATCCACTTAATTGACTTCCTCCAGGCACTGGAACCCAAGTGGACGATTCTTCTTTAAAAGCTCTTTATTATTCCAGAAAAGCTCATTCTTTTTCATAGGGCTGGAAGCTTCCTCTGTGTCTCATGGCACAGACAGAGATGAGTCTAAACATAACTGTAGCGTAGCTAAGCGTAAAGAGATACCGCCCAGGGAGAGGTAGAATGATGAGGATATACAAATAAAAATAAACTCATTCACTGTTTTCTTACCTTATAATTCCCTCCGTTTCCTATTAATGATTGAGACAGTTATGTATCATTTGTGCAGGCAGGTGGGGGGTGGAAGGTGATGCAGCATTAAAATGTATTAACAACTTTGAAAGAGACAAGCAGGCATTTTTCTGAGGAGGAACTACTGCTTGCCCTAACCTGCCTCTGGAAAAGCACAAATTTAATATCCACGGCACGATCGGGAGCAGAGAAGGTCACAGGGGACACGTCGAGAGTGAAGTTTTATTATGTGGCTCCAAGTTTATGGAATAGCGGTAGAGGGTGGAGAATAGATTCTCAGAGGCTCTCCTGTCTATCGCAGACCGCATCTTGACAGAGAGGATTTAAAAGGTCGGGGGAGTGTTCAGATATCCCAGGATCCTTCGGGGGAGGATAAGGATGGCATGTTGCAGGGATTTGGCATCTCCTTCCATCTCCTCCCTTTCCATTTCTTTTTGCAAACCACACACTTGCCTCGCTCATGTGTCTGTCGCGCAGCATAGGCCTATATTCAACATTCTGTGGGACAAGACTGAGGGTCTAAGGGAACCCAGAACACCAAGCCGTTGAGAGCCAGAAGCGCAACCTGATAGGGTGATATTGAATTTGGATATTGATGACTAATCTGAATCGGATAGCCCTATTGGATTGTTGTGCTACCATCATCAGCAAAAGACAAGGTGATTCTACTGACAAACAAATCCCAGATTGAGTGCAATGTACTGTAACCCATTACTTCCCTAAAGTATCTATTACCCCCCTTTTTCCTGTCCTGCTAAGCATTCGAAACGTGATGAGTACTTTTCGGGAATCAGGGAAAATGTATGGAGTAAAAAGTACATTGTCGTTAGGAAAAGTGTTAAAGTAAATGTAGTCAAGTATTTTTTACTTAAGAACTTTACATCACTGCATCTCAGCCCCTCAGACAGAACTGGGGACCTCTGACACTCATTTGTGTTAACAAAATCTTTGCCATACCCCTAGGCAATATAATAAGCTTTTGTCTGTGTACACAGCAATTAATGTGAAAGTCACACCACTCAAAGTAATGCTCCACACACTGCAGTGATCACCAGACTGCAGCTCTGTCGCACGCTGGGTATGTACATAGTCAAGTGGTAGGCTTTGAGGGGACTCCTATGGTAGGTACACCTAGAGCTCATCTCTTGGCAGTAGTACTGTAGACTACTCTTTCACTGACCTCAATCCAGAGTCTCTCAGAGCGTTCACTGTCAGCCCACTGACACCTCGATCAGATCACAGCAAAATCAGTCAACTTGAACAGAAAAATAATCATGAGGCATCAAAGTAATATTAAGAAATGCTATAGATGGAAGGAATATAGTTTCAAAACCTACCAAAAAACAATTCTGCAACAAATTCAATCCCTTTTAGACAACTTCCAGAACAAAACGTTCAACTGTAATAGTGAAGGTGTAAATTGGCAGTAGAAAATCTCGGTCTGACCTCTAAGCTTCCCTATCAAATCTAAAAAATCTCAAATAGAAAACTCAAGAAAATTAACGACAATGACAAATGGTTTGATGAAGAATACAAAAATCGAATAAATTAATTGAGAAACCTGTCCAACCATAAACACACAGACCCGGAAAACCTGATGGTGAATCAATGTTTGGATCAAAATCATGTTTGGGTAAACCATTTCTCCAATTTTTTTGGGCTCTATAACAAAGAACAAAAACATATACATAATCAAATACAAATCAATTTAAGACTACCAGAAGCCACTGGATTCTCCAATAACCTTGAACTACAGGACAAAATAAAAACCCTCCTACCCAAAAAGGCTGTGGTGTTGATGGTATCCTCAATGAAATGATCAAACATACAGACAGAAAACTCCAATTGGCAATACTAAAACTCTTTAACGTCATCCTTAGATCTGGCGTCATCCCCAATATTTGGAACCAAGGACTGATCACCCCAATCCACAAAAGTGGAGACAATTATGACCCCAATAACTACCATGGAATACGCGACAACAGCAACCTTAGGAAAATCCTCTGCATTATCATTAACTGCAGACTCGTACATTTCCTCAGTGAAAACAATGTACTGAGCAAATGTCCGTGTTTTCTAACAGTTGTAATACTGTGTCCACCCGTGGTGGTGAGAAACTGTTAGGCTTGCAGAAAATTATGAAACGTGTTGCAGATTAAACAATGTACAGTGGGGCAAAAAAGTAGTCAGTCAGCCACCAATTGTGCAAGTTCTCCCACTTAAAAATATGAGAGGCCTGTAATTATCATCATAGGTACACTTCAACTATGACAGACAAAATGAGGGAATAAAATCCAGAAAATCACATTGTAGGATTTTTAATGAATTTATTTGCAAATTATGGTGGGAAATAAGTATTTGGTCAATAGCAAAAGTTTATTTTGTAATGTCTATTATTTTGGAACTTCTGTGAGTACTTTTTACTGTTCAATTTTATTGTTTATTTTACTTTTGTATATTATCGACTTCACTTGCTTTGTCAATGTAAACATACAGTTGAAGTCGGAAGTTTACATTTAGGTTGGAGTCATTAAAACTTGTTTTCAACCACTCCACAAATGTCTTGTTAACAAACTATAGTTTTGGCAAGTCAGTTAGGACATCTACTTTGTGCATGACACAAGTAAATCTTTCCTACAATTGTTTACAGAGATTATTTCACTATCACAATTACAGTGTGTCAGAAGTTTACATACATTAAGTTGACTGGGCCTTTAAGGAGAATTTTATCTAAAGTTCCATGCATAACACTTGAATTTATCAACATTTATAATCAGTATTTCTATGAATTCACGTGGCTCTCTGCAATATCACTGCATGTTTTGGAACTACTGAACATAACACGCCAACGTAAAATAAGATTTTTGGATATAAATATGAACGTTACCGAACAAAACATACATGTTTTGTGTAACATGAAGTCCTATGAGTGTCATCTGATGAAGATCAAAGGTTAGTGATTCATTTTATTTCCATTTGTGCTTTTTGTGACTCCTCTCTGTGGCTGGAAAAACGGCAGGGTTTTTATGTAGTTGGTGGTTACCTAACAATCGTTTGTGGAGCTTTCGCAGTAAAGCCTTTTTGAAATCAGCCACTGTGGCTGGATTAACGAGAATTTTATCTTTAAAATGGTGCCTAATACTTAGGCAGAAATTTTATTTATGAGATTTCTGTTGATTTGTATTTGGCGCCCTGCAAATTCATTGGCTGTTGGCGAGGGATTCTGCTAGCGGAAAGGAGTTCTGGTCCTACACAGGTTAAACAGCTTGGAAAATTCCAGAAAACAATGGCATGGCTTTAGAAGCTTCTGATAGGCTAATTGACATCATTTGAGTCAATTGGAGGTGTACCTGTGAAATCATTTCAAGGCCTACCATCAAACTCAGCGCCTCTTTGCATGACATGGGAAAATCAAACGAAATCAGCCAAGACCTCAGAAAAGAATTTGTAGACCTCCACAAGTTTGGTTCATCTTTGGGAGCAACTTCCAAACGACTGAAGGTACCACGTTCATCTGTACAAACAATAGTACGCAAGTATAAACACCATGGGACCACACAACTGTCATACTGCCAAGGAAGGAGATGCGTTCTGTCTCCTAAAGATGAACATACTTTGGTGCGAAAAACACAAATCAAACCCAGAATAACAGCAAAGGACCTTGTGAAGATGCTGGAGGAAACAGGTACAAAATTATCTATAACCACAGTAAAACGAGTCCTATATCGACATAACCTGTAAGGCCGCTCAGCAAGGAAGAAGCCACTGCTCCAAAACCGCCATAAAAAAGCCAGACTACGGTTTACAACTGCACATGGGGACAAAGATCGTACTTTTTGAAGAAATGTCCTCTGGTTTGATGAAACGGTTTGGCCATTATGACCATTGTTATGTTTGGAGGAAAAATGGGGAGGCTTGCAAGCTGAAGAACACCATCCCAACCGTGAAGCTCGGGCGTGGCAGCATCATGTTGTGGGGGTGCTTTGCTGCAGGAGGGACTGGTACGCTTCACAAAATAGATGGCATCATGATGACGGAAAATTATGTGGATATATTGAAGCAACATCAGTCGAAGTTTAAGCTTGGTCGCAAATGGGTCTTCCAAATGGACAAAGACCCCAAGCATACTTCCAAAGTTTGTGGCAAAATGGCTTAAGGACAACAAAGTCAAGGTATTGGAATGGCCATCACAAAGCCCTGACCTCAGCCCTATAGAAAATGTGTGGGCAGAACTGAAAAAGCACGTGCGAGCAAGGAGGCCTACAAACCTGACTCACCAGCTCTTTCAGGAGGAATGGGACAAAATTCACACAAACTTATTGAGGGAAGCTTGTGGAAGGCTACCCAAAATGTTTGACCCAAGTTAAACAATTTAAAGGCAATGCTACCAAATACTAATTGAGTGTATGTAAACTTCTGACCCACTGGGAATGTGATGAAAGAAATAAAAGCTGAAAATAAAATCGCTCTAGTATTATTCTGACATTTCACATTCTAAAAATAAAGTGGTGATCCTAACTGACCTAAAACAGGGGATTTTTACTAGGATTAAAATGTCAGGAATTGTGCAAAATGTATTTGGCTAAGGTGTATATAAAACTTCTGACTTCAACTGTACCTAATTACATTTTGGAAGCTAATAGATTGTGTTTAGTTAACAATTACGATGTCTCATATTTTATCAGAAGATACTATTAACACGTACATTTGACTGGACACCCAAGATAGGCTATGGCCCCCCTCTCGAGATGGTCTCAGTTCGGTTCGCTTCAGGGGCTCTTTTGAGTGTTCACACTGAACGAAAAATGTACAGAGTACAGAAAAATTTGCTTAAAGGGACCAAGTGTGAAAACACCATTAAAATATGACTGAGATTGTTATTTTAAAAGAGGACTATATGTGAAAACACCCTTACTTACCGAAAGGAGCTTCCACGTGATTGGACGAACATGGCGCGGAATTCCAGACCAGCTCAACTTTCGTAATTCCTCTGAAAGGGGAACAGACAGAGAATTACATTATGACATTTTCAAAGAACATACAAGACCACTGAGATTCTTTGCCTGCAGAAAACAAAAGAAAAAAGACAATAATTGAACACACATTTCATCAATTACATATTATACTACAAAACCTTAGGATACAGATACACCTAGAGCATCAGCCTAAGGCATTTCTCATATTTCCTGGAAAGACAGCGCCATGCGTAGTTACTGTGTAGCCTATTTCCCCCAAAGACTCCGAATTGCCTGTTATCCAACACATACATACACCGTGATGCCAGGAAATGAACCCAAAACATGTGTTGGCTCTACAGGAAAACATATTTCCTTGAAAGACAACACCATGAAGCTTTCTGATTTGGTGTATATTTTCCCCCAAATTCCCAATATCCTACACATGCAAATGAATTTCAAATCCAAAGCTTCTCCTCTGTCTCTGACATCCATAACATTAGCATTTGACGGGTTTAAAGAGGTTTCCCACCACATGGTCAGGAGGCCGCCTTCTGGGGGTCAGGAGGCCGCCTTCTGGGGCCCACGAGCGTTAATGTGAATCAATCTCAGAGATGCAAATTGGACTTTTAAATTGGAAAAGAGGGGCTCCCCCTGGGTCTATAAAACCACCAGAAAATATTGTTTATGCTGGATTCTTCATATTGGCTGTGTCCCAATTGGCAACCTATTCCCTATGTAGTGCACTTTTGACCAGGGCACATTAGTGCTCTGGTCAAAAACAGTGTACTACTGTATATAGGAAATAGGGTCCCATTTGGGACGCAGCCGTGGTTTAATTCTGGATTCTTTCACATAATGTCCACTGCATACTTCAAACTCTGCGGGAGTGGGCAGTGCTATTGGCCATGGTAAAGAGTAGTGCACTATAAATGAAATAATAGGGTGCCATTTGGGACACAGACAAGGCCTTCACCTGTGTCATTCAACCATAGTTCACCAACGGCCATGCATCCAACTTCGCTTCAGCCCAACCAAAGTTTAGGACTGCATCATTAACATTCCGTCTGCCTATTCCAATCAAAATTCCACACAAATTCAACAAGAATCTCTTCAGTGTAATTGCATATTGTGCATTGTCTCGCTCGTGTTAGGAGAGCGGGGGGACTGATGTGTGTAAATGAGATGACAACGGCAGGCAAAACAGGTCAACGCCCCTCCCGTTCTCCCTCTGACTCTTCCTTGCTCTCCATCTTTCTATCGTTACCTCTCCTTCCATCCCTCCCACTCTACCTACCTCCATGTAAAAACAAAAGCATCTCTGACTCAGGCCTAAGCTCCCATCTCCACTCTTGCTCAGAGCGCTGGCGCAAAACTGGTATAACACAGCGGACATGTTGATTTGTTCCAAATTACTGCCGGAAAGTTCTAAAGCAAACGCAAGACAGGATTGTGTTAGTGACCGATATTGCAATGGGAAATGTTGGCCCGTTCTAAACTTAGTCCATTGGCTACATCGAGTGTCCCCTTACACAACTACTAATACGTTGTATAGCCCATCACTACTGCTTTGTATACCATAGCCACTTAGGCAAGGCTACATTCTGAGCATGTTTGTTTTTCATCCATTTACCCTTTTATTTATCATTTTCATTCCCAATGAGATTCAAAAACCTTTTTCCAGAAAAGAGCAAAAAGCCAGAAATCAAGCATTCACTATATAAAGCCTATAGGATATAGAAATTGTTCCATATTACCTCTCCGTATCTCCAGGGCCTCTGGTGAGGTACATAGATTCTATAATGAATCACAGCCCACAGCACACTATGGTCGCGTCCCAATAATCTATCCTTCTTCCTGAACTGTGCAATCGTTCACTACTCCCCACATGTTTAAAAGGACAGAATTGGTGTGGGCACGGGCTATAGTTGGTTTCAGTATACCGGTCATATCCTTTCAAATCCATAAAGGGATGCGAACAAGTGCACACTTCAGGAGGAAGGAGATTATTGGGACGCAACACATCAGTATGGAATCGCACAGCATAAAGCTTTTAAACAGAAGCCCCGAGGCTCCCTAGCAGGTAGAGACAGGAAATGTATATAGTTATCAGGACGTAAAGCATACGCCTTCTTGAAACACTAATGCATATATGCACCATTGAAACCATACCGTCAGGCCGTAACAACGCCTGGTATGGCAAATGCACCGCCCGCAACCACAGGGCTCAGAGGGTCGGTGCGGTCTGCATCACCGGGTGCAAACTGCCTGCCCTCCAGGACATCTACAGCCCCCGGTGTCACAAGAAGAACAAAAAGATCATCAAGGACATCAACCACCGAGCCACTGCCTGTTCACTCCATTATCATCCAGAAGGCGAGGTCAGTACAGGTGAATCAAAGCTGGGGACGAGAGACTGAAAAACAGCTTCTATCTCAAGGCCATCAGTCTGTTAAATTAGCCATCACTGTTCGGCCTCCACCCAGTACCCGGCCCTGAACTGTACCGTCACTAGCCGACTGCCACCCGGTTATTCTACCACGCACATAGACTGCTGCCCTATGCACTTGTTTAAATAAGGTTTTAGTTATTTCATATGTATATACTGAATTCTACATCAACGCCATCCTTTTCAACAATTGCTGTATATATACACACTATCCTATCCTACGTATTCTACAGGTGTGTGTGTGTGTGTGTGTGTTTACTACATGATTCCATGTGTGGTATTTCATAGTTTATGTCTTCACTATTATTCTACAATGTAGAAAATAGTTAAACTAAAAGGAAAACCCTTGAATGAGTAGATGTGTCCAAACTTTTGACTGGTACTGTATTTGTACTCCATTGCTCGTCCTAATATTACATATATTTCTTAATTCCAGTCTTGTACTTTTAGATGTGTGTATTGTTAGATACTACTGGACTGTTGGAGCTAGGAACACAAGCATTTCGCTACACCCACAATAACATCTGCTAAGTATGTGTACGCGACCAATACAATTTGATGGAGATGATTTGAATGGCATGGGCTTGGTAACCCAAACCTAACCTTCTAGAGCCACAGGGCAGCTGTTGGGAAGGAGAGGAGAGGCATGATGAAATGATGCAGAAGAAAGAGGGATGAGAGAAGACTGCGGGACGGGGGAGTGCAAGGGGGGGGCAGAGCGAGGAGAGAGAGAGAAGGAAGGGAGCAGAGAAAAAAAAAAGAGGTAGATAGACAACAGTGGAGGGAGAACCACACCACATTCACAGTTACACTGAGGTGGCAGCTTTAACGAACCCCAAGGCTTTACAGGGAGGGAAGAAACGTAATAGGGAAAGGAATCCACTCAATGAATTAAATACAGAGCTACTCAACGGTGTCTCTCCTCAGTCTGCACTCTGCACCTTCGAACCCTCATCTGCGCCGTCAGCAGCATTAATTGATTCATTTATCTTACTAGCCGTTAATTAAAACTACCTGTTTCCCAACTGACATTAATCTCACAGTGGGGAGAGAGAGTCGGACACAGACTTACACACTCTCTCTCCTCGGGCGCTGATGACCTGGAAAGACGACCGTTCTCATGGCCATACGTGCAAGGCTTCTGTGTTTGGGAGGGCTGGAGGTCAGACATTTACCTGGCACCAATCTGGCCAGCGGTGTGAGAGCATCTGCCCGCTGCAGCCATACATCACAGACGGAACACCACGGGACGTGACGGAACACGCCCTCTGTGCTCGACGCATTCTAAAACACTACTCGAAAAATCTAAAAACTGGGGAAATCTCTAATGACATTCTATTCACGCATAGGGATTAGGTCAACAGTACATGGGTACCTCTGGTTGAAAGTAGAGCACTAATGGTTAACATGAGTGCACTATAAAAAGGTAATAGAATATGATTTAAGATGTGGTCTGCGTGCCCCTTCAACATCCCATCCCGAGCTGACTCAGTCAGTGCACGGATGAGGAAATGCCATCCGGAGCTCCTGCTACACGGAGAAAAAAAAACACGACCTTGCTCAGTTTCCTCGAGCCTGGTCTTAAATTGCAAATGCCGTTTCATTAGTGGCCGTCTCGTTTCACGGAAAACACCGCTTTTTCAAGAATATATATATATATATCACTTGTTCATTAGAATAAAACAGCAAAGCCTGAAACACTAGTTGAACAAGGTCCCCCAGGGACGTGGACCCAGGGCTAAATCAAATCAGAAGTCTCAGAGCCCTGAGTGAGATTATGAGGAAAAGCACAGTGTGAAGCACGCAGTCAGTCAGTATGCATTGTGTCTGTGAGCTATGAGGGTAATCTAAGAGAAACCGAGAAAAGGCATATCGTAGACAGGGTGACACAGGCCGAGTCAAATAATTAAAGCCGAATGCCAATTAAATAAAAACGCCAACACAGACTACTAATGACAAATAGAATATCCCGTAGGCCTATTTCTATAGCAAAGACACTGAAAGTGTGTAGACCTGGCTGAAAATGAACTTTAAAACTGCAACAATATGAGGGGTGTAGAATTGCAGAAGGAAAGCAGCTTTAAAACAAACCGTCATGTTCACTAAATCCTAGGGGAAGCACTGTGTTGCATCATAGAACCTCTGCCCCGCGGAGGTCACTTCCTATCCCAGACACCTTGTCCTTTAGACTACTGGGTTAATGATTTATTCATGAGCTCACACGGGATAGGCCTTGTGGCTACAGTACATTTTC
Source organism: Oncorhynchus mykiss (assembly GCF_013265735.2). NCBI lineage: Eukaryota > Metazoa > Chordata > Actinopteri > Salmoniformes > Salmonidae > Oncorhynchus > Oncorhynchus mykiss. The sequence goes on from NC_048579.1 coordinate 47,379,348, forward strand.
GCTTGTGGCCGCGCCGGTACTTCGTAACACCGTGTGTTTAAGCATTTTAACAGCTGTATCCCTATGGGAGAAGTTGAAGTAATGGATGCTAAATACCTTCAATATTGCAATGTTTATAATGTACGGTACAATCCCAACACAGATTGTGTCGTTCAAATCTCCAGATGGAGAGTCAAGTGCTTGGATTTGAGTCCACATCCTGTGTGTGTGCGTGAAAGAGGAATTTAAAAAAAATGGTTTTGTTTTTTTTAAAGGCAGAGAAAGACAGGCCATTTATCAGGAAAGATGAGAGCTGTCAGTCTGTGTGCTGACTGAGTGAGGAAGTGATGGCAGAGGGAGGCAGACAGTTGGCAGGCCGGAGCCATGCACTAGTCAGACACGACTCAGATGGAGGGGGCAATGGTGCGAACAGACAGCCAAGAGGTCCTCACACACAGCTCACATTCATAGACACACACTACAAAACAAACACTTCCTTGTCGGTGTCTGACATAGGCCGAGAAAAACCATAAAGTGATAGGCTATTTCAGACAGTGACAGCAGATCCCGTAGGCCTATTCCTGTCATGGCCGACAACAACCCAATAAAGAAATTAGAGCTAAGCCTAACTCCACATCCCGAGCAACATCCTGCTGCACTCTGTCTCGTGTAGTCCTGTAAAACTAACGCGGAGAGGCTACAATATTCGTGGCAGACAGATCCCCATTTCTTCCAACGCAGGGAGCCCAAGACAACATCCCCAGCAGACAAACTAGGGCCTACCACCACATCATCCCTATCATGGCTAACAAGAATGCCATCCGGCCTGACGCATTTATTCGGCGCTGTAAAAGTTTTAGCTGATGCTCTAAACCTTAAGCACTGAGTCTGTCTGTGTGAGAGACAGAGTACCGTGCTGTTAACTCAGGTAAAGGACGAAGAGACAAGCAGCTGGTGACGACAGGCTCGTGAACTAATGGGAGTCCAGTAAAAAGATACTCCTCCGTATTACCACCTGGCTTCTGGACGATGAAATGTAGTCTACGTCCCAAATGGCACCCTATTCTTCCCTATAAAGCGCACTACTTTTGACCCAAGCATATATGGTGCACTAGGCCCATATAGGAATTGGGCTTCCATTTGGGACGCAGACATGGTGAGATATAGTGCTGGTGACTGGGAAGTGAACGGTACAGTAAGGACCCAGTCAACTCCCCCTAGCCCGGCCTCTCAAAGTCACTGCAGAGAGAGGTGGTCGGCTTCTTAAACTGATTGCATTATAAATTCCTCTGCTTCTTATAAATTATCCTACTTCACCCGTGAAGTTAACGTACAATATTCTAATTTCAGATGACACTTTTCAAAACCAACTTATTTAAACTTCTCCCTAAAGTCTCTAAAGTGTGTGTATGATGCCAGCTTTTTAATGAGGCTGAGTAAAAATGAAATGTTTTAAGGTCTAAAATATACTGTAGACGAAGTGGCAGTTTTGAGTGCAGGGATTATGAAGAGGCCCCCAGATCTATATATTATTTGTGATTTGGTTCATGGGGAGTTCATACTCTTGGGAATACAAAGTTCTGCCACTGTAATCTAGTGAGTCATACTACCACTGTCAAGGCATCCGCATGCTTCCCAGCCGAAACAATTCGGAGGAGTTTGCGCATACAAAGTATTCAGACCCTTTGACCTTTTCTAGATTTACGTTACACCCTTATTCTAAAATAGATTAAATTGTTATCCTCAATCTACACACAATACCCAATAATGACAAAGGGGAAAAAATGATTGAGACATTTCTGCTCATTTGTTTAAAAAAAATATACAACACTGAAACACACATTTACATTACATAAGAATTCAGACCCTTTACTGAGTACTTTGTTGAAGAACCTTTGGCAAAGATTACAGCCTAGAGTCGTCTTGGGTATGACGCCACAAGCATGGCACACCTGTATTTGGGGAGTTTCTCCCATTCTTCTATGCAGATCCAGCTCTGTCAGGTTGGATGGGGAGTGTCACGGCACAGCTATTTTCAGGTCTCTCTTGAGATGTTCGATCAGGTTCAACTCCGTGCTCTGGCTGGGCCACTCAAGGACATTGAGACTTGTCCCGAAGCCCAGCGTTGTCTTGGCTGTGTGCTTAGGGTCGTTGTCCTGTCGGAAGGTGAAACTTCGAACCAGTCGGAGGTCCTGAGCGCTCTGGAGCAGGTTTTCATCAAGGATCTCTGTACTTTGCTCCGTTCATCTTTGCCTCCTGACAGTCCCCCACAGTTGCTGCCGCTTGAAAAACATCCCCACAGCATGATGCTGCCACCACCATACTTCACAGTAGGGATGTTGCCATGTTTCCTACATAACTTATGCTTGGCATTCAGGACAAAGAGTTCGATCTTGGTTTCATCAGACCAGAGAATATTATTTTCCATGGTCTGAGAGACTTTAGGTGCCTTTTGGTAAACTCCAAGCGGGCTGTCATGTGCCTTTTACTGAGGAGTGGCTTCCGTCTGGCCACTCTACCATAAAGGCCTGATTGGTAGAGTGCTGCTGATTGGTAGAGTGCTGCAGAGATGGAAGGTTATCCCATCTCCACAGAGGAACTCTAGAGCTCATTCAGAGTGACCATCGGGTTCTTGATCACCTCCTTGACCAAGGCCCTTCCGGCCAAACTGAGCAATAGGGGGAGGTGAACAGCTCTAGGAAGGGTTTTGGTTGTTCGAAACATCTTCCATTTAAGCATGATGGAGGCCATTGTGTTCTAAGGGACCTTCAATGCTGCAGAAATGTTTTGGTGACCCTTCCCCAGATCTGTGCCTCGACATGATCCTGTCTCGGGGCTCTATGGACAATTCCTTTGACATCATGGCTTGGATTTTGCTCTGACATGTACGGTCAACTCTGGGACCTAATATAGACAGGTGTGTGCCTTTACAAATAATGTCCAATCAATTGAATTTACAACAGGTTGACTCCAATCAAGTTCTAGAAACATCTCAAGGATGATCAATGGAAACAGGTTGCACCGGAGCTCAACATTGAGTTTCATAGCTAAGGGTCTGAATATCGGGGCGGCAGGGTAGCCTAGTGGTTAGAGCGTTGGACTAACCGGAAGGTTGCGAGTTCAAACCCCCGAGCTGACAAGGTACAAATCTGTCGTTCTGCCCCTGAACAGGCAGTTAACCCACTGTTCCCAGGCCGTCATTGAAAATAAGAATTTGTTCTTAACTGACTTGCCTGGTTAAATAAAGGTAAAATAAAAAATAATTAAAAAAATAAATTTACGTAAATAAGTATTTTTTAATACATTTGCTAACATTTTAAAAACTGTTTTTGCTTTGTCATTATGGGGTATTGTGTGTAAATCGAGGAAAAACACATATTTCATACATTTTCGAATGAGGCTATAATGTAACAAAATGTGGAAAAAGTTTTTGAATGCACTGTATATTATGACAACGTTTTGTGACATTCTTGTTAGTTTTGGACTTCGGTAAGGGTTTTTTCGGCTGTTTGGGCTCACAAAAACATTTTGAGGCAAGCCGAAGTCTACATCCCTTCATTTGTGATTGGTCAACAGTAGTGATTCTTCATTAATGGGAGTTGAAAGTCCATGTTGCCCAGCAACAGCCCCAAAACATCACTGCTCTCGAGGAGATCTGCATGGAGGAATGGGCCAAAATACCAGCAACAGTGTGAAAACCTTGTGAAGACTTACAAAAAAAACATTTGACCTCTGTCCTTGCCAACAAAGGGTATATAACAAAGTATTGAGATAAACTTTTGTTATTGACCAAATACTTATTTTCCACCATAATTTGCAAATAAATTCATAAAAAATCCTACAACGTGATTTTCTGGATTGTATTCCCTCATTTTGTCTGTCATAGTTGAAGTGTACCTATGATGAAAATTACAGGTCTCTTCTCTTTTTAAGTGGGAGAACTTGCACAATTGGTGGCTGACTAAATACTTTTTTGCCCCACTGTATAACTGGCATGGACAGGCAAAAACAACTGGTATTGGTGACAAAACAGTTGACTGTGTGCCAAGTAATTACGCACAAAGGAATTAGCAATCAGAAGAGGGAGACAACTGGCACTTGATGGCCTGCCTGGCGAGACCTGCCACAGTAGAGCAGCTTTAGGCCTAGGGCATCACCATGAGACATAATCATCACAGTAGTTGTCATTTAGCCTCTGGTCTCAAATGACCACTGAGGTGTGAAATAGTGTACCACACCAGACAGACACTTCAGCTGCTATAGTGGTTCAACTCTCCAAGACGGAGATGCTGTTTCTGTTTTTTGAGAGGGGAGTGTCTTGCGCTCCTAATCTACGTTCCACTCTCCAGGGGGGTATTCATCATTGGATGATGTCGTCTTAAAAGACAACTTAACTAGCCATCCGGTGCTTGACCTGGGATATCTACTCTCTTGACTAAACCCTGAGCCTATTTACTAGAAAACCATATTTTGGAGGATCATATTTTCATACACAACGGAGAGATGCATCAGAAATTCCATTCCCCGTACAGATTCAAAAAAAATTACTAATTGAGTTAATAGTTGACATAAGAATTAAATTGAACTACAGAATGTCGTGGCTGTGGTGGTAAGCCTATAATATTGGGAAATGGCTGTGTAACAAGATTGTCAACTGTAACTGTGGAGACAGAGACAGGGACAGACAGACCGAGACAGACAGAGACAGAGAGACCGACAGAGACAGAGAGACAGACAGGTGTAAGAAGAGGCAGAGAGAGAGAAAGGTAGATATGCAGAGAAAAACGATAAGTAGCAGCAGTAGCGTTTAGAGGCTGCAGCAAGAGAAGGAGTTCCATAGATCAGCAGCTCCCCCAACTGTAGCAGGCAGAGAGAGGCAGATGAAAAGAGATGGAGAGAGACACAGCAGAAAGAGAAGAGGTAGAGTCAGAGACTAACAAGAGGAAGAAAGAGGGAACGCAAGTCAGCAAAAGAAAGGAGAAAGGGCAGAGAGTAAAATGGGAGTGTATGTGGGGAGGGAGGGGTTTAGTGTCCAGGGAAGATTGCCAGGGATGAAGTGAGGTAGAGTAGGAGAGAGAAAGTCTAAGCAAGGCCTAATCAGAGGAAAGAGCATCGCCATGGAAACGGCTATGTTTCCGCCATCAGAGAGAGAGGTAATTGGCTGGTGTTCGCCGCTCTTAGTCTCTCAAAATAAACTGTAAAAGCTGATGCTGTGACTCGCAAAATTCAGCTCACACAACTACACGCTGGCATCTATACTATGGTTTCTGAAAACACTCATTAAAAAGCAGAAGGACAGGGATAAAATATACACTGTTCCAAATGGTGCAGATCAAATGTTTCAGTCAGAAGGCAGGGAGGGACAGAACTAGCCAAACTTGCCTCTTTCAAAGTGGTTAAATTTTATCGCAAGAAAGGACATTAGATTAAGATCATGAGTCACATGTGTCTGGAATGGCAGTCTATTTGTCATAGGCCAATATTCCACAACTTTTGACCAGGTGCCATTTCAAAATGCAGCCCATGTACAGTATCTTTATCAGTTATCAGTCATTGCTTAACTAGACCCCTGCCTGAGGCCAGGCCAAAGCAGTATCAATGAGTTAGCCAGCTAGCTCTGATAAGAAAGCTAAACAAGCTTTTTTTATTATTATTCTTATTGTTTGAGGAAACCTTTGTTTTGAAGCTAATTTAATGCAATTCTACGTAGCTTAACCAGACTCATGATTTCTTTTAGGCAGGCTATTTTATCATAATAAATAATGGAAAATAAAAAATAAAGTGCAGACCAGATTTGACCAAATTTTATTCTGCAACCAAATATGTTTTATGATCATTTATATTAACCCTCAATTTAATTACAATACTGTTCAAAGTTTGGGGTCACTTAGAAATGTCCTCGTTTTTGAACGAAAATCACATTTTTGTTCATTAAAATATCAAATTGATCAGAAATACAGTGTAGACATTGTTAACGTTGTAATTGACTATTGTAGCTGGAAAGAGCTGATATTTTATGGAATATCTACATAGGCGAACAGAGGCACATTATCAGCAACCATCACTCCTGTTTCCAATGGCACGTTGTGTTAGCTAATCCAACTTTATCATTTTAAAAGGCTAGTTGATTATTAGAAAAACATTTTTGCAATTATGTTAGCACAGCTGAAAACTGTTGTTCTGATTAAAGAAGCAATAAAACTGGCCTTCTTTAGACTAGTTGAGTATCTGGAGCATCAGCATGTGGGTTCGATAACAGGCTCAAAATGGCCAGAAACAAAGAACTTTCTTCTGAAACTCGTCAGTCTATTCTTGTTCTGAGAAATGAAGGCTCTCATATGCAAGAAATTGCCAAGAAACAGAAGATCTCGTACGCTATATACTACTCCCTTCACAGAACAGCGCAAACTGGCTCTAACCAGAATAGAAAGAGGAGTGTCTTATCCGATGTCCTGTGTGAATTTAAGTATGCTCTCTCTAATTCTCTCTCTCTCTCTCTCTCAGAAGACCTGAGCCCTAGGACCATGCCTCAGGACTACCTGGCATGATGACTCCTTGCTGTCCCCAGTCCACCTGGCCGTGCTGCTGCTCCAGTTTCAACTGTTCTGCCTGCGGCTATGGAACCCTGACCTGTTCACCGGACATGCTTTCTGTCCCAGACCTGCTGTTTTCAACTCTCTAGAGACAGCAGGAGTGTAGAGATACTCTGAATGATTGGCTATGAAAAGCCAACTGACATTTACTCCTGAGGTGCTGACTTGCTGCACTCTCGACAACTACTGTGATAATGATCATTTGACCCTGCTGGTCATTTATGAACATTTGAACATCTTGGCCATGTTCTGTTATAATCTCCACCCAACACAGCCAGAAGAGGACTGGCCACCCCACATAGCCTGGCTCCTCTCTAGGTTTCTTCCTAGGTTTTTGCCTTTCTATGGAGTTTTTCTGAGCCACTGTGCTTCTACACCTCCATTGCCAGCATGTAATGGTTATGGGTTGCACCACCATCCCTTGTTAGTAAACACACGCGTAACGAACTTCATTCTCGCCATTGACCGTCAGAGTAGTTGCAGTCACGCTTGTTACGCACAGCAGTGTTGTGGAAAGTAGTATTTTGGAAAGTGTTTTTTCAACGATTTCATTGAAGACATCATGGCAAATAAATCAGGAAAAGCGAAGTCCAAGTCTAAGTATACAGATTTGCACCAGATTATAGAAGAGATTGATCGGGAAAGTGAGACAGATTTTTTGTTTGAGGAATCTTTGAGTGAAAACAGTTATGATTCAAACATCGAGGAGCTGTTTCTGCAAGGACAGGACGTACTTCTGGTTTGGTAAGTGCTAATGCCGTTTTATGAAATATAAACATATTATTTATTTTTTGCAAAAATATTTATTTTTTGTTTTTTTGCAATGAAATGTGTGATGAAATGTGTAAAGTACACATTGCCTATAGTGTGTGTGTGTGTGTGTTTGTGTGTACGACCCATAACCTGTGTGTGTATGTATATATTCCATGTCAGATATATATATTTTCCATTTTTTATTCAAATGGAATGGAGTAGAACAGCAAACACACACATGGCCACTGCACGTGCTACTCCTCTCCATTTCCATATGAAATAGCCATTGGGTGCTGTTGGGGGGAGGGCAGGCCCACAACACTGGCCGGAGTTGAATGGAACAGCACTTTACCTTAGTGACTGTTCCCTCTGCTCTATACAATACATATGTTTATTTTATGTGATGATAAATGGCTCATACAATATAAATATTTTTTTTATGATTTCTTTCACAGTGATAGCGACTCCGACTGGAAGCCCCTGGTGCCAAGGTGCCCATCCCCCACTGAAGCGGGTTCATCCATCTGGACTCCTGCTGTCTCCGGCTCCACACCTACCCCCGCCCGGCCATCTAGAGGTGTGAAGACAGTGACAACGAAGCGGAGGAGGGGAAATGTGGAATCTGCTGGCAGAGAGGTAGAGGGGAAATGGCACTCCTGGAGGAGGATGTGGAGCCACATCCTCCAATATTCTGACCAAAAAGGCCACCAGGACCTCAGCTCGACATGACATCAAAATACAGCCCCATGCAACTTTTTCAATTGTTTTTCACCCCGGCAGTTGTTGATTCCCTGGTGTGTAATACTAAACAAGTATGGGGCTAGGAAGCAAGCAGGAAAGAAAGAGGCATGGAAGCCCATTTCCATGTCAGACCGTTTCTGCTACTTTTCACTGCTCCCCCACCCCACTGTCATGTCCTCTACAAGGTTTTTAAATATCTCACGGGCGCTTCACATCAGTGACCCAGAAGTTGATGAGAATGACAGGAGAGGCACCGCAAGGTTTGACAGGCTCTGCAAAGTCAAACCTCTCTACCCCAGCATGGTTGAGGCCTGCAAGATCCATTTTCAGCCCGCCCAGAACTTGTCCATAGATGAGAGGATGGTAGCCTCAAAGGCCAGAATTGGCCTAAAACAATACATGCGTAACAAACCAACTGTGGGGGGTTCCAAGTGGGGTTCCAAGCTGTTTGTTTTGGCTGATTCTGTGTGTGCATACACATGCAATTATTTTGTCTAAGAGGGGAAGAACACTTGTGCGACTGGTAAAGGACTTAGCTATGACTCTGTTATGGAGTTATTGGATTTTCAACTGCTGGGGAAGGGTGGACAAACTCTTTGTGGACAACTTTTACACAAGCCCTACCCTGTTGGCAGACCTGAGGAAGCTGGAGGTGTGGGCCTGTGGCACCATTCGGACCAACAGAGTGGGCTTTCCGAAGACCAAGGTAAATGACATGCCTAAGCGGGCTGAGCGGGGTACCATGCGATGGATCTGTGAAGATGGCCTGCTGTTTGTGAAGTGGATGGACACCAGAGAGGTGGTGATGTGCTCCACTATCCATAAGTCCTTCAGTGGCGATCACGTCGTCAGGCGTGTGAAGGACGCTACTGGGGCATGGACCACCAAAAATGTCCCCATTCCTGCAGCCATCAAGGACTTCAACAAGAGCATGGGAGGTGTAGACCTATCAGACGCACTGATAGGGTACTACAATGTTCTACATACGACAAAGAAATGGTACACGAAATTGTTTTACCATTTCATTGACATTGCTGTGGTGAATTCCTTCATCCTGCAGAAGGAAATGGCGAAGAGCTGTGGACAGCCCCCCATCTCACAGCTAGCCTTCAGGGAGCTGCTCATCCGTGAGCTTGCTGGCTATATCAGAAAGTCCACTGCGTCACATTCTGCCCCCTCTACCTCCGCCAGCTTTACTCCTGCCTCCAGTGGTGTTCATATGCCACAGTTCATTACTGCAGGCATGACTGTGCCTCAGGGCCAAAAGGGCAAAGCATGGAGGCGCCGTTGTGTTCTGTGTCGCATAAAGTCCCCCATCACCTGCACCACTTGTTCAGTTTGCCTCTGCTTTACATCAGAAAGAGACTGCTATGGGACATAGCACAGGCAGCAAAATATTGTGTAGAGGACTTCCAAAGGGTCTACCCCTGTTTTTTTTTTATGTTTTTTTTTCTAATATTTTTTTTAAACATTTTTATTTAAAAAATTGTGTTAGAATTGCTTTTTGATATGTTGTTTTTAGTTATAGGTCATTTCACCAATTCAGCCACTTGGGTACATTTGGGCAACTTGTGTGGGACACCTGGGTGACTTCATGCGAAATGTCATGTAGCTCACCCATTCCTGAAGTTGTCAGTCTGAAACTTTTCACACCTACAGTTGCCCTCTTGTATTATCCATCAAAATTATCTCCAGCATCCTATTCTAGTACATGTGAAAGATGCTACAACAATAAAAAAAACATATGCTCCCTCTTTCTCTTTTCTTCCACCAGATCTACTGTGTTATATTCTTCTGCATTCAATTAACCTCTTGAAGCTAGGGGGCACTATTTTTACGTTTGGAAAAATAACGTTCCCAAAGTAAATGGCCTATTTCTCAGGACCAGATGCTAGAATATGCATATAAATGACAGATTAGGATAGAAAACACTCTAGTTTCAAAAACTGTCCAAATATTGTCTGTGAGTATAACAGAACTGATATTGCAGGCTAAAACTTGAGGAAAATCCAATCAGGAAGTGCCCCTGTTTTTGAAACCTCTATGTTGTTATGCATCCCTATTGATATCCCCATTTAAAGGGATATCAACCAGATTCCTTTTTCTATGGCTTCCCTAAGGTGTCAACAGCCTTTAGACATAGTTTTGGGCTTTTATTTTGAAGAATGAGCGTGAACAACCACATTGCGAAAGTGGAGAGGTGGGGGCTCTCAGAGTGAGTTGTGCGCAAAAGAGAAAGGTGGCCATTGTTACTCCCGGTCCTAGTGAAAAGCCAACTGTCCCGGTTGATATCTTATCGAATAGATATTTGAAAAACACCCTGGGGATTGATTATAAAAAACGGTTGACATTTTTCTGTGGACATTATGGATATAATTGGAATTTTTGTCTGCGTTGTCGTGACCGCTCTTTCCGGTGGATTCCAGCGCATAACGCACCAAACTAACGGAGGTAAGCGTAATCAGGTGCGTGTACTTACTCAAGATTGACAAGTGCTCCAAACAAAAGACAATGAATAAATTGACAACTCGTAATGAAATAAACCCAAACTTTATCACGTGTAGACTAGGCTCTGCAAACTACATGTCCACTCCTACAATGACAACAGTAAGGCTGTAATAATAATATTTGAATGCATTAACAGAAATTACATAACCAAACAAGTAACGTAGATTCAAAATGATGTTAATTAAGAGTAAATGTACAACAGGTGATATGCCACCGCTGCGGCCTCCACAATGGATTAGTCCACTCAGACAGGCATGAATGAGACAGGTGTCTCATGCCAAATATTGTATATATTCAGTACCAGTCAAAGGTTTGGACACACCTACTCATTGCAGGGGTTTTCTTTATTTTTACTTTTATCTACATTGTAGAATGTAGTAACCCAAAAAGTCTTATACAATATTAATATTTGAGATTCTTCAGTAGCCACCCTTTGCCACTGCTCAATTAAAATAAAAAAAACCTTGGTCAACCAACAGCCTATCGACCAAACAATCAACTGGTCAACTAAATAGGGTCAGCCCTAAAAATGAATCATAGAATGTTGTTTTTGGGACATGATGAAAACATTAATACACGTTAATAATAGTTAAACAGTTAACTAGCCGGGCGACAAGATGTTTTTTTAATTCGCTACCAAGTTAGTTTGTTCTGTTCACTATTATATTTTATAGTCTAGGACTGCCTGCTGCTGCAATGTCCGACTGTCTCTCTCTCCACATGAGAAACAGCCCAATCGTTTTACATGCAGGTAATGAGCGCACTCACAGAAGCGCTAAAGTGTCATTCCGATCCTGGCTGATATGTTGATTTTTATGCGATTGATAAAATATTTAAACTGTGCCTTAATATATTACATTATGAGAAATTATTAAAATCATTTAAATGACTTTTCAGAGAGAGCAGGGTGGGGAAGAGACAGGTGACAGAGTGAGAAAGAGTGAGAATGAGAGAGAAAGATCGAGACAGCAAAAGGGAGACAGATAAGAGGCTGTGAATGAGATCCAGTCATATTCTCACTCTCAGTGATGATAAATGGGTTTGGCCTGCTCTTGCCATGGTCTTTGTGGCCTTAGTGCCGTAAAGCCTGCTCTGTTCCGCTCGATCAGCCTGCCTACCTCTGTCAGGTTCACTGCTCTGTCTGGAGAAACCCAGAAATCCTGACATAAACTGCTCAAAATAAAACACACACACACACAGAGATGGCTGATGAATGCTTGAATTAGAAACAAAAACTGTAAATATTGCATCTGGAATAACCAAAGTACCTGATTGTCACAAAGATTTAGAAAAGACAATTAAGAACAATTATAGAAACTGGGAATGGAAAGGAAAAGAGTGATTAATTTTTTAGGCCTAACGGTTTTAGCCTCGCTCTATCCCATGCCAAGCCCATCTTCTAATCGTTAAACAAGTGAGAGCAGAGAGTGGAGCAGGCAGTCAGTTGTTCACACACACACACACACACCTCTGGATACAAATCCCAACATGGAGGGCTAGAGCCACAAACCAGGCTGAAATCCATCAGGCTGAAGAAAGAATGAAGCGCACACCTTCCCTGATACACACACATCCCCCAACATCAAGGACAAGAGTCAGGGGTCGTTCTACACTAGAGGGCAGCGTCTCCCGGGATTGATAGCTGTGTGATTGAGAGAGGGATGAGTAGATTAGTTTTGAGCGAGAAAGAGCGACAGAGCGAGAGAGATGGAGGTTTAAGCGAGCGCTGTTGGTGGTGAGAGGACTGATAAATGGCTATGTAATTCTACAGATGCTGTGATGAAAAAAGTAAGATGTCGCCAACAGAGATGGTCGCCTCGCTTCGAGTCCTTAGGAAACTATGCAGTATTTTGATTTTTGATTTCTTACATTTTTACCCAAGAAAATCGTAAGTCTTATTACATATAGCCGGGAAGAACTATTGGATATATGAGCGGAGTCAACTTACCAACATTACGACTAAGGAATACGACTTGCCCAAAGATGATCCACTGTTTGGACCAGCACCCAAGACAATGGACCTAATTCCAGAAGCCGGCCCAAAACAATGGCGCTGCAGAAGGGACAGACGGAGCGGCCTTCTGGTCAGGTTCGTAAACGTGTACATCGCCCACCGCTCCCGAGTATACTACTCGCCAATGTCCAGTCTCTTGACAACAAGGTAGATGAAATTCAAGCAAGGGTTGCTTTCCAGAGAGACATAAGAGATGGTAAAATCCTCTGTTTCACAGAAACATGGCTCTCTCGGGATATGTTGTCGGAATCGGTTCAGCCACCAGGCTTTTCCATGCAACACCTCTCTGGGAAGAGCGGGGGTGTACGCTTCATGATTAACGACTCATGGTGTAATCATAACAACATACAGGAACTCAAGTCCTTTTGTTCACCTAACATAGAATTCCTCACAATCAAATGCCAGCTATATTATCTCCCAAGATAATTCTCATCAGTTATTGTGACAGCGGTGTACATTCCCCATCAAACAGACACCAAGACGGCCCTCAAGGACCTTCCCTAGACTCTAGGTAAACTGGAAACCCTATATCCTGAGGCTGCATTTAATGTAACTGGGGATTTTAGAACAAATATAGTGCAATTGTGTAGTGCAATCAATATGCTGATAGAATTTGCTTTGCAATACACTCAATCACTTTTCTTCACAAGCATTTAGCTAAAATCGCATTAACATCTGCTAACCATGTGTATATGACCAATAAAATTTGATTTGACGTCACAGAGGGGAGACCAGGACAAAAACCAGGTCGGCCACCTCAACCACAGGACAACACACCCATCCATCTCTGTCAACAGGCTCTCTCTTTCTCTCCATCAATCGATTCGTCTCCCTTACCCTCTGCCAATCTCCCTCTCTCTCGCTGTCTGTTTTGCCCTCTACCTCTGTGTCTCTTAATTATGGCCTCTGAATTAAGTTCATATTTCATCGTTGGCATCATGTGTCTGGCTAGTCAGCTTGGATATGTAATAAAGCAGCGACAACTCCATTTAAAAAGCAGATCCCGACTGCTGGCCTGGTGTAATCACTGTTGACAGACTTAGAATCACTGACTGTACCCTGCTGCTCTCCCCCTAGCCTCCACCTCCCTCCCCTCAGGAGTCCATAATAATACACAGATGAAGACATGTACTGATATATGGATGGCTTTAAATCCTCTTATGACCTCAAGATAGCGCCATACTGGATTGCCGCCGTTTTGCAAGCGTCGACAGAACTTTGACACTTTGTGATTATTTTGCCATTTATTTTTACTCTATTTTCACTAAATAAATCCGTTATCATTTCTTACTCTTGAACATCAGATCGGCGGTTACTTACCCCAATTCCGATGGTTTTAGCGTTGAAGTATGGTACTGCCATGATCCGAAATAATACCATGGTATTGCCTTCATTGAAATAGCATGGTTTTAAAACGGCATTATACATATGGTACCATCTTTGTGAATTATGCGTTACCGTAGTACAACGGCAGTACAATGCTTTAAATAAATAAAACGCCTCAAGGTCAAGAGGTTGGTTGGTATTATACTGATGAATTCATATACCAGTATGGTCAGAGGCAGGATACTATTGTTGGTCCTAGTTTGTCTCTAAGGGCAAAGAAAAAAGGAAACCGTTGCTGTGAAAAAGGGAAACAGTTTCTGTATCAATAGTACAGTTTTATTGCTCATGTTTGGGTTCCCCGTGTTGCCAACTTGAAATGTGGGAGAATGTGAGATATCTGGTAGCCTAATCTTCCAAATTTTGTAGTCGTTAACAGTATTTAGAGTCAAGGGGTGTTGTGCTTCTTTTGGCCCACAGAGAGAGCTGCTCGCTCTAGTGGTTGCTTCACGCACTCTCACGCTACACTGCCTGGTTAGTGAGTCAGTGAGAGCCAACTGAAAACTGAAGAGAACACCACCAGATAAACAAAACTTTTTATTTTTACAGCTAAGGGTGTGTTCTAATGCACAACACGGAGTGCCTGGATACAGCCGGCAGCCGTGGTATATTGGCCATATACCACAAACCCCTGAGGTGCCTTACTGCTATTATAAACTGGTTACCAACAATATTAGAGAAGTAAAACGCATGTTTTGTCATACCCTTGGTATACCTAAGCAATAAGGCCCAAGGTGGTGTGGTATATGGCCAATATACTACAGCTAAGGACTCATGCAGACAGGATATTTTCATGCAGACAGGAGAGTGAAGTCGGGGGGGGGGGGGGGGGGGGGGGTTGCCTCTTCAAGTACAACTGGTGTGCTAATTCCAGCCTGGTGGAAGTGTCGACCCACTGTTCACCCGTCTTTGAATACCTGATGGTCAAATGCTGACCCTTTTCAGCTGTCAACATGACTGCTGTATACATTCCCCCTCAAGACAAAAATTAACAAGCTGGCGCTTAAACTGTACAAGGATATAAACAAGCAGGAGAACATACACTGCCTTTCTGGTTGCCGGCAACTTTAATATTTTGCTTCCTGTTTACAAGCAGAAACTCAAACAAGTAGTACCTGCAATTCGCTCGGTTGAGAATCAGAGGTTATGCTACACGACTGCTCTGCTAGTGCTGATTGGAATATGTTTTGAGACTCCAGCGCCAACAATGACAAGCTAACCACCTCTGTCACAGACTTCATTAGGAAATGCATCAGCAACGTCAAAAGCCCTGGATTAACAAGTTGGCGCTTAACTAAAGAACAGGGCTACCGCACACAGTGCCATCTTAGACAACCCTGATGCTATGGCCAAAGACAGGAATAATTACAAGAAGGCCAGCTATGACCTCAGCAAAGTAATCAAACGAGCAAAAGGATAATATAGGAATAAGGTGGAATCATTACACAGACTCCGCCACCCACCGTATGTGGCAGGGACTACAGTCCATTACGCATTACAAAGCGTACCCAACCGTGATCTGCCCAACGATGCCTCTCTACCAGACAAACTCAATGTATTTTATGCACGTTTTGAGAACATCGAGCCAGTTGTGAGGGACGTCACCAACCCAGAGGATTGGGTGATCTCGCTCTCCGGGCCACGACGGTATTCCAGGGCACGCGCAGAACAGTTTGGCAGGCAAATACACAGTCATATTCAACCTCTCCTTGTCCCAGTCTGTAATCCCCACGTTTTAAGATGACCACAATCATTCCTGCGCCTAAGAACTCTTAGGCTTCAAGTCACAATGACTACCACCCTGTGGCACTAACTTCTCTAATTGTTAAGTGCTTTGAAAGGCAAGTTATGGCACATATTAACTGCCTCATCCCAGCCACACTAGACCCACTCCAGTTTGCATACCGCCCTAACAGATCCATAGATGATGCAATCTCAATTGCACTTCACACTGCCCTCAGCAACCTAGATAAGAGGAATACCTATGTGAGAATGCTGTTAATTGACTACAGCTCAGTGTTCAACACTATTGTCCACGCCAAGCTCGTCACCAAGCTTAGGACTTTGGGTCTGAATACCTCCCTCTGCAACTGGATCCTGGACATCCTGACGGGCCGACCCCAGGTGGTGAGGGTAGGCAACATCACCTCCGCCATGCTAACCATTAATACAGGGGCCCCACAACTCCAACACCATTATCAAGTTTGCTGATAACACGACGGTGGTAGGCCTGATCACCGGCGACGATGAGTCAGCCTACAGGGAGGTGGTCAGTGACCTGGCAGTATGGTCACATAGCAACAACCTCTTCCTCAACATCAGCAGGACCAAGAAGCTGATTGTGGACTTCAGGAAACAGGGGTGGTGAACACACCCCCATCCACATCAACAGGGCAGCAGTAGAGCAAGTAGACATCTTCAAATTCCTCTGTGCCAAAATCACTAAGGACTTAAAATGGTGGTTGAAAAGGTTTGGCATGGGCCCTCAAATCCTCAAAAGGGTCTACAGCTGTACCATTGAGAGCATATTGACTGGCTGCATCACTGCTTGGTATGGCAATAGCACCGCCCTCGATCACATGGCGCTACAGAGGGTCGTGCGGACAGCCCAGTACATCAGTGGGGCCAAGCTCTCTACCATCCAGGATCTCTATCAGGCGGTGTGAAAATAAGGCCCGGAAAATCAACCACCCAAGCCATATACTATTTTCCCTTGCTGCTGCATGGCAAGAGGTACATCAACAGACACCAGACTAACTAACAAAATAGCTACACGAACTGTGTTAACCTTGTATCATTATTGACCTTTTATTTCAATCTCACACTGTCTCTATGCACACTCACAGGGCTCTACACACTCACAAACTCTCACTCCATCATTTGCTCACTCAAACATTCCAGGTTGTATCACAACCGGCGGCCGTGATTGGGAGTCCCATAGGGCAGCGCACAATTGGCCCAGAGATGTCGGGGTTAGGGTTTGGCCCGCGGTAGGCCGTCATTGTAAATAAGATTTTGTTCTTAACTGACTTATCTAGTTAACTAAAAAAATATATAATTTAAATGAAAAATATAATAATTTATAAACTCTACACACCCGCAAGCTGCTGCTACTCTGTTTATCTTATATCCTATTGCCTAATCCCTTTAGGCCGTCATTGTAAATAAGAATTTGTTCTTAACTGACCTGCCTAGTTAAATCAAAATAAATAAAAAATATATATCTACCTCCATCACTCCAGTATCCCTGCACACGTAAATATAGTATTAGAACTGACTGTTTAAATATTTCCAGTATATAGTATGGTTACTTACTTTGTGTATTTCATATTCTTATTTCTTGTGTATTTTTCTAGTAATATATTGTTATTGATAATTGCATTGTTGGGTTTTGAGTTTGCAAGAAAGGCATCTCACTGTACTTGTACATGTGACATTAAAACCACAGGTTGTGTATCAACTTGTGTCTCAAGCTCTATACAGTGGACCCTTCTTTAGTCATGAGTTGTTCCGGTTACATGCGTCTACTGAAAATGGAATGTTTGGCAAAAAAGGCGAACCTGTTATGGTCTTTGCCTTTCAAAATCAGAAGTGGTCTTCTTTGACATTCAGCACCTCACTTACCCCAATCCTATTCCCTCATGTGTCTCAGCACGACCCTGAACCACTTGTTGTATAAACCAGAGAGACAGTCAGTGACACATAGCCTCACAAAATGATCTAGCCACTGGGCTGAATCAGCGCTATCACAATGACTCAAACAATAGAACCGACTCCCTCACAGGTATAACCTCGCTAAGACGCCTTCACCTCTGGCTCAGGCACAACGACGGAAGCTGGAATCATTGAGGCGGATCAGACAGCACACATACAATCACACAGCACAATCCAAGGATATTCAGAGCATTATAAAAGCCGACTGCAGGAAAAATCATCAACGGTACAAAATGGTTAAGAGCGAGTCCGACAACACGTAAGTACACACACACACACACACACCTGAGCAGCTCCAATGCAAGTCATACCAATCTGCCCGCAATGCCTTTCCAGGACGGAGCTGATAAACCAGACATATACTGCAGGATTAGAGGACTGACAAAGAACAAAACCTTGAAACTTATAGGAGAACAAGCGGAAGTCAAAGGGTGAATAGACTCCTTCAAATCACCCATAGAACGTTAAATCCTCCATAGAATATCCCTTAGAAGTTGAAAGTGTGAAACACACAAAAAAACGTTCAAATCGGCCATATAAATGCCCATGGAAGAACAATACCAAAGCTACTGCCGTTACCCCATTACAGCCTTGGATCACAAGTTAAAGCACCATCTCGTCTCAAAGGAGTACAGTAGAAGTAAAGCTAGAGAACGAGCAAGTACAAACTAAAAGCATCATTTGTGTCCCTTGGATTATGCACGGTGGCCACTGGCCAGATGGCAAAGTTTAGTTCCCCCTCAGCTATTCATATGGCATCGTTAGAACACAGCAGATGTTTCACTGCTTGTTTTCTCAGATGGAGTTCTTTACCACAGAGCTATGAACTGGGTTTTCTATTAGAAGGTGAGACAGGGAGGTGTTGCAACCCAACGATACAAGGTCAGATGTCTTTCCCCTAAATGGTTTAGTTCAGGATTGGGGTGAACCTGTGTGGTTGAGTGGTAACATTCCTACACAAAGCACATATCAGAGCTTCAAAAAGGTATTGGGTTCGATGATCCCTATGAGCACCATTCCTACATGAGTCTGATCTTAGATCTGTAAATAATATCCAGCAACATACCAAGGTCAGTGTTGGGTCCAGCCAGGACCTGTTTAAACTTGTCCAGGCGGGATGCCTCTCTCTCTGTCATGGCTGGGGTCCCGGAGGTGTTCTGGTCAGCTATACGAGCCACCATGGGGATGGTGGGCCGGTGGGGCAGGGACTGCTGTCTGTGGAGCGACGCATCTGGATAAACAGAGAGAGTGGAGAGATACTGAGAACAACACACACACACACACAAAGATGCACACAAATTCTTACTTACAATGACAGCCTACCCCGGGCCTAACCCTAACAATTGTGTGCCTCCCTATGGGACTCCCAATCACGGCCAGTTGTGATACAGCCTGGAATCGAACCAGGTTCTGTACTGACGACTCTAGCACTGAGATGCAGTGCCTTAGACCGCTGTGCCACTCGGGAGCCCCATTACAGACAATAACAAGGCAGAGTAGAGTTTGTTCCCAGCAGCAGAAGTAGAGGACAGCGGAGGACACCCAGAGAAGGTGTAGAGTGCTGCAGGGCCGAGGTCAGGCCACTCTCTCTGTCTGTCTCTCCATTAGCAGAGAGCAGCTTGTTTGTAGGCTGAAAGCGTGGAGGGAGGGGAGTGCCAGGTTAGACAGAGGGGAGAGGAGACGGGGTAGAGAGAAGCTACCAGACAGACAACAATATTATAGTGATGTGACTAAAGGAAAATGAACACCGATTTTTTGTGATGAGTTGAGCTCAAGACGGCAGCTTGGTTTGAACACAGCATGCAAAGGGGAGTGTGTTAATACTATCACTTCCTGCAGGCAAAGAACAGAGTGGGTCGCTCAACCTCCACTACATTATCACCATGATATATCATTTACCCAAGCACTACAATAGAGAGAACAATCAAAGACAATATGAGGTCTCTCCCAGCAGGAAGGGCAGTGTGCGAGTAGGGGTCCGTGGGCGAGTAGGGGTCCGTGGGCGAGTAGGTGTCCGTGGGCGAGTAGGGGTCCGTGGGCGAGTAGGGGTCCGTAGGGGTCCGTGGGCGAGTAGGGGTCCGTGTGTGAACACATCAGATGTGCGGGTCTGTCTTTTGTGTGTGTGAGTGAGAGATATATATATATATATATATATATATATGTGTGTGTACTGATCAACACAGATGAATGGAGCAGACAGTGTCTACTCTGCCAGTGTCTCCTCCATGGAGATAATACTGGAGTTAGGACTGCTACGGGCTGCTGTCTTATCTCTTGCACCACCACAGACAGCAGGCAGATGTTCCCTACTGCACAAGACAAACACCACCCTCTGCTGCTGCTACCACACTAACAAATGAACATGAAAAGCCTAGCAGGCTCAGAGCAGAGGCAGGGGGAGAGGAAATATTGTGTATAGAAGGAGTGGGTGAAGACAGGAAATGGGCCCTATGGAGTGGGGTTCCTCCTTTCAAGATTCCTTCCTTGTTAGGAAGTTGTTCCTCACATCTGTCACCTCACCTGACGCTTACATGTTTTTGTCTGTTTGTTGATTGATGGATAGAGAGGAGAGAGACCGAGAAGAGAAACATGCAACATATGTCTACTTACCCTTAGGTGTTCCGATGGGGGCCTCACTCAGTGACTTCACCAGTTTGCCATCACTGAGCGGGCTGGGCTCACAAGCAAACGACACCTCAGGGGTCGATTCCTCCCCTTCCTCCCACTGCTCTTCCTCATGCGCCTCTTCCTCTCGGTCCTCCAGCTCTGACGCGTCGGCATCGTCCTGTCTCTGCTTCTCCTGCTGCTTGCTGTGGTTCTCGATCACCTGCAAAATGACAATATATATTAAAAAATGTAACTCCTTAAAAACAGCTTAATGTATTATAAGGGCATATAAGTTAATATAAACAGGGCTTATGAGTACATAAGGGCCTTTGAAACACCCAAGGACGACTGACTGCTGTGTATGTTGACGGCATAGAATCACCTTGTTGGCGGTTTCCATGACGACCTCGATGTTGAGGTTCTGTGCGGCCATGGCGAGCAGCTCGTCGTCGTCGTCCCCCACGTCCCAGGCATCGCTGGTGATGCTCTCAAACTCCTGGAAGGTGGTGGCTTTCTTTGGCTTCCCTCCCGGTGTCGTCTGGGGCTTGTTGCCCGCTTTGATTAGACTAAGATGGGGAAAGATGAGGAGAAGTTAAGGGTACTAGAAGTCATCCAAAGCATTAAAAAAAAAGAGACCAAAAACCCAAAATTATACATGTATTTTCAATTCATGTAATTTTTTTAGCGGAACGTGGAAGAGGTTGGTAATAATGGTGAATTGACTTAGAAAGGATGAACAGAAAGACCATGAAAGATTAGGACTGGGAGACAAATTCACTCTGGTAGGGTCACTTCACAAACATCCCTCAACTGTTCATTCAATGGAATTAAGATTCAAATGCCAAATACAGTTGGTCAAAAAGTGCCTACTTCAGCCAAAGAACATACCCTTGTACTAAATTCCAAAAAAAGCTCAATTGGGTGTATTTGTAAGTTCTATTAATGAGACTGCAGCTGTGCCCCATCTACAGGTGGATATTCTCACGTTGACGCAGCGAGCCGATGTTGAAAAGAACTGACTGACGAGAATGTTGGGGGGGGGGGGGAACTGAATGACGATAATGAAAGAAATTAAACAATCACAAAAACATTCCGCAAGGACAATCAATGAGTCAGCATCTATTTGAATTATTTCAAAAAGCTTATTGTAAAAGGAACACAATCACAGATTAAATCAATTAACAACCATTTCTCACAGAAAACCTTCCTTTGTGTATGAGAGACGTTTTCTTCAGGGGGGGGGGGGGGAACGTAATAAAAAGCCAATTTAATTTATCCTTTTTCCTCTCGTGTCCATGAGACTCAGGTGTGCACCAGAGATTGAAAAGCAGCACGGGTGGAAGGAGAGAGGGAGAGGGGACCCTTCCTTTCCATCGTATTATTTTCACTCAAAACGAAAGCATTAGCATAACAAAAGCAACGTCAAGTTCAATAGGACTCTACTTGTGACTAGCCCACTCCTGACAGGTGATAAAACCATGGAAGTCAGCCTAACAATAACAAGTAAATGAAATAAACCCCTCTGTGGACATCAGCCACATGATTAGACTTGCAGCACTTTAATCTAAAGGCAAAGCAACAAAAGCCTATTACTGAAGATCAGCTGTTTCATCTGTTTCCGCTCTCTCCTTGTCAACCCACAACCAACAGTTGGGAGAATATACTTGGTATACAGGTACGTGAGCAGATGGGTGGAGTTTCAGAACTATGCTGGACTGGGCTGGACTGAACTGTGCTGCACAGCCCAAAGAGCCAGTAGAGAGATTACTATTCGGTTACCTATATAGAATATTTGATTAAGCCTACCTTGGGTCTGTGTGAGTTAATCTAACAGATGTCAAATGGAGATAAGACAGATCATAAAAATAAAAAAAATAGTAGGTGCCACAGCCTGAGAAGTAAGCCCTTCTAGGTGCCAAATCTGTCTCTGCTTTAGAGCATTTCCATTGAAAACAACCCATGAGCACCAAAATGTGAAGTTCATAGGCGCATATAAAATTGTGTCAAATGAAAGCGAAAGGTATATATTTTGGCAAATTTAAAGGCATACATTTTCCATCTAAAAAATGTGGCATAATTAAATGTTTTATTTCTGGATAAACAGATGGAAAAGGGGTCTTAGAAAACATCTACCAGAAAAAGTCTTAAACGGTATTAGAAATGCATCAAAACACAATAATGTCGATGTATAGACCCTTGCCAACTCATATCAACCCTTATATTTAGTATTGGAGAAATGATTTACCTTCTGTAAGTTTAAGAAATATTGTCTTGTGCCTTGTAATTCTGTTACCAAAACCCCACATATCTTAAGATATTTTCTCATTTCTCTGCCTCATGAGGGAGGATAATGTAAGCTCACAGAAGTAACAAGTAATGGTAGACCTACCAGTTAGTTACAGGGAATTTACTGATATCAATTTTGTTTACTTAATTATTAAAACTCCTAATCAGTTAACAAATTGGTAGCGGAATTACCCCCCCCCAAAAAAAATCACTGCAACTGAAATGGCTACAATGGGAAATGATGTGTCACAAACCACAGTTGGGTCACCTTCTACTGTCCTCTCTTCCACTGGCATATTTATGTTCCGCTCAGAACTGATTTCTTTGTCTTTCTGTTGTCTGGTGGTCAAACCAAGAGTGTTAATGGTCCCAGTTAATGTCACCTCTTCCAGCTCTTACTGACACCTATCCATGAGCCCTCTCTCTTTCAATGTACTGTAACCAGCATCCTCAGTCACTGAGTAACGGCCAACACCGGACGTTCATGGACATTGAAAAGTAGTTCACATTTGGTCAGGCCACCCTGGCCTTGATGTGAACATCCACAGACAAAACACACTGGACCAAATCTGAACCTATCATCACAGACATACATTTGGATAGCAGAGTGCAGTACAGTGAGTAGAGCACAGAACAGTGAGTAGAGCACAGTACAGTGAGTAGAGCACAGTAGAGTAAAGTTACATACAATAGTACAGTATAATATAGGACAATACAGTAGCATACTTTACTGAACGCTGCTGTATTGTACTGTACTCCGCTGTGATGTTCAAACTTGTAAAAAATGAGCTGACTCTTTGAATCTTAATTCGGAGCAGATATTTATCTGAGTTTTTGGACAATGTGGTCACAAAAACATGAGGGAGATTTTATTGTAATTCCCTTACCAAAGTCATTGTGCATAGATTTGTATGGTTTGGTGAACTTTGAAACCAATGTATTTTTTGTTTGTCATACATTTGAAAGTGAAAAACCTGAGTCAAAGCATAATGTTATTACCGTGGAATTGCCCTTATGCCAATTTGCTGTTCTATTGGCAAGGAAACGATGTAGCTAGTGCTGATTAAACAGTTAGACACCCAGGCTAAAGTGGAGCGGACATAATTCCCTATCCTCAATCAAGTCAAACGGGTGCTTAAAAAGACAGTCAAACAAGGACATGCAGTGTTTCTTTTAATTACAATAGTCCTAACTCATCGATCACACAGACAGCGTCATTGCGCAAAACGGTATGCAGTGTCATCTGGATATGTCTGCAACAAAAGTTCAAGTTCTGGTGAACCAAAATCCAATGTCGCTGTGATCGAGGCGAAAGGAAGTTATAATAGCATTGAATTTTAGCCTCAGCATTTCCTGAAAGTTAGAAACCTCTGCTACCATTTCTGTCAAGCCATATCATTTGATGCGTATGTCAGATAAATACAACGTATGCAACACACTGCAACTGTCTCTGCAATGCAATGACGCAAGGAAAGCACAGCGTTCCATAGTAAATGAATGTACTTCTGTTGTACCAAAACCCAATGTCGCTGCCGGTGTGATTGAGGCGAAAGGAAGTTATAATAGCATTGAATTTTAACCTCAGCATTTCCTGAAAGTTAGAAACTGGATTTTCAGGTCAGTCCACTACTCCAACCTGAATGGCCATCTTAAATCCCCTATCAAAGGACTAAAGCTACCTACATACCAGAGAGCAACAGTCACCATTCATTCAT
The DNA here is from genome assembly GCF_013265735.2 of Oncorhynchus mykiss. Taxonomy (NCBI): domain Eukaryota; kingdom Metazoa; phylum Chordata; class Actinopteri; order Salmoniformes; family Salmonidae; genus Oncorhynchus; species Oncorhynchus mykiss. The sequence continues at coordinate 47,403,641 of NC_048579.1, forward strand.
TCATTATAGAATATGTCCTTAATGGCATGTTATTCCCTATATTGTGCAGCACTAGAAGGATATGGGGAGCCATTTGGGACTCAGACATACTGTTGGACATATACCGTACAACTAATCAGACACTTACTTAGCATGCAGAAGAGGGTCGAAAGGAGGATGTTGAGCACCATACACATGTTGTATGCTGTGGAGAGGGGAAAAAACACAATGACCTATTGCTATGCTTTGACAAGAAAATCTACTGAATTAATGTATTACAGTGTATTATAGTAAACAGTGGATAACATGGATAACATGTCTCTGTCAACTAATGCCTTGATTAAGTTAAAGTGCACTCCAATAATGAGAAAATTCATTGAGCAGACCAACTTTGGTTTACTTAGGTTTCATTTGAAAGCAGCTGTCAACAGTAGTTGGCAATATGATGCCGCATTTGATTATTTGATGAGCATGTAGCCATCTAGCCTAAACGTAAAGTTACTTAACGTGGCTACACATCATAAAGTTCAATAAGTCGTCTTGTTCATTTCATTGCTGGTAACGTTATGATGACAATACGCTCTGACAACGAGTCAGTTCAACCAGGAAAGGCTACTAGCTAGCTAAATTAAAACCTTAGAAAGTTAGCGAACTGGAGCCTAAATGTAAAGTTACTTGGAACTTGACTACACATCAGAAATAAGTTCAATACGTCATATTGACATTTAATTTTTGCTATATTGACAAGCTCTGACGACGAGTCAGTTAAATCAGAAAAGGCCAACAGCTAGCTAAATAAAAACCTTAGAAAGTTAACTGGCTAGCAAGGAATGCTAGGCTTGGCTATCTGGTTAGCTAAGCTAGCTGAATACGAAAAGACGAACTCCTACTACAATCATTTAGCTAACGTTAGCGGCTGGTGATATGTTCTCTAGAATCACTGAGGCAAGAGCATGCGCACGTTTGACAACCCCATAAAGTATGACATGAAGCAACACATAATTATTGGATGTGTGAAAAACTAAATGTTTCAACGTTACAGTCAGTGTGACCTGTAATTTCGAATGTAATAGTGCAACGGAGCTAGCTAACAAGCAAATGTAGCTACCAAGAAGGAACACGTCACTTATACCTGCCAGGGACCTTAGCTGTATTTCTTTTCCAGAATTGTTTCTTGTTTCCGTCAGTTGACATTTTCTTTCCCTGGTACAATATGTCACAGACACAAAAATACGAGTGTTGTTACCGAAAGTTTTTAAAAAGTCTAAAGCGTGTTTATTTACGCCCAGTTCCCTCCTCCAAAACTCAGAACGCCGCCATGTTGGAGCTGCGTTAGTCTGAGCAAGCGCTGTAGGGATTGGTCAGTTTCACAATGCCTAGCCATCGCCCAATCACAAGTACAATCTACTGTATGTGAGTTGAGACGCGGTCGACGTCATCTTCAAATGTGTCAGTTGCTGCATTCATGTGCTCGTCGAAACTAGAAACTCTGAATTGTCCGACTGGCTAACAAGTTATAGTTATCTACGTGCCGCGTTCAACGAACCAGGAAGACAGAAATGTCAAAGTTTAATTGTTCCGACTAGCTTTGTGAACGCAGTAAACGTCGCTGAGGTATAATACCGCGTTCAAGTCCTAGTCGAAAATAGGAAACGCAGCACGTGATTAACAACAACCATTGAGCAAGTCGGACATTTCCAAGTTTCCTTGTGTAGACTAGTACTTGAACGAGGTATAATATAAACGGTCAGTGTGGATGGCAGATGAGCTGGAGGGTAGGATTTAGTTTCTCCCTGTCTCTGGCCCACACTCCAGTACAGAATGTGGAGGATATCAAATCAATCAAATTGGCTCCTGAGTGGCACAGCGGTCTAAGGCACTGCATCTCAGTGCTAGAGGCGTCACTACAGACCCTGGTTTGATTATAGGCTGTATCACAACCGGCCGTGATTGGGAGTCCCATAGGCCGACACACAATTTGTCCAGGTTTGGCGGGGTTAGGCTGTCATTGTAAATAAGAATTTGTTCTTAACTGACTTGCCTAGATAAATAAAGGTTCAATAAAAAATAAATCAAACTGTAGACCTTACTGTGAAATGCTTACATACAAGACCTTAACCAACAGTGCAGTTCAAGAAGAGTTAAGAAAATATTTAGCGACTAAACCAAAAAAATATTAAGTAAAAAAAATACTAAGAACACACCACTGAAGGGTCCCAATGTTGAGGATCAGCGTGTCAGATGTGTTGTTACCTATCCTTACCACCTGGGGGTGGCCTGTCAGGAAGTCCAGGATCCAGTTGCAGAGGGAGGTGTTTAGTCCCAGGGTCCTTTGCTTAGTGATGAGCTTTGAGGGCACTATGGTGTTAAACACTGAGCTGTACTCAATGAACAGCATTCTCACATAAGTGTTCCTTTTGTCCAGGTGGGAAAGTGCAGTGTGGAGTGCGATTGAGATTGCGTCATCTGTGGATCTGTTTGGACGGAGGCGAATTGGAGTGGGTCTAGAATATCCGGGAGGATGCTGTTGATGTTAGCCATGACCAGCCTTTCAAGCACTTCATGGCTGCCGACGTGAGTGCTACGGGGCGGTACTCATTTAGGCAGGACACCTTCGCTTCCTTGGGCACAGGGACTATGGTGGACTGCTTGAAACATGTAGGCATTACAGACTCCGTCAGGGAGATGTTGAAAATGTCAGTGAAGACACTTGTCAATTGGTCCGCACATGCTTTGAGTAAATGTCCTAGTAATCAGTCTGGCCCCGTGGCTTTGTGAATGTTGACCTGTTTAAAGGTCTTGCTCACATTGGCTACTGAGAGCGTTATCACACAGTCGTCCAGAGCAGCTGGTGCTCTCAAGCATGCTTAAGTGTTGATTGCCATAAAGCAAGCATAAAAGGCATTTAGCTTGTCTGGTAGGTTCACATCACTGGGCAGCTCGCGTCTGGGTTTCCCTTTGTAGTCCATAATAGTTTTCAAGCCCTACCACATCTGACGTGCGTCGGAGCCGCTGTAGTAGGATTCAATTGTAATCCTGTATTGACGCTTTGCTTGGTTGATGGTATAGAGGGATTTCTTATAAGCGTCCGGATTAGTGTCCCATTCCTTGAAAGCAGCAGCTCTAGCCTTTAGCTTGATACGGACCTAGCCTGTAATCCATGGCTTCTGGTTGGGCTATGGTCACTGTGGGAACGACATCGTCAATGCACTTATTGATGAAGCCGATGACTTGAGGTGGTATACTCCTCAACGCCATTGGATTAATCCCAGAACATATTCCAGTCTGTGTTACCAAAACAGTCCTGTAGCGTAGCATCCGCGTCATCTGACCACTTCCGTATTGAGCGAGTCACTGGGACTTCCTGCTTTAGTTTTTGCTTGTAAACAGGAATCAGGAGGATAGAATTATGGTCATATTTGCCAAATGGAGGGTGGGGGAGAACTTTGTATGCATCTCTGTGTGTGGAGTAAAGGTGGTCTAGATTTTTTTTCCCTCTGGTTGCACATGTGACATGCTGGTAGAAATTAGGTAAAACGGATTAAAGTTTGCCTGCATTAAAGTCCGCGGCCAGTAGGACCGCCACTTCAGGATGAGCATTTTATTGTTTGCTAATGGCCTTATAGAGTTGGTTGTGTGCGGTCTTAGTGCCAGCATCGGTTTGTGGTGGTAAATAGATGGCTACGAATAATATAGATGAGAACTCTCTTGGTAGATATTGTGGTCTACAGCTACCTCAGGTGAGCAATAACTCGCACCTGCTGTTATTGAGAAATAAACATCTTACCAGACTAGCTTCTCTGTTCTGCCGGTGCATGGAAAATCCCGCCAGCTCTATATTATCTGGGTCGTCGTTCAGCCACTACTCTGTGAAACATAAGATAGTAATGCACCATAACGTTGGATTCCAACCGCCAATAAACCCCACCGAAGAAGATGACAGATGATGATTTCCTGTACATGGTGGCAGGTAGTCTAATGGTTAAGAGTGTTGGGCAAGCAACTGAAAGTTTCCTGGTTTGAACCCCAGAGCCAACTAGAGTGAAAATGTATGATGTGTCCTTGAGCAAGGCACTTAACCCTAATTGCTCTGGATAAGAGTGTCTGCTAAATGACTCAAATATACAGATAAAATGATCAAAAGCAGCAAAAAACAGTTAAGATCAGTACTATGCTGGTTCCAGACATAAGTGGTCACTTAGGGACCCTGGCCGCTAGGGTCCCCTTACCCCAAAAAATAAAGAAAAATATCAATATATATCCTAAATTAATTTTGGATTTTAGAAAGACTTCAAATAAGTGCTTACCCTGGTGTAACATTTTGTTAACGGTATAAATCTCTCTCTCGGAAAAGGTAACTTTAATCAATACATTTGCCTGTATTTACCCACCTCCCCCAAAAATTAAATGCAAATTAGCTGCTAATGTGGCTATCATACAGAACTACAAATGCCTGTAGCAAGCATCACGTCACTCACATGATGATCTGGATGAGACTTCCGAATCGAGACAAAGGTAAGAATCTATGGATAAACTATCTAACGTTAGCTACATTTTGTAATTAATAAATGGGCAATTCTGTGAACTGTCTTGGGCAAATTATCTGTCTAAATGCCTGTTATCTGCAGTAGCTACAGTGCCTAGCAAAAGTATTCATCCCCCTTGGGGGTTTTCCTATTTTGTTACATTACAACCTGTAAATTAAATAGATTTTTATTTGGATTTCATGTAATGGACATAATAGTCCAAATTGGTGAAGTGAAATGAAAAATGACTTGTTTCAAAAGATTCTAAAAAGTAAAAACATGGAAAGTGGTGTGTGCAGATGTATTCACCCCCTTTGCTATAAATCCCCTAAATAAGATTTTGTGCAACCAATTACCTTCAGAAGTCATATAATTAGTTAAATAAAGTCCACCTCGATATAAGTGTTGCATGATCTGTCACATGATCTCATTATATATATATATATACAGTGCCTTGCGAAAGTATTCGGCCCCCTTGAACTTTGCGACCTTTTGCCACATTTCAGGCTTCAAACATAAAGATATAAAACTGTATTTTTTTGTGAAGAATCAACAACAAGTGGGACACAATCATGAAGTAGAACGACATTTATTGGATATTTCAAACTTTTTGAACAAATCAAAAACTGAAAAATTGGGCGTGCAAAATTATTCAGCCCCTTTACTTTCAGTGCAGCAAACTCTCTCCAGAAGTTCAGTGAGGATCTCTGAATGATGCAATGTTGACCTAAATGACTAATGATGATACATACAATCCACCTGTGTGTAATCAAGTCTCCGTATAAATGCACCTGCACTGTGATAGTCTCAGAGGTCCGTTAAAAGCGCAGAGAGCATCATGAAGAACAAGGAACACACCAGGCAGGTCTGAGATACTGTTGTGAAGAAGTATCAGATGAGGGAGGAGGATGTTTTCCCTGTAACGCACAGCATTGAGACTGCCTGCAATGTCAACAAGCTCAGTCCGATGATGCTGTGTCACACCGCCCCAGACCATGATGGACCCTCCACCTCAAAATCGATCCTACTCCAAAGTACAGGCATCGATGTAAGGCTCAGTCCTTCGACAATAAATGCGAATCCAACCATCATCCCTGGTGTGACAAAACTGTGACTTTTCAGTGAAGAGCACTTTTTGCAAGTCTTGTCTGGTCCAGCGACGGTGGGTTTGTGCCCATTGGCGATGTTGCCGGTGATGTCTGGTGAGAACCTGCCTTACAACAGGCCTACAAGCCCTCAGTCCAGCCTCTCTCAGCCTATTATGGACAGGATGGAGGGATTGTGCATCCCTGGTGTAACTCGGGCAGATGTTGTTGCCATCCTGTGCCTGTCCCGCAGGTGTGATGTTCTGATGTACTGATCCTGTGCTTGTCTTGTTACAAGTGGTCTGTCACTGCGAGGACGATCTGTCCTGTCTCCCTGTAGCGCTGTCTTAAGCTTCTCACAGTATGGACATTGCAATTTATTGCCCTGGCCACATCTGCAGTCCTCATGCCTCCTTGCAGCATGCCCAAGGCATGTTCACACTGATGAGCAGGGACCCTGGGCATCTTTCTTTTGGTGTTTTTCAGAGTCAGTAGAAAGGCCTCTTTGGTGTCCTAAGTTTTCATAACTGTGACCTTAATTGCCTTCAATCTGTAAGATGTTAGTGTCTTAACGACCGTTCCACAGGTGCATGTTCATTAGTTGTTTATGGTTCATTGAACAAGCATTGGAAACAGTGTTTAACCCTTTACAATGAAGATCTGTGAAGTTATTTGGATTTTTACGAATTAGCTTTGAAAGACAAGGTCCTGAAAAAGGGCCGTTTCTTTTTTTTGCTGAGTTTAGTTCGCAATATTAGCCTAGCTAGATGGCCGCTTATTTGTATAGCCATTTAAATGCATGCTGAACTCTCAAGTTGAAGTTGAACTTCATGACTGATGCCATGGCTGTGCCTGCTAAGAAGGGAGCAGCAGCGAACTACAAGACTGCAGCCAAGGCAGCACTGGTCCACACCTGACCTGAGTATTGGGTGAGTAGTATTGATTGGTACTGTATGTGGAAGTTCCCAAATACAGGTGTGCCAAGCTTGTAGCGTCAGGGTCTGAAATCTTATGTAAATGTAATCGACATGTTTTTTTAAATAATTTGCTCAAATTTCAAATATCATTATGGTGAATTGTGTGTAAAGTGATTAGGACATTTTTTTAAAATCCATTTTAGAATAAGGCTGTAACAAAATGTGGGAAAGTAAAGGGGTCTGAAAACTAACCTAATGCACTGTATATGCCCCCTCTATTTATCCTTTGGTTCTGATTTTGTGTACAGGGAGAATACTGTAAGAACGGCCCATATTCTATATTCTTTCGCTGTACATTTCAAAAGTGCTGAAGAAATAGTTATATTGACTACGTCTGTCCTAGCTCGCTCATTAATGTCTTAATTGAAATGACAGATTGCCTCTTATCCACTCGTTGTTCCCTTATGTCAAAGTTTGTGCATCTCAATTGTCAACCATTTCAGCTATTGTTTTCTTTTAAAAATGCAGTAAATGAGACTGAATTAACTGTTTCGCTGCCAGACAAGGCTCCGCAGATAGCCAGGTGTAGAAGTGGTAAGGAGTCAATCCATGGTGCTGAAAAGAAAGCTCTGCTGTTGAGAAAGCTTTATGTAGGCCCAAACAGTGTGTGGTACCTTTAAAATCAAATCAAATTGTATTGGTCACATACACATATTTAGCAGATGGTATTGCGGGTGTAGGGAAATGCTTGTGTTCCTAGCTCCAACAGTGCAGTAATATCTAACAATTCACAACAATACACACAAATCTAAAAGTAAAAGAACGGAATTAAGAGATATATACATATTAGATTGAGCAATGTCGGAGTGGCATTGACTAAAATACAGTAGATTATAATACAGTCTGTACATATGAGACGACTGAAGCAGTATGTGAACATTATTTAAACATTATTAAAGCGACTCGTGTTCCATTTTGAAAGTGGCAAGTGATTCCAAGTATATGTATATAAGGAGGCATTTCACCTTTGTCGCTGTTATAATGTAATGAATGAAAAGTAGTGTAGTGTAGTGGCTTTGCTGGCATGCATCTGAAATGTTTTTGGGGAGTTTGCCCCACCAAGATTTACAAGCTAAAATCCCCACTGAGCAATATAGATTTCCCAAAACAAAAATCTGTTACAAACAGTGGACTAAGTTTTGTAGATTTTACCCTTCACAAAGGTAAAAAAAAAAGAAAGTTGTTTAGGGGTGCAAGGGCGAATTTTGTTATTGCACACCAGCACTTCACAGTAGGAGTTTCCTAACGGAAATATGCAAATACATGGTAGAACGCACCCAATAGGATCTCGCTAGCTCTGCCCACCTCCTTGTTCTGCCCACTTTGACTCATTTGCAGTGGTGTAAAGTACTTAATTAAAAACACTTTAAAATACTACTTAAGTTGTTTTTTGGGGGTATCTGTACTTTACTATTTATATTTTTTTGACAAGTTTTACTAAAAAACAAGAACATAGTGCTGTCTAGTTAATTTAAGGATATTGAAATTATTTGTACTTTCACTTTTGACACATAACTATATTTAAAACCAAATGCGTTTTTTACTTTTACTCAAGTACTATTTTACTGAATGTCTAACTTTTACTTGAGTGATTAAGGTATCTTTATTTTTACTCAAATGTAACAATACGGTACTTTTTCCAACACTACAAATGTGTTTCCAATGAAAACGACAGGCTCTGGTATATCTTGGGTTAGTTTTAGATGTAGAAATCTTTGGCTATAGTATTTCACATTGGGCGCGTTCGACTGGATCACTTTTGTCAAGTCTTTCAAGGAGTGTTGCATTATGGGGATTAAACATTTCTGACTTGTACCTACCTACATGTCAACTGCATGGGGGGTTGAGCAATAAGGTGAAAGCAACCGACTCAAGATGAAAGTCAAGTAGTGATATATCTGCCACAGCCAAAAGTGGGACACTGTGGTGGTTTTCCAACAGTAAGGCTCAGATCAACATGGCATTGTCAACATAATATATATACGTTTGTCTGTAAAATGTCAAAATAAACTTTACTATTCACCCATGTCACATACTCAAACTGGAAACATAACGTGTGAATAATTAATTGGTTCGAGAGAGGTTTCAAATCACTTTTAATTTGTATCCCCTGTAGCGTTGAAATGTTGCTTCCTGTTTCAGTCATGTATTTGCCCACACTCACATGGGCCAAACAAAAACACCCAAATTATTGATAAATAATGCCTCCCACAATGGAGGTGGTGGCTGCATGGTGCAGTTGGTGAAAAGCAACTGCAGCAACTATATAAAAAAAACTGCATGACCTTAATCACAATTTTTATCATTCACGCAGTCGAGATGTAATTGCTAGTCAAACAATTTGTACAACCATAACACAACACACTTTGAAAGAAGGTATCCAACAGTGCTCAATGGCTAGACAAAAAAATGATCTGCTCGAACGCGCCCGCTCTCTCATTTTGCCTGTCAGCAAAACATTGTTGAGCGATTGAGTTTATGCAACGTGTTTACCTCGGCGTACTGTGAAACACTACACATTGTAACAATGCTCATAAGTGAATTCTTCATTATGGTAGATCAACCAACGTTATTGTCAACGCAACTTTTTTACAAGAACAGGGTTGTAGAAGTGACTCTGAACCGCGTTATGTTGGGATTTTGGAAGGAGATTGAGACGAGGAGAAAACGCTCTGCGAGCTTCAATTGTATTTCTAAAGATGGTAAGCACATGAAATACTATTATTATAAGGTCTAGTTTTTAGACAGACCATCCGTTTCATTGGCCAGTGCTAATTTGGATAGCCGTAGTAACAGCCAAGTTGTTATTTTTGCTATTACAAATTTAGTTTAGGAAAAAGTACCCAATTCTCATACTTGAGTTAAAGTAAAGATCCCTTAATACAGGGGTGTCAACCTCATTCACTTGGAGGGTCTAGTGTCTGCAGGTTTTTCTTTTCAATTAAGCCCTAGACAAGCAGTGTGGGGAGTTCCTTATTAATTAGTGACTACAATGAAATAAGCGAAAACCCGCAAACACTTGTCGAAAATAAAGTAGAGGTCAGTCATTAAAATACTTTTTGAATAAAAGTGGTTTTAAATATACTTAAGTATCTAAAGTATATGTAATTGCTCAAATATACTTAAGTACCAAAATTAAAAATCATTTCAAATTCCTTATATTAAGCAAACCAGATGGCACCATTTTCTTTTTATAAATGACTGATAGCCAGCAGTGCACTCCAATACTCAGACATCATTTGCAAACTAAGCATTTCTCTTTAGTGAGTCTGCCAGGTCAGCTGCAGTAGGGATGACCTGGGATGTTCTGTTGATAAGTGCCTGAATTGGGCAATTTTCCTGTCCCTATAAGCATTCAAAATTAATGGAGTACTTTTAGGTGTCAGGGAATATACATGGTGTAAAAAGTACATTATTTTCTTTAGGAATGTAGTGAAGTAAAAGTCAAAGTTGTCAATATAAATAATGAAGTACAGATACACCAAAAAACTACATAAGTTGTACTTTAAAGTAGTGTTACTTAAGTACTTTATGCCACTGTACAAGTTCAACTGTGGGGTATTTACAATAAACAGGAACATATCTGAAATATTGAACAAAAATGAAACATGTAAAGTGTTGGCCCCATGTTTCATGAGCCGAAATAAAAGATCCCAGAAATGTTCCATACGCACACAAAAAGCTTATTTCTCTCAGCTTTTGTGCACACATTTGTTTACATCCCTGGTATAATGAGCATTTCTCATTTGCCACGATAATCCATCCATCTGAGAGGTGTGGCATATCAAGAAGCTGATTAAAGAGCATGATCATTACAAAGGTGCACCTTCCGCTGGGGACAAAAGGCCACTCAAATGTGCAGTTTTGTCATGTAACACAATGCTAAGTTTTGAGGGAGCTTGCAATTTGCATGCTGGCTGCAGGAATGTCCACCAGAGATGTTGCCAGATAGTTAAATGTTCATTTCTCTACCATAAGCCGCCTCCAACGTTGTTTTAGAGAATTTGGCAGTACGTCCAACCGGTCTCACAACCGCAGACCACATCAGTCCAGGACCTCCACATCCAGTTTCTTCACCTGCGGGATCGTCTAAGACAGGCCACCCGGAGAGCTGATGAATATGGGTTTGCACAACCAAAGAATTTCTGCACAAACTGTCTCAGGGAAGCTCATCTGCGTGCTTGTCGTCCTCACCAGGGTCTTGACCTGACTGCAGTTTGGTGTCGTAACCGACTTCATTGGGCAGATGCACACCTTCAATGGTCACTGGAATGCTGGAGAAGTGTCCTCTTCACGGATTATCCCAGTTTCAACTGTACCGGGCATAAGCTACAGACAACGAACAAAAACGCATTTTATTGATAGTAATTTGAATGCACAGAGATACTGTGACAAGATCCTGAGGCCCGTTGTCTTGCCATTCATCAGCTGCCATCACCTCATGTTTCAGCATGCTAATGCACAGCCCCATGTTGCAATGATCTGTACACAATTCCCGGAAGCAGAAAATGTCCCAGTTCTTCCATGGCCTGCATACTCACCAGACGTCCCCCGTCGAGTATGTTTGGTATGCTCTGGATCGATGTGTACGACAGCATGTTCCAGTTCCCGCCAATATCCAGCAACGTTGTACAGCCATTGAAGAGGAGTGGGACAACATTCCACAGGCCACAATCAACAGCCTGATCAACTCTATGCGAAGGAGATGTCGCGCCCCATGAGGCAAATGGTGGTCACACCAGATACGGACTGGTTTTCTGATCCACGCCCCTAACTTTTTTAAAGGTATCTGTGAACAACAGATGCATATCTATATTCCCAGACATGTGAAATGCATAGATTAGGTCGTAATGTATTTATTTCAATTAACTGATATGCTTATATGAACTTTAACCTAGTAAACATTTTTTAAATTGTTTTCAGTGTATTTACTCTATGATATCCATGGTTTTACACCAACCTGTGGCAGTGAATGAAAAAGTATGGATCCATCTATTTTGTGAAGTGCACCAGTCCCTCCTCCAGCAAAGCATATTAATTACTAGTCTGCAGCTAAGAATTCGGGAATATTGAACGCGAAGAATGACAACCGCCGAAACAACCATTCTATAACGAATGTCACTCTGAACAATCCTCTCTAACCACAACCCGAGAGAGGGAGAGAGACGCACAATTCTACAAAATAAATTAACTTTTCACCAGCGATGAAGATGAGACACTGAGCATAAATATATATATATATATATATATATATTGATTGCAATTGTTCCCGAATGAGTGTTCATGTGCAAAGGATTAGCATTTCAATTGTTATAATTATCACTCTGTAGTGACTTCTTAGTCGACCCCAACCTCCCCTTTTGTCTAACAAGCCACCATGACGGTTTAGTGGGCACATTCTCCTATCATTTCATGTAACCACATTTACCTTGTTTGTTTATGCATTTCTGTGAATTACTTAGTTAGTAGTAAATAAATGATTTAAGACAATTGATGTATGGATGACTCATAGTGAAGACTGGGTTCGTGGAGATAACCAACAATTTACAACGTTTGGAATGAGACTAACATAAGGTAAAGTAAATAATTAATTAATTCAAAGACTAATTGATCAGATAAAATTTCTGAAAAGTTATTTTAGGAAATGATAACTTTGTAATCTGAATATTTTTCCTTGGTGCCCCGACTTCCTAGTTAATTAGTTACGTGATTAATCAGTTGATCGCGTGATAACTAATTACAGAGAATCTTTGATAAGAACTATCAGTCTTCAGTTAATGATAGTAAAGACACAACACCATCCTATTACATCATTAAATACAGTGATTATCATCACTTAACATTGCGCACTGCCATTGGCCTTTCTCTAAGTGGAACCAAATGGCTTTTAATAACCCTCTAAAGCTCTCAGGTCAATGTTCACTCATGGCAGCAATATCAAACGTACACACAAACACACACACCCTCGACTAGCACACTGACAACAAGGGTCACTGTCCTTATCTGTAAACTAAAAAAGGGGCTGGGCAATCAGGTAGTTAACCTGGCTAATAACTCATTAGGGCATTTCCTTTGAAAAGGACCCATGAGCACCAACATGTGAGCACCCATGAGCACCAATAGGAGCTTATAAAATTGTGTGTCATATGAATGCTAAGAGTCTGTATTTTTACTGTATTTGCTGGTTTTTAGGTATAAAACTTTCAAATAGCTCTTTGTTGACTGTTGCTGGGTGTTATGGTCCTCCATTAACACCGGCCTGTACCCTACCTGCCCTAAGCTCTCTCCTGGCCCTTTACACCAAGTCTGAATTAGTCCTGCTAAACTGGGACTGGGACATGCTTAAACTGGGACATGCTTAAACCACCTGACCAAGTCCTAAAGCAATGGGACTCCCTAAATCTTTCTCAGATTATTACCAACACCACAAGGTATGACTCCAAACACCCAGAAAAGGCTACTCTCCTCGATGTTATCCTCACAAATAAACCTGATAGGTATCAGTCTGTTGTTTTCTGTAATGACCTTATTGATCACTGCTTTACAGCCTGTGTTCGTAATGGCTGCTCAGTGATATGACCTGTCCTGATTTGTCATAGACACTTGCTAAGAAACTTCAATGAGCAGACCTTCCTTCATGAACTGGCCTCTGTAAAATGGTATAGAATCAGCTTGATCCCCTCTGTTGAAGACGCTTGGACCTTCTTTTTTATATTTTCAGTGGTATTGTTAACAAACACGCCCCCATAAAGAAAATAAGAATTAAAAACAGGTTCAGCTCCTGGTTCGACAGTGATCTTGCAGAGTTACTCCACCTCGAATTGCATTTGGCTAAAGGCTCGGCACACGTATACTCAGGCTGACTGGCTTTCGTTGAGGCAAATTAGAAATAAGTGCACTCAGGCTGTCCGGAAGGCCAAAGTTAGCTACTTTAAGGAGCAGTTCTCTCTCTGTGGGTCTAATCCCAAGAAGTTCTGGAAAACGGTTAAAGACCTGGAGAATAAACCCTTCTCCTCACAGCTGCCCATGTCCCTTAAAGTTGATGTGGTTGTTACTGGCAAGATACACATGGCTGAGCTCTTTAATCACCACTTCATTAAGTCAGGATCCCTATTTGATTCAGCCATGCCTCCTTGGCTGTCCAACATTTCCTCATCTCCCACCCCTTCTAAATGTGACTATCCCTGGTGCTTCTCCCTCTTTTTCCCCTGCTCCTCTACAAAGTCTCTCCCTGCAGGCAGTCACTAAGTCCGAGGTGCGAAAGGAGCTCCTTAAACTTGACCCCTCTTTAAGTTCACTGCCCCTATCATTGCCAAGCCTATCTCTGACCTTTTTAACCTGTCTCTCCTTTCTGTCTAGGTTCCCATTGTTTGAAAGTCAGCCACGGTTCTCTTATTTCTATTTTGCCCTGTTTATCAAAAGTGTTGACCACCACAACTATAATTTACATTACATTTTATTCATTTAGCAGACGCTCTTCTCCAAAGCGACTTAGTTAGTGCATTCATCTTAAAATAGCTAGGTGAGACAACAACACATCCCAATAGTATCGTGCATTTCCCCTCAACAAGGTATTTATCAGCAAAGTCAATGCAAGTGGGAAAAGAGAAGGGCATTTTTTTGGGGGGGGTGGCTGGGGGCACCGTGAAGGTTATTTAAAGATTTATTTCATTTTATTTTATTTATTTGTTTAACCTTTATTGAACTAGGCAGGTCAGTTAAGAACAAGTTCTTAGTTTCAATGACGGCCTAGGAACAGTGGGTTTAACTGCCTTTGAAGACTCTTCAAAGATGTAGGCTTTCAGGCTTTAAGTTTTAGGCTTTAAGTTTTCAAAAGATGGGCAGGGACCCCGCTGCCCTGACTTTAGGAGGAAGCTTGCCTTATTCCACTATTGGTGTGCCAGGACAGAGGGCCAAGGGACCAAAGGTGGCGGAACAGAGTTCTCGAATTGGAATGTCGGGTTTGAGCAGAGCCTGAAGGTAAGGAGGTGTAGTTCCCGTTGCTGCTCTGTAGGCAAGCACCAGGGTCTTGAAGATGATTCAAGGTTTGACTGGGAGTGTGTGGAGGAGAGAGGTGACATGGGGGAACTTAAGGAACGTTATCATTTAGAAATTGTACTATTCCATTATCAGGCCAATGGGTTTGAGGTTTAAAAACCGCAGAGTAAGTACTTTATAAAAATCCCATGATTTGCTTTACGCAGCTCACCTGCTAATTCCCCATTTGGGGCGTTTGTATTAGCCAGACATTATGAGATCATATGCACACTTCTTCCCTTGGTTATATCTGACTACACATTAGGACTGAGTTGTTTTTCCTGACCATATGACCTGACTATAAAAACTCTTGGGTCACAGTTAGGTCATGTTGTCAATACAATCTCGAAGCACTGTGCATTCTACACACAGTAGTTGTTAGATGGTTATAGCTGTGCCAGACCAGTGAACAGTGTGTGGCAAAAGCGCCTGTGTTTTCTAACCTGCGTCACACTGCCAGGTCAGGTCACATACTGTCCAGCAACAGTAATTGGTTTGTGTTTTCAGCGTGGTAGGGGAGTCCGCTGTGCAAGCCAGTGATTCAAGGCAGTGCTTAGTTAGCCACCGGCTTAAGAGGCTTTACACAAATTGGGTCTGCTCTATAATCATCAGCTCCTAATACTGACGTTTCTTGAAGACGAAGACCCAGTTACGGATGACTGGGCCCCTGCAATCTACACATGACACTGTAGTTCACTTGTTCTCACGTTGACAGTTTCTTGCTGACCAGTTTTTTTTTTCTTCACGATTAGTTTGTTCTTAGGCGTTATGCTCTGAAATAAAGGCAGAGCATCTTTGGAATGTCGGTCGTTGTGCCAGTGAACTTCCGCTTACCCAGTGTTTCATCAATGTATTTCATATTTTTTATTTAAGTGCGTCAGTTTGGTTTATTCCATCATGTCATACGCCCATAGCGTCACAGTGATAAAACCGGTTTTAAGCCCTTATGATTATGACGGGCTGTAAACCTGGAGTCACCTGTCCCATCGCTCTGCTATCGCTATCACTAATCAGACAGAGTCCACATGTGACTAAAGAATAACCCCTCCTGTGGATATACTGTCGCTAATATACTGGGGAATGTACAAGGAATACTACCGCCCTTGTCATTGTTTAGCATTTCCAGTCCTGGAATGTTTCCAAAGCTCCATTATTCTTTATGTTGACAATAATATGTGATAATATGACTAAATATAGAACCAATGCTTGACCGAGTGGGTGTAAGTTGGCTGACTGTCCATGTCACAACACTAAAAGGTACAACACACACACAAATGCCTATAGGGCAGGGCTCATCAACTGGAATCTTGAGAGGATGGTCAGGGGGGCCGGAACATATTTCCAAATAATTTGAAACTGCAAATTGAATCCCAAACAGATATAACATTTGACTTAAACAATGATTTCAAACCTTGCTTACATTTCTACAATATATGATCACATACATCGCTCTGTTATGCATGAGATTCCTTTGAATAAATTAAACACGGGGGGGATTTTTGTGTGTGTGGGGGGGGGGGGGGGTCAGAACTTGGGGGGCCAAATAAAATCACATGCGAGCCAAATTCGTCCCGAGGGCCACCAGTTGGGGTACCCTGCTGCAGTGTGTATGAGGAGCAGCTCATATTATGAGTGATAATTCTTCAAGTGTTGTTCTTGCTGCCCTCTATCATTTTCATTATCAAAAAGTGGCTTTCATCATGACGCAGGTTAGGCTGTAGACCTAGATGTTTATGAAAGTACCAGTCAAAAGTTTGGACACCTACTCATTCAAGGGTTCTTCTTTATTTTTACTTTGTTCTACAATGTAGAATAATATTGAAGACATCAAAACTATGAAATATCACAAATCAAAATATATTTTATTTTAGATTCTTCAAAGTAGCCACCTTTTGCCTTGATGACATCTTTGCACACTCTTGGCATTCTCTCAACCAGCTTCACCTGGAATGCTTTTCCAACAGTCTTGAAGGAGTTCCCACATATGCTGAGCACTTGTTGGCTGCTTTTTCTTCACTCTGTGGTCAAACTCATCCCAAACCATCTCAATTGGGTTGAGGAGGGGTGATTGTGGAGGCCAGGTCATCTGTTGCAGCACTCCATTACTCTCCTTCTTGGTCATATAGCCCTTACACAGCCTGGAGGTGTATTGGGTCCTGTTAAAAAAACAAATGATAGTCCCACTAAGCGCGAACTAGATGGGATGGCGTATCGCTGCAGAATGCTGTGGTAGCCATGCTGGTTACGTGTGCCTTGAATTCTAAATAAATCACTCACCAGTCTCACCAGCAAAGCACCATCACACCACCACCTCCATGCTTCACGGTGGGAACCACACATGCAGAAATCATTCGCTCACCTGCTCTGCGTCTCACAAAGACACAGCGGTTGGAACTAAAAATCTCAAATTTGGACTCATCAGACCAAAGGACAGATTTCCATCGGTCGGTCTGATGTCCATTGCTCATGTTTCTTGGCCCAAGCAAGTCGCTTCTTCTTGTTGGTGTCCTTGAGTAGTGGTTTGTTTGCAGAAATTTGATGTTGATGTTACTTGAACTCTGTGAAGCATTTATTTGGGCTGCAATTTCTGAGGCTGGTATCTCTAATGAACGTATCCTCTGCAGCAGAGGTAACTCTGGGTCTTTCTTTCCTGTGGCGGTCCTCATGAGAGCCAGTTTCATCATAGCACTTGATGGTTTATGCAACTGCATTTGAATAAACTTTCAAAGTTCTTGAAATGTTCCGTATTGAATGACCTTCGTGTCTTAAAGTCATGATGGACTGTCGTTTCTCTTTGCTTATTGGAGCTGTTCTTGTCATAATATGGACTTGGTATTTTACCAAATAGGGCTATCTTCTGTATACCACCCCTACCTTGTCACAACACAACTGATTGGCTCAAACGCAGTAAGAAGGAAAGAAATTCCACAAATTAACTTTTAAGAAGGCACACCTGTTAATTGAAATGCATTCCAGGTGACTTCCTCATGAAGCTGGTTGAGAAAATGCCAAGTGTGCAAAGCTGTCAAAGGCAAAGTGTGTCTACTTTGAAGAATCTCAAATATAAAATACATTTGGATTTGTTTAACACTTTGTTTTGGTTACTACATGATTCCATATGTGTTATTTCAATAGTGTCTTCACTATTGTTCTACAATGTAAAAAATAATAAAAATGAAGAAACCCATGAATGAGTAGTTGTGTCCAAACCTTTGACTGGTTCTGTATATCAACGTTAGGTGGTTACTGTCTATGATTGAGGTAGATCATTAACGTCACCATGTGCCTGGTCTGAACCCTCCACTTCCTTGAACAAAGCCATAATGACTCTGATACTGTCACCCTAATCCCAGTGTGGCACGGTCACATGAGATGTTTACTGGCATATGGTGATGCAAGATGTAGTGCCCACAGCCTGTTAATAGGAAAGTCAACTAAACAGGAAGGCTCATTCCAAGCATTCACACGATCCCAGGACATAAATAATGTTCCTTGATTTCATTCATGCAAGCACTGGGGAATATGACCCTAAAAAGACACCCATTCAAGTAAATTTAACCCTAGGTTAACTTTGCATTTTTGATATCGAATCTCTATTGTTGAATTTTAAAACCTAACCGCATGTCAATTTGTCCTTTGTGTAATTGCTGTGTTATTATTGGGTACTTAACTGTTTTTTCTGTGTTGTTTCTTAATGTTTACAGCAGACCACCATTTTCTCCTGGTGTCTGAGATAGTTGGTGCCAGAGAGACCAAAGAAGAAGAAGACCAAACAAACAAAGATGGTGGAAGGAAGCATAGAGTTCTGTTGTATCCGTATGCATTTACAGGTAGGGGAGGGATACATAATCTGGCATGGGATGGTTTGTGGAGGCAGACATCTTTGTTTTGTTTAATCAACCCGAACAAGCCTTGCATTTGTTGGAATGATAGTATCCCTCTTGACTTTTCAGTTTTCCATTCTGTCTTTCTCTCTTTTTCGAAATAGTGTCCTACACGGAGAGGACCAAACATCACTGCTGGCGGTGTAAAGACATCATCTTCCATTGCTTAGACGAGGCACAGCGTCAACAGTGGGTCCAGACAATCAACAACCAGCTCTCACTACTCAGTATGTCCTTTTCAATGCAGACTGTTTTACGTTAAACACACACCAACTTTAAAGGCTCTCGATTTGTGAAACCTCTATGAAGGCGTATCTCTTTAAAAGTGTTGTCTGTGTAAAGTGGGACCATTTTACCAACCATTAATACACTATTTAGCATCTTACCAAGAAGTACCTTTCCAATGCTTTTTGCTCATCTAGCCTTCAATATCTCAACAATTTATTCTGGAGAACATTAAGAGAATCAGTCAGTGGATGTCAGTTTGATAACGGAGCATTTCTGTAAAGTTTTGTTGGCTAATGAAACTTCATGAAGTTGTCAGACAGTCACACTCTACCGTCCGTTAAACTAAATGTTGAGCCCTCCATTTTTAATGACCAAACAGGCTCTCCTTCACTTTGCAGGCATCCGACCGAAACGCTTGCTAGTGTACATCAATCCCTACAGTGGGAAACAACGCGGGAAGTGGATTTACGAGCAGAGAGTAGCCCCACTCTTCTCTCGAGCCTCCATCTCCACCGACGTGATCGGTGAGTTCCTGTCAGAGGGCCTACATTAACATTTAAATAAAAAATGAGCTTTTATGGCCCGGCAAATATTTATTTGTTGACTTGGCAAACAGCCTATACCCGCCAACCACTCCCAAGAATATGGTTTTATTTATAGCACCATCCATCAATGGAACACTGTAATGGAAGCTGTGATAGTCGATAAACATGGGAATCCATTCCAAACACATCTGTGATTCATGGGATGCTTTGGGAAGACCAGGGATCGACTAGGGCAGGGGTACTCGACTCTTACCCTACGAGGTCCAGAGCCTGTTGGTTTTCTGTTCTACCTGATAATTAATTGCACCCACTTGGTGTGTCAGGTCTAAATCGGGACCCTGATTAGAGGGGACAAATGAAAACAAGTGCCGGAGTTGGCTTCAAGGTCCAGAGTTGAGTTTGAGGGGTCTAGGGTATTGGCAGGGGGAGGCATCACATAGCTCTGGAAGATCATGAATTGTCTAGGGCAGGGATGGGCAAGTCCAGTCCTCGGGGGCCAGAATGGTGTTTCACTTTTTCCCCATCGCTAGCAAACGCAGCTGATTTTAAAACTTATTGCATTCTAAACTGAAGGTCCTGATTAGTTGATTATTGGAGTCCGGTGTGTTAGCTAGCAAAAGTGTGAGACCAACCAGGTCCCCGATGACTGGAGTTGCCGATCCCCAGTCTAGGGTATTGGCAGCTCGCGGCCATACATCTGTCATGGGTTTA
The DNA here is from genome assembly GCF_013265735.2 of Oncorhynchus mykiss. Taxonomy (NCBI): domain Eukaryota; kingdom Metazoa; phylum Chordata; class Actinopteri; order Salmoniformes; family Salmonidae; genus Oncorhynchus; species Oncorhynchus mykiss. Next base: position 47,423,613 of record NC_048579.1, read on the forward strand.
AGGCTGGACCTAGACCCATAGCTCGAGGTGTTTTAATTGGTGTTGGCCTTTCACCATTTGTTGGAACCCCTTTATGGTTAAAAACATATATTTTCTTTCTGTTTAGACAATGGGAAGAGCAATACTGGATGCAGGATTCTTGGCTTAACCATTTTTTTGTTGTGTGTGTGTGTGTGCAACGTCTTGACAAGCTTCTGAGATGTTCATCATGGGTTTTTAATAGTGACAATATAACTTGTTTCCATAGTTACGGAGAGTGCCAATCATGCCAGGGATCACTTGAAGACGGAGGTAGATCTGAAGCAATGTGACGGGTGCGTTTTAGACACAGCAGGAAAACACTTCAATCACCTGGCATAGACTTTACCATCTCAGTCAGAAATGACTTTGTTGGTGCAAAAGACTAAGTGAAGATTTCAGTACAAAACAGTTCATGTTCAACCACAATGCATTCATGTCTGAGGGAAGAAGACTGCTGAGAGCAAAATGGACATTAATAGCAGTATCAATACAACAACCGCATTAACATGAAAGCTGAGGGGGGCAGAGTGTCTGTGGGTTTTTACTCCTCCATTGTACTGGAGGATGCATTGTAAACATGGCGCCCCAAGGATGCATTTGCCAGGTCAAAATGGCCCGATAATGTAATATCTGTGTTTTATTTATATGGGGCAAAAATATTATCCTTTTTGTGGAATATAATTATTTTGAGTGATGATTTGGACTTTTTCAATAATGATTTTATTGTTAGAAATGTTTTTTTAGTCGCTTTCCAACAGCTCCATTTCAATGATGACATATTATGAAATTCCATAATGGCTATTGAAAATATTGGCATCTTTTTCTTACAATCAATCTTTACAATCAAAGTTTCACATTCAACCTTTTAGTGTGAAGAACCAAATAAAGCCACCTTAAGCATGTTTTATAATATTTCAAAACATTTTTACAAAAATCCAAAGTTCATCAATATAAACGACAACACTAACAATTTTGAATATAGAAAGCATGAACACGTGTGTGTGTGATGCTTACTTGTGCTGTCTTAGTCCATGGATTTGTTACAAACCACAAGCATGTGACTGTGCTCTTTGCAGATGGATGTGTTGCACTTAACACCAGCAGCTGACTTCTATCCTTTGCACTTGGGCAGAGCTGGCACCTCTTCCTCTTCTGGCCCTGGCTGCTCTGAGTGGTGGGCAGAGCTGGCACCTCTTCCTCTTCTGGCCCTGGCTGCTCTGAGTGGTGGGTAGAGCTGGCACCTCTTCTGGGTCTGGCTGCTCTGAGTGGTGGGCAGAGCTGGCACCTCTTCCTCTTCTGGGTCTGGCTGCTCTGAGTGGTGGGCAGAGCTGGCACCTCTTCCTCTTCTGGCCCTGGCTGCTCTGAGTGGTGGGTAGAGCTGGCACCTCTTCTGGCCGTGGCTGCTCTGAGTGGTGGGTAGAGCTGGCACCTCTTCTGGGTCTGGCTGCTCTGAGTGGTGGATAGAGCTGACACCTCTTCCTCTTCTGGCCCTGGCTGCTCTGAGTGGTGGGTAGAGCTGGCACCTCTTCCTCTTCTGGCCCTGGCTGCTCTGAGTGGTGGGTAGAGCTGGCACCTCTTCCTCTTCTGGCCCTGGCTGCTCTGAGTGGTGGGTAGAGCTGGCACCTCTTCCTCTTCTGGCCCTGGCTGCTCTGAGTGGTGGGTAGAGCTGGCACCTCTTCTGGGTCTGGCTGCTCTGAGTGGTGGGTAGAGCTGGCACCTCTTCTGGCCCTGGCTGCTCTGAGTGGTGGGTATAGCTGGCACCTCTTCCTCTTCTGGCCCTGGCTGCTCTGAGTGGTAGTGGCATGGCTCTTTCATCACCCCACATCTTTCCATTGCCTCAATTCTTCTGTGGAGATGGGAGAACCTTCCAGAAGGATAACCATCTCTGCAGCACTCCAACAATCAGGCCAGACGGAAGCCACTCCTCAGTAAAAGGCACATGACAGCCCGCTTGGAGTTTGCCAAAAAGACACCTAAAGGACTACCAGACCATGATAAACAGGATTCTCTGGCCTGATGAAACCAAGATTGAACTCTTTGGATGGAATGCTAAGCGTCACGCCTGGAGGAAAGCTGCTCATCCACTGTGACGCAGTCGCTGGGGATGAACCTTCTACAGTTTTGCTTTGAAAAGGTCCCTCACATACTGGAAGGCTGCCAGGAGATCCATTGCCTCTCTGAACACTCTGGTCCTCTTGTCATCAAGTCACAGGAAGCGCCAGATATCTTCCGACCGACATGGTGGCCTTATACATTGGATTCTGCAGTGGATCCAAAAATAGCTCCCGTGTGGAGACATCCCACCTTTTCTCCTTGCCGGCGAGGAGGGTTCAACCAATTAAGGCCTTTTTGTTCCTCCTTGTTGACCTCTCTCCACTCTGTCCCTTTTCCTGTCGCTCTTCTCCGTCCTTCTAAATTTGTACACTTTAGGACCTCCTCAACGATATTATCACTAATGAACAGGCAACTTTTGGTGACACAACTGATTTCCCCGGCACAGGCCCTGGGCAGCTCCTCAGGATGTTATGGCTTCTGGTCCTGACTTTAGTGGGAGGGCAGGGGTGTTCACTCCAGTAAGACCCCTTTTTATTCATTTCGGTTCCGAGGAATCATCCCCATCTGTAGAATTATCTAGGACAGCTGGACTACCAGGTGCATCCACAACTCCAACTTGACCCACAGGCACATAGTCTGTGTCATCTGAATTGGATACCTCAGATTCTGAGTCGGAGGCACCAATGGCTTCCTCATCCAGCATCTGTAAAACCATTTTGGTTGTATATCTGGCCACATTCTTATGAGCCTCCTTATGAAACTCCTTTTACTCAAAGAGTTCAAAAGGATACATGAAAAAGGTGATTTAATGAACATTTAACAAGATATAATAAATGTTATTAATTACTTAGATTTTATTGTTGTAGCAAAAAGAAAGGTTCGTTTGACGAGTGCAATGCAGTGAATTCTGTAGGAAATACATACCGGTCATATTTGACCCACAAATAAAAACTTGAGGTAGTGATGCAAAAACTCTTACTTAAAAGATAAGAAATAAAAAACCAAACTAGGATGTTAGAACATTAAAGACACATTATTTCAGAAATTCCTGGAATATTAGAGGATGACATTTTTGGGGGAGATCAGTACAGCAAAAAAAATAAAACATTAGGCTGGGTCATTTTGACCCGACATATGAATCTTAAGATTAATCAATTATGGTCACTGATTTAGTTAGAAAATTCCCTCAGCTGGTTGTCTAGGTCTTAATTGGACACAAATTGAAAGGAAAGCAAAAACCATCAGACCCTAAGGCTAGTCTCAATGGAGTGTTTTCATGCATTGTGTGTGTGTGTGTCCCTGTTCAGGGTGGTGTGTGTGGGAGGGGACGGGATGTTCAGCGAGGTTGTCCACGGCCTGGTCTCTAGGACCCAGAGTGATTCCAGAGTGGACCAGAACCAACCGAACCAGGACCTGGTTCCATGTGCGCTCCGCATCGGAATCATCCCTGCAGGTATGAGAGGAGGAGAGAAGCAGAGGAGAGGAAGGAATGGGAGAAGTTAAGTTAAAGTAAGGTAAAGGCAAGTTCTAGCCCATAGAATAATACTTTGTTATACCTCTGTTAGTGGCCATGGCTATGATTGACTCCCATGGTGGCTAACCTTAATCCCCATGTTCTGTTTTCTGGCTGTTGCTGAGTTACGAGTTGGAATCCCTATAGCAACAGGGCTTGGGGTCCCACAGGGGGTTCTGAAGAGTCCATCACTCAAAACTCAATTAGAGGGGGCCTGTTGTGCTGCGTGACCAGTTTAAAAAAAATAATAATAATTTAATAATCATCATACATTTCACCTCCGTGAAATCCATTACTTCACAATACCTAAGGTTGAAGATGGAGGAGGAGAATCAAATCACAGCTGGTTTGGCCTATAGCTTCAGTGATTCTGTAGGTTAATGCTTCTACTTAGCATTGAGTGCCTGATGCTGCTGCTGGGGTCCAGAATTAGTCTTTTTCCAGTCAGTCAGATGAAGATGAAATTATTACTATAAGCCAGTTAACACTATATATCTAGAGAAAAGGACTCACAGTATCACAGTTTTTGTTTGTGCATTTTCCTTGGTTGGTGTCCCACTGACAGGTCTCATGAGGTCAAGTGTGGCCTTTTCTGCTGCCACTGCTTATCATGTACAAACATTTTAAATATTGTTACCTATCAATCAATCGAAACATAATTTTGAGGCTGATAAGGGATAGTGATAACCAACTGTCATGGTGTAGTGCGGTTCCGTATACCAGGAGAAATAATAACTGGAAGTAATACTGATGCTTTAATCAGACGTGGTAAGATGGCGAACAGAACCTCTCGGTGTCAAATAGACTTTCACTGAAATAGTATGAGTGTTCACAAAGTCAACCCAGCACACACACAGCCTTGGTTAGAGTACCCAAGTCCACGGTTTTATCAGGTAACCTACCTAGAAACCTAGTGGCTGTGTGTAGTTCAACACATTCACATTGTCTTGTCACATATTTTCAAGGTACTATGTTTAGGTTCATGACTCAACCTTGACTGTTATTCCATTAGGTAGGCAGACAAGACAGAGATAGTGAGAGAGGCTTTGGAATGATTTGAATGAGGAAGTGAGTCAAAACTGCGGGAAATATCTCCCAGATAAAAATCTGGAAATTCAGAGGGAGCTGAGAGAGTAGCTAGTTTCCTCTCTTCTGTGAATATTTTTGACTGGGTGTTAAGGTTTGTTGTTTGAAAAGGACTGCGTTGAAACAATGACTGGTAGATGATCCAAGACCCAGCTCAATTAATCCCGACCATTGTGACAATGAGTCGTCATAATGCCGCATCAAATGTACATGATCTTAGGGGCATTGGCAAACACAATGTAAGTAATTAAATTGATGTACCCCTAATTGCACCGAATATATCTGCTTATTGTAAGCAGTAATCATGAGCCTATAAACCAGAGTTACTGTTAGCGCTGAGGCGGTGTGCAATAGTAGGAAGCCCACTTTATGCAGCTCACCCTGCACGATCAGCTCCAATGTAAATAACATGAGTAAGTCTACCTCTGAGAAGCTTCCCAGTAAAGCATTAAAAACAATCAAGCAACCCAGAAAAGTGCTAGAAATAGCCCATATTAAGATATGCAGCCTAAGAAACAAGGTCCATGAATTCAATAACTTGCTTGTAACAGATGACATTCATATTCTGACTATCTCTGGAACTCACTTAGATAATACCTTTGATACAGTGGCAGCAATACATGGTTATAACATCTACCGAAAAGACAGAAATGCCAACAGAGGCGGTGTTGCGGTCTATATTCAGAACCACATTCCTGTAAAGCTTAGAGACGATCTAATGTTAAATACTGTTGAATTAATATGGCTACAGGTTCATCTTCCTCACCTAAAACCCATTCTTGTGGGAAGCTGCTATAGACCACCAAGTGCTAACAGTCAGTATCTGGATAATATGTGTGAAATGCTTGATAATGTATGTGATATCAATAGAGAAGTATATCTCCTGAGTGATTTTTAAATATTGACTGGCTATCATCAAGCTGCCCACTCAGGAAAAAACTTCAAACTGTAACCAGTGCCTGCAACCTGAATCAGATTGTCAGTCAATCTACCGGGGTAGTTACAAACAGCACAGGAATTAAAATTACTGTAAAATCCCCTTGGATTGCTGAGGAATTGTATGGTTGAGATGGATGAGACACAAGGTATGGCAATTAAGTCTGGCAGCCCAACTAATTGGCAAACGTACTGCAAATTAAGAAATCATGTGACTAAACTAAAGAAAAAGAAAAATGAACTACACCTTGAAACAAATATAAATTCTATAAAGAATGATAGTAAAAAGCTTTGGGGCACCTTAAATAACATTTTTGGGAAAAAGGCCAACTCGGCTCAAATCAAATGTATTTATATAGCCCTTCGTACATCAGCTGATATCTCAAAGTGCTGCCAGAAACCCAGCCTAAAACCCCAAACAGCAAGCAATGCAGGTGTAGAAGCACAGTGGCTAGGAAAAACTCCCTAGAAAGGCAAAAACCTAGGAAGAAACCTAGAGAGGAACCAGGCTATGTGGGGTGGCCAGTCCTCTTCTGGCTGTGCCGGGTGGAGATTATAACAACATGGCCAAGATGTTCAAATGTTCATAAATGACCAGCATGGTCGAAAAATAATAAGGCAGAACAGTTGAAACTGGAGCAGCAGCATGGCCAGGTGGACTGGGGACAGCAAGGAGTCATCATGTCAGGTAGTCCTGAGGCATGGTCCTAGGGCTAGAGAGAAAGAAAGAGAGAGAGAGAATTAGAGAGAGCACACTTAAATTCACAGAGGACACCAAATAGGACAGGAGAAGTACTCCAGATATAACAAACTGACCCTAGCCCCCCGACACATAAACTACTGCAGCATAAATACTGGAGGCTGAGACAGGAGGGGTCAGGAGACACTGTGGCCCCATCCGAGGACACCCCCGGAGAGGGCCAAACAGGAAGGATATAACCCCACCCACTTTGCCAAAGCACAGCCCCCACACCACTAGAGGGATATCTTCAACCACCAACTTACCATCCTGAGACGAGGCTGAGTATAGCCCACAAAGATCTCCTCCACGGCACAACCCAAGGGGGGGGGGGGGGGGGGGGGGCGCCAATCCAGACAGGATGATCACATCAGTGACTCAACCCACTCAGGTGACGCACCCCTCCCAGGAACGGTATGAGAGAGCCCCAGAAAGCCAGTGACTCAGCCCCTGTAATCAGGTTAGAGGCAGAGAATCCCAGTGGAAAGAGGGGAACCGGCCAGGCAGAGACAGCAAGGGCGGTTCGTTGCTCCAGAGCCTTTCCGTTCACCTTCCCACTCCTGGGCCAGACTACACTCAGTCATATGACCCACTGAAGAGATGAGTCTTCAGTAAAGACTTAAAGGTTGAGACCGAGTTTGCGTCTCTGACATGGGTAGGCAGACCGTTCCATAAAAATTGAGCTCTATAGGAGAAAGCCCTGCCTCCAGCTGTTTGCTTAGAAATTCTAGGGACAATTTGGAGGCCTGCGTCTTGTGACCGTAGCGTACGTGTAGGTATGTACGGCAGGACCAAATCAGAGAGATAGGTAGGAGCAAGCCCATGTAATGCTTTGTAGGTTAGCAGTAAAACCTTGAAATCAGCCCTTGCTTTGACAGGAAGCCAGTGTAGGGAGGCTAGCACTGGAGTAATATGATCAATTTTTTGGGTTCTAGTCAGAATTCTAGCAGCCGTATTTAGCACTAACTGAAGTTTATTTAGTGCTTTATCCGGGTAGCCGGAAAGTAGTTCATTGAATCACAAAGCCCACTGATATTGCAAACTACTTTAATGACTTTTTCATTGGCAAGATCAGCAAACTTAGGGATGACATGCCAGCAACAAACGCTGACAACACACATCCAAGTATATCGGACCAAATTATGAAAGACAAGAATTGTAATTTTGAATTCCCTAACGTCAGTGTGGAAGAGGTAAAAAAATTGTCTATCAACAATGACAAGCTACCGGGGTCTGACAATCTGGATGGAAAATTACTGAGGATAATAGCAGATGATATTGTCATTCCTATTTGCCACATCTTCAATTTTAGCCTAATGGAGAGAGTGTGCCCTCAGGCCTGGAGGGAAGTTAGTCATTCCGCTACCAAAGAATAGGAAAGCCCCCTTTACAGGCTCAAATAGCCAACCAATCAGCCTGTTACCAACCCTTAGTAAACTTCGGGATTTTATTTTGGACCAGATACAATGCTATTTCACAGGAAACAAATTGACAACAGAATTTCATATAAGGAAGGACACTCAACAAGCACAGCACTTACACCCAACGGCTGAGAGAAATGAATGATAAAAAGATTGGGGGGGCTGATTGTTAGACTTCAGTTCCGTTTTTGACATTATTGATCATAGTCTGCTGCTGGGAAAACCTATGTGTTATTGCTATAATGTGGCTAAAGAGTTACTTGTCTAACAGAACACAGATGGTGTTCTTTAATGGAAGCCTCTCAAATATAATACAGTTAGAATCAGGAATTCCCCAGGGTAGCTGATTAGGCCCCTTGTTTTTTTTTTTTCAATTTTTACTAACGACATTCCACTGACTTTGAGTAAAGCCAGAGTGTCGATGTATGCGGATGACTCAACACTATACACGTCAGCTACTACAGCGACTGAAATGACTACAACACTCAACAAAGAGCTGCAGTTAGTTTCAAAGTAGGTGGCAAGGAATAAGTTAGCCCTACATATTTCTAAAACTAAAAGCATTGTATTTGGAACAAAACACTCACTAAACCCTAAACCTCAACCAAATCTTGTAATAAATCTTGTGAAAATTGAGCAAGTTGAGATGACTTAACTGTTTGGAGTAACACTAGATTGAAAACTGTCATGGTCAAAACATATTGATGCAGTAGTAGCTAAGAATGGGAGACGTCTGTCTATAATAAAGCAATTCTCTGCCTTAACAACACTATCAACAAGGCAGGTCCTACAGGCCCTAGTTTTGTTGCACCTTGACTACTGTTCAATCATGTGGTCAGGTACCACAAAAAAAGGACTTGACTCAGAGCAATTGGCTCAGAACAGGGCAGCACGGCTGGCCCTTGGATGTACACAGAGAGTTAATATTAATAATTTGCATGTCAATCTCTCCTGGCTGAAAGTGGAGGAGAGATTGACTTCATCACTACTTTTATTTATGAGAGGTATTGACATGTTGAATGCACCGAGCTGTCTGTCGAAACTACTGGCACACAGCTCGGACACCCATGCATACCCCACAAGACATGCCACAAGAGGTCTCTTCACAGTCCCCAAGTCCAGAACAGTCTATGGGAGGCACACAGTACTACATAGAGCCATGACTACAAGGAACTCTATTCTACATCAAGTAACTGACACAAGCTGTAAAATTAGATTTTAAAAACAGATAAAAAAAAACACCTTATGGAACAGCGGGGACTGTGAAGCAACACAATGTGTCACAGACACATGCATACATACACACACACACACGATAACATACGCAGTATACATACACATGGATTTAGTACTGTAGATATGTGGTGGTGTAAGGGCCTGAGGGCACACAATGTGTTGTGAAATGTATTGTAATGTTTTTAAACTTTTGCTGGACCCCAGGAAGAGTAGGGCAAACTAATGGGGATCCATAATAAATACATGCTCAGCTCACACAGTCACACACCCAAGACTTCCTTCACACGCACACATCTTCAATCTTCACTTGATGAAGAAATATGGAAGTGTAAACCAGTCTGTAGCACTACAGTTAGTTTTCATTTCAATTCAATAACTTTTCAAAAAGTATTGGAGAAGCAAACCAGTCAGCCCATGTCACCCTTTTACTCTCTGCTGTGTCATTGTCAGATTCTTGATAAGAGCAATCTGAAAAGAGAGGAGTGTGATTACTAAGCAATGAGTCCATCTGTAAACGGCAGGGCTGATTTCCCAGGCTCTCTGTACTGTCACGGTTCCCTGAGTCAGCTGAAAACATCTAGCTTGCATCCCAAATAGCACCCTATTCCCTATATAGTGCAATACTTTTCATCAGAGCCTATTAGGGAATAGGGTGCCATTTGGGAAGCATACCTCGCATCAGTCTGCAGTCTAGCTGTAGAGATGGAAATAGGAAATAAGTCTGTCTCCTCACCGGTCTGTCTTGGTGTCGTTGGTTCGTCTCAACAGATCGTAAATTATCTAACTGTGACAGATATGCCTGAAATTACTGTCCCCCAGCTGAACGGTAGCGCACGGTCGATAGAGACCTATTACCATAATATCAAATCAGAGATTTCGAAGTCAAACGGAACATTTCTCTCAAGTGCCAGGAAGGGTTTGCGTCTCGCTATCCCCTCATTTACTGTGTAGTGAGTGCTGATTGCCCAGATCCAGACAGACCCATTGGCTATGATATCTTTCTTTGGCCCTGGTACATATCATCTCTTTTCTGCCTAATAAAACTACTTAAACTCTTGTTCTAACTCCATCTCAAAACTCTAATCATAAAATACTTTTATGGCCATTGATGATTCAATAAAAACCATATTTAAACACTTAAACAATAACTCCTGGATACAGACAAAGCCTAGACCTGGGGTAAAATGCCATTTCATTATAGATTTTACATTGGACGTGCTTTTTAGTCCAGGACTAGGGCTAATCTGTTTCTGGGGAAAACGGCCCACAAAGTTGGTGGTTTGGGATTAGTCTTGAGATTCAAGATACTATTACGTGACTGACGAGGCCTGTATCTCTCCTATCCAACAGGTTCGACTGACTGTATCTGCTATTCTACCACAGGCACCAACGATCCAGTGACTTCAGCCCTGCACATCATCATGGGTAAGTAACCATACACACACACAAACACAAACAGGTCTATCGGTCTTCTACCTGTCCACGTCGAGATTTAATAGAATGTCTTAATATATCTCGGTGACAATGCTCACAATTAGCTGCATCTCTCAATAGTACAAGCATTCTATGTCTGGGTACAGTGCGGCATCCTAAGTCCTGCAGGTACACTTGTGTTGTCCCATGCGCACAGTCTGGAGTGTGGTTTAAAGAGAGAACATTGCGCTCTACTAGAGTCCTGTCCAGGGGGTTTGGGTCAATTCAGGAAGGACACTGGTTATTCCAGTTCTCTTCCATGCTTTTCAATGAGGACCCATTTGAATTTGGTTCACTTTCTGAATGGACTGATATTGAAATGGCATTGACCCCGGACGCCAAGACTATTCTACAGGGAGTGTTCCGTGACGACATTCCAACCAGTTGAATAAGGCCCCCTTTCTGTCTGTTTTCCAGGTGACTCCCAGCCCATGGATGTGTGTTCTGTCCATCACAACAACACCTTCCTCAGGTACTCCGTCTCGCTGCTCGGATACGGTTTCTACGGCGACGTGCTGACAGACAGCGAGAGGAAGCGCTGGATGGGGCCTTCCAGATACGACTTCTCGGGTAAATAATGGAGTCATAAGTGTTATTACAATTGCAGTCCAACGATTAGTTACTACGTCATGTAGTAAAAAAAAATATATATATACATTTCCGAATATGACCTACAGGGAAAGGGAGGAATGAGTGGCGAAACTAGACATTTCACACAATGTCAACATCAGGATTTTCAAAGCCACACACTGCTTCACACATTGCAGGCCTAAAGACATTCCTGACCCATCAGTATTATGAAGGGACTGTCGCTTTCCTGCCCGCTGAGGACAACCTGGGGAACCCTAGAGACAAGATCAAGTGCATGACTGGGTGCCATATCTGTGAGCTGGGTGCCAACAATGGGCAGCTCCTCTCAGGGGATCATGTCGACAAGATGGCTGAAGAGAACTCTGACAAGGGTAAGAGGTTATAGTCTTCTGTAAGTGTGTGCTGTGTGTAGTCTTTTCCCTGTTGCCAAGTCTGTTGATAAAGCTGATGTCCCTCCTGTCCCCATGTCTGTTCCCTCATCTGTCTGTCTCTCTCTCTCACTGCCATGACGCCCGACAGACAGTCATAGTATACCGTATGGTGTTGAACACATACACTCCTCACAGCCCACTCTTCTCATCCCAGACCCTTATCTACCCCACAACACACATACACACACACTACAGTCCCCACTTTTGGGAAATGGGAAACTCTCTTCTCAGCCGGCATTTATTTATTCTGAGCAGCAGATAGGATAAGTAGAGTTTACTGAGAGCCACAGAGATCCCCTTTCTCCTCTCATCTCCTGGGACTCTAATTGGTATTAATTTCCGGCGTCTCTGTTGTGGCTGGCTGGAGCGCTGGCTGAGGCGACAGGTCCCTGTGGTGCTGGGACACACACACACACAGACAGAGGGAGTCAGAACCCCACTAATCAGGGAGATAGTTGGTCTGGCTGCCAGAGTTGGCGGTGGACTTGCTGCACACGTTTTGGCGATCAAATCTCCAACAACTGCTTAAGCAATGGGGCAAGACGCCGGCTCGGTGCCACGTCACAAACGAGCCTCCCAAAATGTTTAATGTGTGCGGGACACTTGAGAGGTTCCCGAGCTAAGACGATGCCAAGACCTACAGTAAAATTTGTAAATGTCTAATCACAATCCCATTGGTAGTTTTTAAAGACGTCTAATCATTTACTTTCCAAGTAAATGAATTTAGTTTTTTAATCCCGGTGGACTTGTTAATGTTGGTTCAGGTTATCGTTCCTGTGAGTTTGTTTTATGAGGCGACTAGAATAATTAAGCGTTTTATGGACTCGGATCACATAATATTCCCCATGCGATCAGGGATATTATCGTAAAACACTGACATTTTGGAGTTACTGTACATCCCCCATTAAACCACTCAACCAGTCATTTAATGGCAGAAGACTTTGATTCACCTAACAGTTACCGAATGGCATCACATGAGTGTAATAACACATAATATTTTGTCCAGCCTCGCTCCTGATTTTAGAGCACCCAAAGAGTCAACGAGTGTTTTTATATTTTACTAGCAATAATACAGACGCAGCACTGTCGGAAGAATTTTCCCCAAAAGGGATGACACTTTTAATCGATCAACTCCTCTTGTGTTTAAAGAGACCAGTGGTGATGGTGTATGGCGGGTGATCCGGGGGAAGTTCCTAGCAATCAACGCTGCCAGTATGAGCTGTGCCTGTCCTCGCAGCCCTAGAGGCCTGTCGCCCTATGCCCACCTGGCCGACGGCACCACAGACCTCATCCTGGTACGCAAGGCCTCTCGCCTCGACTTCCTCCGACACCTCATGCGACACACCAACAAGGACGACCAGGTGGGGAACTCTGAGTTGTCATTGAGAGAAACATTTTGCTAATTGTTTATTTATTTTCACATTGGCAAGCGTAAAAGATCATTAGATGTAAGATGACTCAATCAGAGGTGGATATCACCCCCGCCAAAAAGTGATCAGATTTAGCAAAGTTATTTGCTAAGTAAGTACAGATTATTTTCAAACCATATTAATATCTGGTAATGTACTGGCTTGATCCACAATACAACTTTTGAAAGTTACAAGGGGTTCAGGGGGAGATCAAATCAAATTGATTTATATAGCCCTTCGTACATCAGCTGATATCTCAAAGTGCTGTACAGAAACCCCAGCCTAAAACCCCAAACAGCAAGCAATGCAGGTGTAGAAGCATGGTGGCTAGGAAAAACTCCCTAGAAAGGCCGAAACCTAGAGAGGAACCAGGCTATGTGGGGTGGCCAGTCCTCTTCTGGCTGTGCCGGGTGGAGATTATAACAGAACATGGCCAAGATGTTCAAATGTTCATAAATGACCAGCATGGTCCAATAATAATAAGGCAGAACAGTTGAAACTGGAGCAGCAGCACAGCCAGGTGGACTGGGGACAGCAAAGAGTCAACATGTCAGGTAGTCCTGGGGCATGGTCCTAGGGCTCAGGTCCTCCGAGAGAGAGAAGGAGAGAATTAGAGAACGCACACTTAGATTCACACAGGACACCGAATAGGACAGGAGAAGTACTCCAGATATAACAAACTGACCCTAGCCCCCCGACACATAAACTACTGCAGCATAAATAATGGAGGCTGAGACAGGAGGGGTCAGGAGACACTGTGGCCCCATCCGAGGACAACCCCGGACAGGGCCAAACAGGAAGGATATAACCCCACCCACTGCCAAAGCACAGCCCCCACACCACTAGAGGGATATCTTCAACCACCAACTTACCATCCTGAGACAAGGCCGAGAAACCCAGCCTAAAATGATGGGGAATTCCTCTGTCACTTGCTCAGTCACTCATCTCTCTCACGTACTGCATGTCACGGGTTACTCAGCCTTCACAGAGAGAGATATAGATTGAGTGGGAAAGAGTTTCCCTGTACTTTGCTTGCAGACCTCATGGTTTAGTTGGCTGACACAGCTCTTTCTAAATCAGGGTATACAGTTCACGCCCCCTTGAACTTTGCGACCTTTTGCCACATTTCAGGCTTCAAACATAAAGATATAAAACTGTATTTTTTTGTGAAGAATCAACAACAATCATGAAGTGGAACGACATTTATTGGATATTTCAAACTTTTTTAATAAATCAAAAACTGAAAAATTGGGCGTGCAAAATTATTCAGCCCCTTTACTTTCAGTGCAGCAAACTCTCTCCAGAAGTTCAGTGAGGATCTCTGAATGATCCAATGTTGACCTAAATGACTAATGATGATAAATACAATCCACCTGTGTGTAATCAAGTCTCCATATAAATGCACCTGCACTGTGATAGTCTCAGAGGTCCGTCAAAAGCGCAAAGAGCATCATGAAGAACAAGGAACACACCAGGCAGGTCCGAGATACTGTTGTGAAGAAGTTTAAAGCCGGATTTGGATACAAAAAGATTTCCCAAGCTTTAAACATCCCAAGGAGCACTGTGCAAGCGATTAATATTGAAATGGAAGGAGTATCAGACCACTGCAAATCTACCAAGACCTGGCCGTCCCTCTAAACTTTCAGCTCATACAAGGAGAAGACTGATCAGAGATGCAGCCAAGAGGCCCATGATCACTCTGGATGAACTGCAGAGATCTACAGCTGAGGTGGGAGACTCTGTCCGTAGGACAACAATCAGTCGTATATTGCACAAATCTGGCCTTTATGGAAGAGTGGCAAGAAGAAAGCCATTTCTTAAAGATATCCATAAAAAGTGTTGTTTTAAAGTTTGCCACAAGCCACCTGGGAGACACACCAAACATGTGGAAGATGGTGCTCTGGTCAGATGAAACCAAAATTGAACTTTTTGGCAACAATGCAAAACGTTATGTTTGGCGTAAAAGCAACACAGCTCATCACCCTGAACACAACATCCCCACTGTCAAACATGGTGGTGGCAGCATCATGGTTTGGGCCTGCTTTTCTTCAGCAGGGACAGGGAAGATGGTTAAAATTAATGGCAAGATGGATGGAGCCAAATACAGGACCATTCTGGAAGAAAACCTGATGGAGTCTGCAAAAGACCTGAGACTGGGACGGAGATTTGTCTTCCAACAAGACAATGATCCAAAACATAAAGCAAAATCTACAATGGAATGGTTCAAAAATAAACATATCCAGGTGTTAGAATGGCCAAGTCAAAGTCCAGACCTGAATCCAATCAAGAATCTGTGGAAAGAACTGAAAACTGCTGTTCACAAATGCTCTCCATCCAACCTCACTGAGCTCGAGCTGTTTTGCAAGGAGGAATGGGAAAACATTTCAGTCTCTCGATGTGCAAAACTGATAGAGACATACCCCAAGCGACTTACAGCTGTAATCGCAGCAAAAGGTGGCGCTACACACTATTAACTTAAGGGGGCTGAATAATTTTGCACGCCCAATTTTTCAGTTTTTGATTTGTTTAAAAAGTTTGAAATATCCAATAAATGTCGTTCCACTTCATGATTGTGTCCCACTTGTTGTTGATTCTTCACAAAAAAATACAGTTTTATATCTTTATGTTTGAAGCCTGAAATGTGGCAAAAGGTCGCAAAGTTCAAGGGGGCCGAATACTTTCGCAAGGCACTGTACCTCAGTTCAGACACTCTCTTGCGTCCCACTCCGCCCTCTCTCACTTTTCGTAAATATCCCAATTCTACAAAGCGCTCTGGATAACTTGCATCATCCTCCTGCGCATACTGCCACACACACAGGTGGGACGGTAGGATTTCCATTGCATTATACCTCTGTAATATCTGCATAGCCCATCCACCACGGAGAGAAACATGGAGTGAGAGGCCAGTAAGTGTATTCATAGTTTTGTCGAAAGCTTTTTAGGGGACACTTGGTATGAATACTAACCAGGCCCAGTCATAAAGTGAGTGTGATGGAGAATAAATCGCTCTGACACCCTCCTCTCAGACAATCTGTGGAGTAGAACTGAGTAGTGATGGGGGGGGGGGGGTAAAGGGAGATGTTTTCTGGGGCAGTGAAAGATTCAGACCTTTGACTGACCCCTTATTTTCTGCGTCTTTTCCCGACTTTCTATCCATCCCCTCTTGTCTTTACTCCCTTCTCCTTATTCCTCCCTCTGTCCGTCCCTCCCTGTCCGTCCCTCCCTGTCCGTCCCTCCCTGTCCGTCCCTCCCTGTCCGTCCCTCCCTCTCCGTCCCTCTCTCCGTCCCTCCCTCTCCGTCCCTCCCTCTCCGTCCCTCCCTCTGCGTCTCTCCCTCTGCATCCCTCCCTCTCCGTCTCTCCCTCTGCATCCCTCCCTCTCCGTCTCTCCCTCTGCATCCCTCCCTCTCCGTCCCTCCCTCTCCGTCCCTCCCTCTGCATCCCTCTCCGTCCCTCCCTCTGCATCCGTCCCTCCCTCTACATCCGTCCCTCCCTCTGCATCCCTCCTTCTCCGTCCCTCCCTCTCCGTCCCTCCCTCTCCATCCCCCCCTCCCCTGACTTCCATCCCCCCCTCCCCTGACTTCCATCCCTCTCTGCCTCCACAGTTTGACATGTCCTTTGTGGAGGTTCACCGTGTGCGCCGCTTCCGTTTTGTTCCAAAGCAAAGCAACGGGATCTCAGAGGTGGACCTGAGTGAGACCAGTGGGAAGAAGATCTGTAACCAGGTCTGTACGGCCCATCCCAACAACGACACGGGCCATAGCAACTGGAACTGTGATGGGGAGATCTTGCCTCATGCGGATATACAAGTGAGGTATGCTATTCAGAATTGTAATATGTTGGTTTTGTTAAGAGATTTAAGAAGTTTGAGGTCTACCCACGTGTGTGCAGACACGTGGGTAGACACACACACACACACAGAGGGGTCCCACTTCTTCCACCTCAATATCAGTAGATATCTTTATATAATTGTGGCTCTCCCTCCACCACCACAACATCAGTAGAGATCTTTATATAGCATGATGGTGGCTCTCCCTCCCACCACCACAACATCAGTAGAGATCTTTATATAGCATGATGGTGGCTCTCCCTCCACCACCAGAACATCAGTAGAGATCTTTAAATAGCATGATGGTGGCTCTCCCTCCCACCACCACAACATCAGTAGAGATCTTTATATAGCATGATGGTGGCTCTCCCTCCACCACCACAACATCAGTAGAGATCTTTATATAGTATGATGGTGGCTCTCCCTCCACCACCAGAACATCAGTAGAGATCTTTATATAGCATGATGGTGGCTCTCCCTCCACCACCACCACATCAGTAGAGATCTTTATATAGCATGATGGTGGCTCTCCCTCCCACCACCACAACATCAGTAGAGATCTTTATATAGCATGATGGTGGCTCTCCCTCCCACCACCACAACATCAGTAGAGATCTTTATATAGCACAACAGTGGCTTTCTTCCTGAACACATCATTTACTTTATGCTCCGTTATACTTTGCCAATGAGGCATGGCTGTGTAATCCTAGTTTATCTAATTCAATATCCCGTCCACTGTTAAGAGCCTTTTAGTCCATTCATTTATTGCCTTTTTCCTCTCCAGTAATTGTTCTTGGAATGAGTCCGCGAATGAGTGGCTGAGATAATTTAATGGCGATAACCCTGATCGCCCCCCCCCCCCTGAAAAGAAAATAAATAGGCTGCTTTCTTTCACTGCTAGACACACATACTATTTGAACCACCAGTGTGACTGACTGGAAAATGAAATCTGAGTTGAACTCTTATTAAAGTCAGGGTCTCTCTAATGCATTAACCTCCACACTACTACTGGACCATTCCAAGTCTCATCACAGTGTTTCTGTCACCAGGCCACCTGGTCGCTAAATAACAAATCTCGGTTTTTACTCTAAAATGAACAATGAAGCTTCTGAGCTTGGAACCTGATCTCCATTCCATTAGTTTCACATCTGTGACATGAACAGCAAAGTCAGACTGGAAACGGACACTCGTTATGTTGATACATGTGTAACTGTTCTTCTGTGTGTGTGTGTGTGTGTGTGTGTGTGTGTGTGTGTGTGTGTGTGTGTGTCTCTCTCTACAGTGTTCACTGCCAGCTGATCAGACTATTTGCCCGAGGTGTCGAGAGGAGGACCACGTTTGACACTTACACATGGTCTGTAATAGAGGGATCAAGTCTCTCGTGGCAAGCTTAGGGGGACCAACTGTCCCCAATTGTGCTAGAAAGTCCTGCATTTGGACCCTTTATCCCTCCATCCTGCAACCACACATGCAAGTCCTGCATTTTTTATTTTTTCTATTTATAACTTTCATTCTTTTTTTTTAAAGTCAGTTGGTCACGTATTTCAGACTTCCCATTTATTTGAGGAGAACTGCCATCAGCTTGCGCTTTTGACCAGACATATAGGCTGTCATATGGCGCTTTCCCTTCCCAGTCAAGTATCTTTCCTGATGCATCTCCCCTCCTGAGCTTAAGCGAGTATCTGCCGCAATTACACCAGATTGCAGTACAGGTTTCCAAGAATATGGAGACCCATAATGAGATGAACGAAAAGGAGGAATCTGTTCTATGTACCTCCAATCAAAGTATGTGACTGATGTTCTGTGTGGGCATCCAAAGACAATGCGATGGGGAAGTGGAAATCACCAAGCTAGACTGTCGGTAATGCCTCACTGCTTCTGCGTATCGCTGTGATACAATGTGAGGGCAGAGAAACTCCTGGGCAATCAGAGGTCCCTAAGTGATTTTGCTTTTCCCAGGAAGTTTCGCACCTGTGGCACAGAGCTACAGTTAGTCTATTTTGAAGTTATTTAGTTAAGACTAGTAGCCCCCCTCACTAGTGTGGGGGGGGGGGGGGGGGGGGGGGGGGGGGGCTGCTGCCAGTGGGTTGTCCTCTGTGTGTAGGGTAATGTCTTTGTGTGAGTGCCATCATAATGAGTTAGCTCCGTTACAATTATACACCAGACCGCCATCAGACAGATGCTGCTTCCTGCAGCCAAAACATCAGCCAACTCTAGGACACACACACACACACACATCTATCATCTGCCACTGTGAAACCACACACAGACCTAAACTCTCAACACTGTGGGAGGCTCGGCCTGTTCTTTCGGAAGCCTCTCCACGATCATTACTGGTTGCTGCGAAAGGCCATGATTATATTTCAACTCTGAGCTGTGAGTGAATCAGGTCTATGTGGCTGTCCCTTTCTGATGAACTGGCTGATGTTTCTTTGCTGTACAATGGATATATCTGTGTGGAACCAAACGGTGTCAGCCCCCCGCTGACTCGCTAAGCCAGCTGACGTGGGGGAACGTTTTGACAAACACATGAGTTCTGCTGAAGGTTTTATAATGACCAAATATTTATGTAAACCATTCATCTTGCGGGTCTCAAGATGACACGACACACTGTGTGTAACGAACCTGTGATGTGGATTTGATAAGGTTTGAATATGTATGAATGTTTGGATACAGCTTAATTAAAGTGCTTTTAAACTAATAAGTGTGTGGAAAATGTGTGTTTTTCTAGAAATGGTCGGAGGGCATTTTGAAGGTTGTGACTTTGGTGTCAAGTGCAAATTGTATTTTTTTTTTTACAGTAGGCTTTGAGGCTTTTAATAAACTTAAAGCCTTCATCAATCCTGTGCAGGTTTTGTAGTTGGTCTATGTGTGTTCCTTGTTCATGTCCTCTCCGCGTCTCTTCTCTTGTTATTCCTTAAACAGGAAGGACATTTGCCTACACACAAAAGCACAGACGGAAAAACGGGCCCCAGACGCAGCACTGTCGGTGGCTGGCATCCCTATCCTCTCTTGGCATGGTTTACAGGATGTTATTATAAATTAACTACATGAAACCAATACATGTTTCCCTGTTTTCTCTAAGGGTCTTCCATAATGCTGGATGTGCCGCAAAGCCCATTCCGCTGACAGATATGCTTTACTGGGGAAAGGGATGAATGAGACACCCACAGCATTTAATGGGCTTATTACATGAAAACGACTGCAGGGGAGATATAAATTGTCTATGGCTCCTCTCTTCTCCCCTGGCGTCCGATGGAGAGATATTTTGCCTCGACCACATTTGTTCATCCACTCGCTGTTTCTGATATGGCCCACACATTACGGTGCTATCTGGACCGGCATGGCAATGAAGTAATGTCATTTTCCGATCTCCTCTTCCTACCCTCGGAGTGCATTCAATTTCCTCCCTCTCTCCTCCCATCTTTCGTGCTTCACTGTGTCTTCATTGAAAGCGGGTTTCGGGTCGCGTTCCCGTCGGGACCCACTGTCTCATTCTCAAGAAACCCGGCCTTCGTCCTGTGACACAACAATAAACACACACACACACAGCCAGCTGCTGTCCTTGGCTCACACCGAAACTGCATGGAGATTGGAGACAACTCATTGTGAGTGTGATTACACTTGCATTTTTACCCAGACGATGAGTTTCCATTCCCATCCACCTTGAGACGGCTCCGCTCTGTCAGAACCCGGGATAGTATCTGTCTACACTGATCCCTAGTCTCGGGTCCTAAAGAGCCACAGCTGGGCTCAGGTAATGCATTCTAATGGGCTAGAGAAACAGCCACTCCAGGTAAGGAGCCAATGCAGCGATGCAGAAGAAATCGTAAGGCCATGTGATGCAGAACTGGGTAAAAGCAAATCATTTGGGTCCTTAAGGTAAAAAGAAATAATAAGATAAAAGATATCACCACATTGATGAGGGAAGGGGGAGACCTAGTCAGTTGCACAACTGAATGGATTCAACTGAAATGTGTCTTCTGCATTTAACCCAACCCCTCTGAATCAGGGATGTGGGGGGGGGCTGCCTTAATCAACGTCATCGGCAGCCGGGGAGTACTTGTTGTTTGGGGGTTAACTGCCTTGCTCGGCACAGGGATTTGAACCAGCGGCCTTTCGGTTACAGGCCCAACGCTCCTAACTACTAAGCTATCTGCCACCCCCTCTGAGAGGGAGAGATGGAGAAAGTGTTTTGTATTTCCTGAGGCGGTGGCTGAGCGGAGGAGTGCAAGAACCAGGATCAGAGGAGTGAACCCAAAGTGTTGCTTGCTGGCTGCCGTGGGGCTCTATCCATCTATTGATTGTAGCAGTCCTCCTGCTTCCATTTCTCCTGTGAGAGAGAACTCCTGTGAGACTGCCATAGATCAATGGGTCCAACACGCCCACTTCAAACACCCTGATACCTGCCCCCCCACCCCACCCCCCCATCACCGCAGGCCATGAGAGGACTGACCACACACTACACCACTGTGCCAGACTAGGCAGTCTGCTATGAGAGCTGTGTATACCCAATTACCCCTATCCTAAGCTCTGTGCCGGCTGGGCCTACATTTGCCCTCACAATGTAACCTTACATAGCCTCTCAGTGGGACACTAATAAAAACTTCACAGGCCTGGCTGGAGAGAATGTTACCTACTGGGAGGTCACTGGCAGACGAGTGAACACTGGAGAGAGCGTGGTGAGGTAAAGACTGTATTGGTTAGGAACCTTTCTCTGTCTACAACTGAAGGCCTGCTTCATTGCAGTCGAATGATTGCCATCCACAATAATCAGCTGTCGGATATACTTCCCAAAACACTGGTATTTACTGCTGTCATTTACTTCCTGTTTAATTACAAACATAAGATGATGCATGACATGGCAATGTGAGCAGAGACCTTTCTGCCTGTAGCAATTTACCCTCAGGTGTAGTTACAGGCTACATGGCTGGTGCCATGGTTTAGGTCCATTTTTTTTTAATTGAAAGCAGTCAATTCAGGATTTAAACTGAAATTCCAACTCAATAATTGTAAAAAGGCAGTCTTATTTTCAATGACTTCTCAATCAACTTTTAAAAATGAAAAGCTATTGATGTTCATTCAATTCGAATAGACTCCAAACCTTGGTCTCTACCAGACAGTTAGTCAGTTGATTAGGACTGTGTGTATAGTGGAACAGCTTTTTCTCTGTCCAATTCAGACCAGACGAGCTGGACTTGTTCTGTAGCGAAACACTCCCCAAGTTATTGCATCCCTAATGGTGCTTAAAGTAATCACACCACGTAATGTTCCTCCGTTCCCCCCTTCGCTGAGCCCCATCAGATCAGCCCAATCCAATGGGAACAATGAGTACATCCCAAATGGCATGCTATTCCCTACACAGTGCACTACGTTTGACCAGGCCCCATAAATTGAATAAGTGGCCATTTGAGGCCATTCCATTCCCCTCTAAATTATACTATTAACCATATTGTGTTTGATGACTCTCAGGCAACTGAAGTCAAATGAGGCTCGGGTTCACTGAGAGTTTAATTGACTGGATACAAGGTTTATCTAAAAGATTGCATGGTTGGATAGAAAACAACTACAGCATAAGTTGTTAGAAGGGATTTATGTTGTTAGGCAGTATTTCTGAGCTCTGTTGTGCATTGTTATACATTCATCACCACAACCTCAAACTGACTCTCCTACCGATCCTTGAATTCGGCGATGTCATTTACAAAATAGCCTCCAACCCTCTAATGAGCAAACTGGATGGAGTCTATCACAGTGCCATCTGTTTTGTCACCAAATATTCACCATATATTACCCACCACTGCGACCTGTATGCTCTCATTGGCTGGCCCTCACTGCATATTCGTTGCCAAACCCACTGGCTCCAGGTCATCTATAACTCTTTGCTAGGTAAAGCCCTGCCTTAGCTCACTGGTCACCATAGCAACACCCTCCTGTAGCACGCGCTCCAGCAGGTACGTATATTTCACTGGTCGTCCCCAAAGCCAACTCCTCCTTTGGCTGCCTTTCCTTCCAGTTCTCTGCTGCCAATGACTGGAATGATTTACAAAAATCACTGAAGCTGGAGTCATATCTCCCTCACTAACTTTAAGCACCAGCTGTCAGAGCAGCTTACCGATCACTGTAACTGTACATAGCCAATCTGTAAATAGCACACCCAACTACCTCATCCCCATATTGTTATTTATATTTGCTTATTTGCACCCCAGTATCTCTACTTGCACATCATCATCTGCACATCTATCACCCAAGTGTTAATGCTAAATTGTAATTATTTCGCCACTATGGCCTATTTATTGCCTTACCTCCCTAATCTTACTACATTTGAACACACTGTATATAGATGTTTCTATTGTGTTATTGACTGTACGTCTGTTTATCCCATGTGTAACTCTGTTGTTTTTTTGTTCTCAACTGGCCTACCTGTTTAAATAAAGGTGAAATAAAATATATAAATGAAAATACATTGGCGGAAATATAAAATTGTTCTACTTCTTTGCAGTTGGATGAGATGGGTTCCTTCTATCAACTGAGGTGGCTTGTGTCCCAAATGGCACCCTATTCTCTACATGGAGCACTATGGCCCCTGGTTAGCAGTATGGGTCCTGATCAAAAGTAGTGCACTATAAAGGGATTAGGGTGCCATTTGGGATGCAATCCTGGTCTCATTAGGAGTGTGTTTTGGCATTGAGAAGAATGCATTGGCTGGCTGATTGATTGATTGATCATCCTGTTGGTCTAGACTGCCAACATCACACCCGTTCTTCAGCATCAGGTCAAACACAAAGACACCGTAGGAAAAACAAACTCCCATCTACACTACATGACCAAAAGTATGTGGACACCGTGTTGTCGAACATCTCATTGCAAAATGATTATTGGTCCCCTTTGCTGCTATAACAGCCTCCGCTCTTCTGGGAAGGTTTTCCGCTAGATGTTGGAACATTGCTGTGGGGACTTCCATTCATCTACAAGGGCATTAATAAGGTCGGGCACTGATGTTGGGTGATTAGGCCTGGGTCGCAGTCTCGTTTTAATTCATCCCAAAGGTGTCCGATGGGGTTGTAATCAGGGCTCTGTGCAGGCCAGTTAAGTTCTTTACAAACCATTTCTGTGTGGACCTCGCTTTGTGCATGGGGGCATTGTCATGCTGAAACAGGAAAGGGCCTTCCCCCAAACCGCTGCCACAAAGTTGGTACCACAGATTCATCTAGAATGTATGCTGTAGCTTTAAGATTTCCCTTCACTGGAACTAAAGGGGACTAGCCCGAACCATGAAAAACAGCCCCAGACCATTATTCCTCCTCCACCAAACTTTACAGTTGGCACTATGCATTGGGGCAGGTAGCGTTCTCCTGGCAAATGCCAAACCCAGATTGGTCCATCGGACTGCCAGATGGTGAAGCGTGATTCATCACTCCAGAGAATGCGTTTCCACTGCTCCAGAGTCCAATGGCGGCGAGCTTTACACCACTCAAGCCGATGCTTGGCATTGCTCATGGTGATCTTAGGCTTGTGTGCGGCTGCTCGGCCATGGAAAACCATTTTATGAAGCTCCCGACGAACATTTGTACTGACGTTACTTCTAGAGGCAGTTTGGAACTCGGTAGTGAGTGGCCTACCACTTGTGTGGCCTACCACTTTGCGGCTGAGCAGTTGTTGCTCCTAGACGTTTCTACTTCACAACAACAGCACTTCCATTTGACCCGGGCAGGCCTAGCGCGGCAAAAATGTTAAGAACTGACTTGTTGGAAAGGTGACATTGCTACGACGGTTCCACGTTGTAAGTCACTAAGCTCTTCAGTAAGGCCATTCTACTGCCAATGTTTGTCTGTGGAGGTTGCATGGCTGGGTGCTCGATTGGATACCCCTGTCAGCACCGGGTGTGGCTGAAATACCCGAATCCAGTCATTTGAAGGGGTATCCACATCCTTTTATATATATATATATATATATATATATATATATATATATATATACACACATATACACATATAGTGTACGACTTCCGTTGCATCCATTTCTCTCTCTCCATTGGTTGCTTAGAGATTGGGGATGTTTGGTTAGAAGTTTACAGTACATTAGTCTCCCCCCTCCTGTGTCATTTTATTTCACATGACTCTCTTCCTGTTTGTCATTGCTGGGGATCATGGGCCATTGCGTCAGTGGAAAGGACCCTGTATGGAGCACAGCATGACAATGACAAACAAATGTGGTCATTATCTGATGGGGTTAAACTGACGTTACCTCCAGGAGGGAGACATCTTATCCTTGTCGGGGAGGAGAACACACACACACACACACACACACACACACACACACACACAGACACACATGGGTGCACACACTGTCTGTGGGAAGAGAAGAAGCCTTGCTGTGAGAGAACAGCCACATCCCATTCCTCTTTACTGCACAATAACCGTCCCAGCCTGGCTCTCCAGGAGATGGAGGGAGAGAGAATGAGAGAGAGAGGACATGTCTCTGAGTTTACCGCCCACATTTGTTAAACTGTCTGTGCAGAGAAGAGGAGAGAGAAGTGACGGCCCTACAGTGCCCCCCTCTGGTTGTCCTGTCACTTTCTCTCTCTTCGCGCTTCTCTCTCGCCACCCCCTTCTCTCTCTCTCTCTTCTCTCTCTCTACCCCCCTCTCTCTCTTCTCTCTCTCTACCCCCCTCTCTCTCTTCTCTCTCTCTACCCCCCTCTCTCTCTTCTCTCTCGCCACCCCCCCCTCTCTCTCTTCTCTCTCGCCACCCCCTTCTCTCTCTCTTCTCTCTCTACCCCTTCTCTCTCTCTCTACCCCTTCTCTCTCTCTACCCCTTCTCTCTCTCTACCCCTTCTCTCTCTTCTCTCTCTCTACCCCCCCTCTCTCTCTTCTCTCTCTACCCCCTTCTCTCTCTCTTCTCTCTCTACCCCTTCTCTCTCTCTTCTCTCTCTACCCCCCCAATCTCTCTTCTCTCTCGCTACCCCCCACTCTCTATTCTCTCTCGCTACCCCCCAATCTCTCTTCTCTCTCGCTACCCCCCTTCTCTCTTCTCTCTCTACCCCTTCTCTCTCTCTTCTCTCTCTCTACCCCTTCTCTCTCTCTTCTCTCTCTCTACCCCTTCTCTCTCTCTTCTCTCTCTCTACCCCTTCTCTCTCTCTTCTCTCTCTCTACCCCTTCTCTCTTTCTTCGCTCTTTCTACCCCCCCTCTCTCTCTTCTCTCTCTACCCCCCCCTCTCTTCTCTCTCTACCCCCCCTCTCTCTCTTCTCTCTCTACCTCTTCTCTCTCTCTACCCCCCTCTCTCTCTTCTCTCTCTCTACCCCCCTCTCTCTCTTCTCTCTCGCTACCCCCTCTTTCTCTCTACCCCCCTCTCTCTCTTCTCTCTCGCTACCCCCCTTCTCTCTCTCTTCTCTCTCTCTACCCCTTCTCTCTCTTCTCTCTCTCTATCCCCTCTCTCTCTTCTCTCTCTACCCCCCCTCTCTCTTCTCTCTCTACCCCCCCTCTCTCTCATCTCTCTCTACCCCCCCTCTCTTCTCTCTCTACCCCCCCTCTCTCTCTACCCCATCTCTCTCTTCTCTCTCTACCCCCTCTCTCTCTCTACCCCCCCTCTCTCTCTTCTCTCTATCTACCCCCCTCTCTCTCTTGCTATCCCCTCTTTCTCTCTACCCCCCTGTCTCTCTTCTCTCTCGCTACCCCCTCTTTCTCTCTACCCACTCTCTCTCTTCTCTCTCGCTACCCCCTCTTTCTCTCTACCCCTCCTCTCTCTTCTCTCTCTACCCCTTCTCTCTCTCTCTTCTCTCTCTCTACCCCATCTCTCTCTTCTCTCTCTACCTCTTCTCTCTCTCTACCCCTTCTCTCTCTCTTCTCTCTCTACCTCTTCTCTCTCTGTACACCCTCTCTCTCTTCTCTCTCTCTACCCCCCTCTCTCTCTTCTCTCTCGCTACCCCCTCTTTCAAATTCAAATTCAAATTCAAATTCAAGCTGCTTTATTGGCATGAAAAACATTGTGTCAATATTGCCAAAGCAACAATGTATACAATATACATTGTAACAAAATTGTAAATGATAGCAAATAATAATATAAAATGGTAGTAAATAATAATACAAAAATAAATACAATAAAATGGTAACAGTCTACAGTAAACATTAATAATTATAGTAATAACAATAATAGTAATAATAAGTAAGTTACTGTTTACTATGCAGATGTTATTATTCAGTGTCCCTCAGGCTATGGCAGGAAAATACATATTTGGCTGCAAGAGGAGCCATTGCTCCTTCGCCCATGAGTATTCTTAGTTTTTCCTCTGGGTTCAATTTGTAAAAATTTGGAATATATGTAGTAATTTCTGTGAATAATGAATCTCTTTGTGAGGAATATTTATCACAGTAAAGGAGAAAGTGCATCTCTGTCTCTACCTCCCCTGTCATGCAGTGACCACATACACGCTCCTCTTTGGGTAGCCATGTCTTTTTATGTCTGCCGGTTTCTATTGCCAATCGGTGGTCACTCAGCCTGTACTTGGTAAGGATCTGTCTCTGCTTCGTATCTCTGACAGAGTAGAGATAATCAGCCAATTCATATTCTCTGTTTAGGGTCAGATAGCAATTTAGTCGGCTTTGGGATTTTGTTTCGTTTTTCCAGTATTGTAAGTATGATTCCTTTGATTGGTTCATGATTTTGTTTATTGGAATTCTTTCTCTCTACCCCTCCTCTCTCTTCTCTCTCTACCCCTTCTCTCTCTCTTCTCTCTCTCTCTTCTCTCTCTCTACCCCTTCTCTCTCTATTCTCTCTCTCTACCCCCCTCTCTCTTCTATCTCTTCCCCCCTCTCTCTCTTCTCTCTCTACCCCTTCTTTCTCTCTTCTCTCTCTACCCCTTCTTTCTCTCTTCTCTCTCTACCCCTTCTCTCTCTCTTCTCTCTCTACCCCTTCTCTCTCTTCTCTCCCTCTACCCCCTCTCTCTTCTCTCTCTCTCTACCCCCTCTCTCTCTTCTCTCTCTCTACCCCCTCTCTCTCTTATCTCTCTCTACCCCCCCTCTCTCTCATCTCTCTATCCCCCCTCTCTCTCTTCTCTCTCTACCCCCCCTCTCTCTCTTCTCTCTCTACCCCCCCTCTCTCTCTCTTCTCTCTCTACCCCCCCTCTCTCTCTACCCCCCTCTCTCTCTTCTCTCTCTCTACCCCCCCTCTCTCTCTTCTCTCTCGCTACCCCCCTTCTCTCTCTCTTCTCTCTCTCGCTACCCCCCTTCTCTCTCTCTTCTCTCTCTCGCTACCCCCCTTCTCTCTCTCTCTTCTCTCTCTCTACCCCCTCTCTCTCTCTACCCCCCTCTCTCTCTTCTCTCTCTACCTCTTCTCTCTCTCTACCCCCCCTCTCTCTCTTCTCTCTCTACCTCTTCTCTCTTTCTACCCCCTCTCTCTCTTCTCTCTCTCTACCCCCTCTCTCTCTTGCAATCCCCTCTTTCTCTCTACCCCCCTGTCTCTCTTCTCTCTCGCTTCCCCCTCTTTCTCTCTACCCCTCCTCTCTCTTCTCTCTCTACCCCTTCTCTTTCTCTACCCCTTCTCTCTCTCTTCTCTCTCTCTACCCCCTTCTCTCTCTCTTCTCTCTCTACCCCTTCTCTCTCTCTTCTCTCTCTACCCCCCCACTCTCTCTTCTCTCTCGCTACCCCCCACTCTCTCTTCTCTCGCTACCCCCTCTTTCTCTCTACCCCCCCTCTCTCTTCTCTCTTGGTACCCCCCTTCTCTCTCTCTTCTCTCTCTACCCCTTCTCTCTCTCTACCCATTCTCTCTCTCTTCTCTCTCTCTACCCCTTCTCTCTCTCTTCTCTCTCTCTACCCCTTCTCTCTTTCTTCTCTCTCTCTACCCCCTCTCTCTCTTCTCTTTCTACCCCCCTCTCTCTCTTCTCTCTCTACCCCCCTCTCTCTCTTCTCTCTCTCTACCCCCCCTTTCTCTCTTCTCTCTCTACCTCTTCTCTCTCTGTACACCCTCTCTCTCTTCTCTCTCTCTACCCCCCTCTCTCTCTTCTCTCTCGCTACCCCCTTCTTTCTCTCTACCCCCCTCTCTCTCTTCTCTCTCGCTACCCCCCTTCTCTCTCTCTTCTCTCTCTCTACCCCCCTCTCTCTCTTCTCTCTCGCTACCCCCTTCTTTCTCTCTACCCCCCTCTCTCTCTTCTCTCTCGCTACCCCCCTTCTCTCTCTCTTCTCTCTCCCTACCCCTTCTCTCTCTTCTCTCTCTCTACCCCCTCTCTCTCTTCTCTCTACCCCCCCTCTCTCTTCTCTCTCTAGCCCCTCTCTCTCTTCTCTCTCTACCCCCCCTCTCTCTCTTCTCTCTCTACCCCCTCTCTCGCTCTACCCCATCTCTCTCTTCTCTCTCTACCCCCTCTCTCTCTCTTCCCCCCCCTCTCTCTCTTCTCTCTATCTACCCCCCTCTCTCTCTTGCTATCCCCTCTTTCTCTCTACCCCCCTGTCTCTCTTCTCTCTCGCTACCCCCTCTTTCTCTCTACCCACTCTCTCTCTTCTCTCTCGCTACCCCCTCTTTCTCTCTACCCTCTCTCTTCTCTCTCGCTACCCCCTCTTTCTCTCTACCCCTCCTCTCTCTTCTCTCTCTACCCCTTCTCTCTCTCTTCTCTCTCTCTCTTCTCTCTCTCTACCCCTTCTCTCTCTCTTCTCTTTCTCTTTTCTCTCTCTCTACCCCTTCTCTCTCTATTCTCTCTCTACCCCCCCTCTCTCTTCTATCTCTTCCCCCCCTCTCTCTCATCTCTCTCTCTACCCCATCTCTCTCTTCTCTCTCTACCTCTTCTCTCTCTCTCTACCCCCCCTCTCTCTCTTCTCTCTCTACCTCTTCTCTCTCTGTACACCCTCTCTCTCTTCTCTCTCTACCCCCCCTCTCTCTCTTCTCTCTCGCTACCCCCCTCTTTCTCTCTACCCACTCTCTCTCTTCTCTCTCGCTACCCCCTCTTTCTCTCTACCCCTCCTCTCTCTTCTCTCTCTACCCCTTCTCTCTCTCTTCTCTCTCTCTCTTCTCTCTCTCTACCCCTTCTCTCTCTATTCTCTCTCTCTACCCCCCTCTCTCTCTTCTATCTCTTCCCCCCCTCTCTCTCTTCTCTCTCTACCCCTTCTTTCTCTCTTCTCTCTCTACCCCTTCTCTCTCTCTTCTCTCTCTACCCCTTCTCTCTCTCTACCCCTCCTCTCTCTTCTCTCTCTACCCCTTCTCTCTCTCTTCTCTCTCTCTCTTCTCTCTCTCTACCCCTTCTCTCTCTATTCTCTCTCTGTACACCCTCTCTCTCTTCTCTCTCTCTACCCCCCTCTCTCTCTTCTCTCTCGCTACCCCCTCTTTCTCTCTACCCACTCTCTCTCTTCTCTCTCGCTACCCCCTCTTTCTCTCTACCCCTTCTCTCTCTTCTCTCTCTACCCCTTCTCTCTCTCTTCTCTCTCTCTCTTCTCTCTCTCTACCCCTTCTCTCTCTATTCTCTCTCTGTACACCCTCTCTCTCTTCTCTCTCTCTACCCCCCTCTCTCTCTTCTCTCTCGCTACCCCCTCTTTCTCTCTACCCACTCTCTCTCTTCTCTCTCGCTACCCCCTCTTTCTCTCTACCCCTCCTCTCTCTTCTCTCTCTACCCCTTCTCTCTCTCTTCTCTCTCTCTCTTCTCTCTCTCTACCCCTTCTCTCTCTATTCTCTCTCTCTACCCCCTCTCTCTCTTCTATCTCTTCCCCCCCTCTCTCTCTTCTCTCTCTACCCCTTCTTTCTCTCTTCTCTCTCTACCCCTTCTCTCTCTCTTCTCTCTCTACCCCTTCTCTCTCTCTACCCCTCCTCTCTCTTCTCTCTCTACCCCTTCTCTCTCTCTTCTCTCTCTCTCTTCTCTCTCTCTACCCCTTCTCTCTCTATTCTCTCTCTCTACCCCCTCTCTCTCTTCTATCTCTTCCCCCCCCCTCTCTCTTCTCTCTCTACCCCTTCTTTCTCTCTTCTCTCTCTACCCCTTCTCTCTCTCTTCTCCCTCTACCCCCCTCTCTCTTCTCTCTCTCTACCCCCTCTCTCTCTTCTCTCTCTCTACCCCCCTCTCTCTCATCTCTCTATCCCCCCTCTCTCTCTTCTCTCTACCCCCCCTCTCTCTTCTCTCTCTACCCCCCTCTCTCTCTTCTCTCTCTACCCCCCCTCTCTCTCTTCTCTCTCTACCCCCTCTCTCTCTCTACCCCATCTCTCTCTTCTCTCTCTACCCCCTCTCTCTCTCTACCCCCCCCTCTCTCTCTTCTCTCTATCTACCCCCCTCTCTCTCTTGCTATCCCCTCTTTCTCTCTACCCCCCTGTCTCTCTTCTCTCTCGCTACCCCCTCTTTCTCTCTACCCACTCTCTCTCTTCTCTCTCGCTACCCCCTCTTTCTCTCTACCCTCTCTCTTCTCTCTCGCTACCCCCTCTTTCTCTCTACCCCTCCTCTCTCTTCTCTCTCTACCCCTTCTCTCTCTCTTCTCTCTCTCTCTTCTCTCTCTCTACCCCTTCTCTCTCTATTCTCTCTCTACCCCCCCTCTCTCTTCTATCTCTTCCCCCCCTCTCTCTCATCTCTCTCTCTACCCCATCTCTCTCTTCTCTCAATACCTCTTCTCTCTCTCTCTACCCCCCCTCTCTCTCTTCTCTCTCTACCTCTTCTCTCTCTGTACACCCTCTCTCTCTTCTCTCTCTCTACCCCCCTCTCTCTCTTCTCTCTCGCTACCCCCTCTTTCTCTCTACCCACTCTCTCTCTTCTCTCTCGCTACCCCCTCTTTCTCTCTACCCCTCCTCTCTCTTCTCTCTCTACCCCTTCTCTCTCTCTTCTCTCTCTCTCTTCTCTCTCTCTACCCCTTCTCTCTCTATTCTCTCTCTCTACCCCCCCCTCTCTCTTCTATCTCTTCCCCCCTCTCTCTCATCTCTCTCTCTACCCCATCTCTCTCTTCTCTCTCTACCTCTTCTCTCTCTCTCTACCCCCCCTCTCTCTCTTCTCTCTCTACCTCTTCTCTCTCTGTACACCCTCTCTCTCTTCTCTCTCTCTACCCCCCTCTCTCTCTTCTCTCTCGCTACCCCCTCTTTCTCTCTACCCACTCTCTCTCTTCTCTCTCGCTACCCCCTCTTTCTCTCTACCCCTCCTCTCTCTTCTCTCTCTACCCCTTCTCTCTCTCTTCTCTCTCTCTCTTCTCTCTCTCTACCCCTTCTCTCTCTATTCTCTCTCTCTACCCCCCTCTCTCTTCTATCTCTTCCCCCCCTCTCTCTCTTCTCTCTACCCCTTATTTCTCTCTTCTCTCTCTACCCCTTCTCTCTCTCTTCTCTCTCTACCCCTTCTCTCTCTCTACCCCTCCTCTCTCTTCTCTCTCTACCCCTTCTCTCTCTCTTCTCTCTCTCTCTTCTCTCTCTCTACCCCCTCTCTCTCTTCTATCTCTTCCCCCCCCCTCTCTCTTCTCTCTCTACCCCTTCTTTCTCTCTTCTCTCTCTACCCCTTCTCTCTCTCTTCTCCCTCTACCCCCCTCTCTCTTCTCTCTCTCTACCCCCTCTCTCTCTTCTCTCTCTCTACCCCCCTCTCTCTCATCTCTCTATCCCCCCTCTCTCTCTTCTCTCTCTACCCCCCCTCTCTCTCTTCTCTCTCTACCCCCCCTCTCTCTCTCTTCTCTCTCTACCCCCCTCTCTCTCTACCCCCCTCTCTCTCTTCTCTCTCTCTACCACCCTCTCTCTCTTCTCTCTCGCTACCCCCTCTTTCTCTCTACCCCCTCTCTCTCTTCTCTCTCGCTACCCCCCTTCTCTCTCTCTTCTCCCTCTCGCTACCCTCCTTCTCTCTCTCTCTTCTCTCTCTCGCTACCCCCCTTCTCTCTCTCTCTTCTCTCTCTCTACCCCCCTCTCTCTCTTCTCTCTCTCTACCCCCCTCTCTCTCTTCTCTCTCTACCTCTTCTCTCTCTCTACCCCCCCTCTCTCTCTTCTCTCTCTACCTCTTCTCTCTCTCTACCCCCTCTCTCTCTTATCTCTCTCTACCCCCTCTCTCTCTTGCAATCCCCTCTTTCTCTCTACCCCCCTGTCTCTATTCTCTCTCGCTACCCCCTCTTTCTCTCTACCCCCCTGTCTCTCTTCTCTCTCGCTACCCCCTCTTTCTCTCTACCCCTCCTCTCTCTTCTCTCTCTACCCCTTCTCTCTCTCTTCTCTCTCTCTACCCCCCTCTCTCTCGCCACCCCCTCTCTCTCTTCTCTCTTGCCACCCCCCTTCTCTCTCTCTTCTCTCTCGCCACCCCCCTTCTCTCTCTCTACCCCTTCTCTCTCTTCTCTCTCTCTACCCCCCTCTCTCTCTTCTCTCTCTACCCCCCCTCTCTCTCTTCTCTCTCTACCCCTTCTTTCTCTCTTCTCTCTCTACCCCTTCTCTCTCTCTTCTCTCTCTCTACCCCCCCCTCTCTCTTCTCTTTCTCTCTACCCCCCTCTCTCTCTTCTCTCTCGCTACCCCCTCTTTCTCTCTCTCTTCTCTCTCGCTACCCTCCTCTCTCTCTTCTCTCTCTCTACCCCCCTCTCTCTTCTCTCTCTCTACCCCCCTCTCTCTCTTCTCTCTCTCTACCCCCTCTTTCTCTCTACCCCCCTCTCTCTCTTCTCTCTCGCTACCCCCCTTCTCTCTCTCTTCTCTCTCGCTACCCCCTCTTTCTCTCTACCCCTCCTCTCTCTCTTCATTCTCGCTACCCCCTCTTTCTCTCTACCCCCCTCTCTCTTCTCTCTCGCTACCCCCTCTTTCTCTCTACCCCCCCTCTCTCTTCTCTCTCGCTAACCCCTCTTTCTCTCTACCCCCCCCCCTCTCTCTTCTCTCTCGCTACCCCCTCCTTCTCTCTACACCCTCTCTCTTCTCTCTCGCTACCCCCTCCTTCTCTCTACACCCTCTCTCTTCTCTCTCGCTACCCCCTCTCTTCTCTCTCGCTACCCCCTCTTTCTCTCTACACCCTCTCTCTCTTCTCTCTCGCTACCCCCTATTTCTCTCTACACCCCTTCTCTCTCTTCTCTCTCGCTACCCCCTCTTTCTCTCTACCCCCCTCTCTCTCGATACCCCCTCTTTCTCTCTACCCCCTCTTTCTCTCTACCCCCTCTTGCTACCCCTCTTTCTCTCTACCCCACCCTCTCTCTTCTCTCTCGCTACCCCCTCTCTCTCTACCCCCTCTTTCTCTCTACCCCCCTTCTCTCTCGCTACCCCTTCATTCTCTCTACACCCCCCTCTCTCTTCTCTCTCTCGCTACCCCCTCTTTCTCTCCCCCCCTCTTCTCTCTCGCTACCCCCTCTTTCTCTCTACCCCCTCTTTCTCTCTACCCCCTCTTGCTACCCCCTCTTTCTCTCTACCCCCCTTCTCTCTCTTCTCTCTCGCTACCCCCTCTCTCTCTACCCCCTCTTTCTCTCCCCCCCTCTTCTCTCTCGCTACCCCCTCTTTCTCTCTACCCCCCCCTCTCTCTCACAGTCTCTCCCCCTCCATCTCTCTCTCTACAGTCTTTCCCCCTCCATCGCTCTCTCTCCAGTCTCTCCCCCTCAATCTCTCTCTCCAGTCTTTCCCCCTCCATCTCTCTCTCTCTCTCTCCACAGTCTCTCCCCCTCCATCTCTCTCTCTCTCTACAGTCTTTCCCCCTCCATCTCTCTCTCTCCAGTCTTTCCCCCTCCATCTCTCTCTCTCCAGTCTTTACCCCTCCATCTCTCTCTCCCTCTCTCCACAGTCTTTCCCCCTCCGCCTCTCTCTCCCTCTCTCCACAGTCTCTCCCCCTCCATCTCTCTCTACAGTCTCTCCCCCTCAAGCTCTCTCTCTAGTCTCTCCCCCTCAATCTCTCTCTCTCCACAGTCTTTCCCCCTCCATCTCTCTCCCTCTCTCCACAGTCTCTCCCCCTCCATCTCTCTCTCTACAGTCTTTCCCCCTCCATCTCTCTCTCTCCAGTCTTTCCCCCTCCATCTCTCTCTCCCTCTCTCCACAGTCTCTCCCCCTCCATCTCTCTCTCTACAGTCTCTCCCCCTCAATCTCTCTCTCTCCACAGTCTTTCCCCCTCCATCTCTCTCCCTCTCTCCACAGTCGCTCCCCCTCCATCTCTCTCTCTCCAGTCTTTCCCCCTCCGCCTCTCTCTCTCTCTCTCTCTCTCTCCACAGTCTTTCCCCCTCTGCCTCTCTCTCTCTCTCTCCACAGTCTTTCCCCCTCTGCCTCTCTCTCCACAGTCTCTCCCCCTCCATCTCTCTCTACAGTCTCTCCCCCTCCATCTCTCTCTCTCTACAGTCTCTCCCCCTCAATCTCTCTCTCGACAGTTTCTCCCCCTCCATCTCTCTCTCTACAATCTCTCCCCCTCCATCTCTCTCTCTACAGTCTCTCCCCCTCCATCTCTCTCTCTACAGTCTCTCCACCTCAATCTCTCTCTCTACAGTCTCTCCCCCTCCATCTCCCTCTCTCCAGTCTTCCCCCTTCCATCTCTCTCTCTCTCTCTCTCTCTCTCCAGTCTTTCCCCCTCCATCTCTCTCTCTCTACAGTCTTTCCCCCTCCACCTCTCTCTCCCTCTCTCCAGTCTCTCCCTCTCCATCTCTCTCTCTACAGTCTCTCCCCTTCAATCTCTCTCTACAGTCTCTCCCCCTCCATCTCTCTCTCGATAGTCTTTCCCCCTCCATCTCTCTCTCCCTCTCTCCAGTCTTTCCCCCTCCATCTCTCTCTCTACAGTCTCTCCCCCTCCATCTCTCTCTCTACAGTCTTTCCCCCTCCATCTCTCTCTCTCTCCACAGTCTTTCCCCCTCCATCTCCCTCTCTCCAGTCTTCCCCCTTCCATCTCTCTCTCTCTCTCTCTCTCTACAGTCTTTCCCCCTCCATCTCCAGCTCCCTTTCTCCAGTCTTCCCTCTTTCATCTCTCTATCTCTCTCTCTACAGTCTTTCCCTCTCCATCTCCCTCTCTCCAGTCTTTCCCCCTCCATCTCTCTCTCTCTCTCCAGTCTTTCACCCTCCGTCTCTCCATCTCCCTCCATCTCCCTCTCTACAGTCTTTCCCTCTCTCCACATTCTCTCCCCCTCCATCTCTCTCTCTACAGTCTCTCCCTCTCCATCTCTCTCTCTACAGTCTCTCCCCTTCAATCTCTCTCTCTACAGTCTCTCCCCTCCATCTCTCTCTCTCCACAGTCTTTCCTCCTCCATCTCTCTCTCTACAGTCTTTCCCCCTCCATCTCCCTCTCTCCAGTCTTC
Organism: Oncorhynchus mykiss; assembly: GCF_013265735.2. Classification (NCBI taxonomy): domain Eukaryota; kingdom Metazoa; phylum Chordata; class Actinopteri; order Salmoniformes; family Salmonidae; genus Oncorhynchus; species Oncorhynchus mykiss. Next base: position 47,459,495 of record NC_048579.1, read on the forward strand.
CCCCTTCCATCTCTCTCTCTCTCTCTCTCTCTCTCTCTCTCTCTCTCTCTCTCTCTCTCTCTCTCTCTCTACAGTCTTTCCCCCTCCATCTCCCTCTCTCCAGTCTTCCCCCTTCCATCTCTCTCTCTCTCTCTCTACAGTCTTTCCCCCTCCATCTCTCCATCTCCCTCTCTCCAGTCTTCCCCCTTCCATCTCTCTCTCTCTCTCTTTCTCTCTACAGTCTTTCCCCCTCAATCTCTCTCTCTCTCTCTCTCCAGTCTTTCCCCCTCCGTCTCTCCATCTCCCTCCATCTCCCTCTCTCTCCATCTCCCTCTCTCCAGTCTTTCCCCCTCCATCTCTCTCTCTCTCTCTCTCTCTCTCTCTCTCTCTCTCTCTCTCTCTCTCTCTCTCTCTCTCCAGTCTTTCCCCCTCCATCTCTCTCTCTCCCTCTCTCCAGTCTTTCCCCTCCATCTCTCAATCTCTCTCTCTCTCTCCAGTCCTCTCCATCTCTCTCTCTCCAGTCTTTCCCCCTCCATCTCTCTCTCTCTCCCTCTCTCCAGTCTTTCCCCTCCATCTCTCTCTCCCTCTCTCTCTCCAGTCTTTCCCCTCCATCTCTCCATCTCCCTCTGTCTCTCCAGTCTTTCCCCTCCATCTCTACATCTCCCTCTCTCTCTCCAGTCTTTCCCCTCCATCTCTCCATCTCCCTCTCTCTCTCCAGTCGTTCCCCTCCATCTCTCCATCTCCCCCTCTCTCTCCAGTCGTTCCCCTCCATCTCTCCATCTCCCTCTCTCTCTCCAGTCTTTCCCCTCCATCTCTCCATCTCCCTCTCTCTCTCCAGTCTTTCCCCTCCATCTCACCATCTCCCTCTCTCCAGTCTTTCCCCTCCATCTCTCTCTCTCTCTCTCTCTACAGTCTTTCCCCCTCCATCTCTCGCTCTCTCTCTCTCTCTACAGTCTTTCCCCCTCCATCTCTCTCTCTCTCTCTCTCCAGTCTTTCCCCTCCATCTCTCCATCTCTCTCTCTCCCTCTCGCTACAGTCTTTCCCCTCCATCTCTCCATCTCTCTCTCTCCCTCTCGCTACAGTCTTTCTCCCTCCATCTCCCTCCATCTCTCTCTCCCTCTCTCTACAGTCTTTCCCCCTCCATCTCCCTCTCTCCATAGTCTTTCCCCTCCATCTCTCTCCCTCTCTCCAGTCTTTCCCCCCATCTCTCTCTCTCCCTCTCTCTACAGTCTTTCCCACTCCATCTCTCTCTCTCCCTCTCTCTACAGTCTTTCCCCCACATCTCCCTCTCTCTACAGTCTTTCCCCCTCTCTCTCTGGCTTTATCATACGCCTGGAGCCGTGCCTTTGAACCCATTAAAATTAGCACACAGAACATCCAGATCCACAAAGACACTGCTGCTGTTGGAGTGTGAACACAGCATGGAATGATAACACTAGCTAGGTGTGTTGGAGTGTGAACACAGCATGGAATGATAACACTAGCTAGGTGCGTTGGAGTATGAACACAGCATGGAATGATAACACTAGCTAGGTGTGTTGGAGTGTGGACACAGCATGGAATGATAACACTAGCTAGGTGCGTTGGAGTATGAACACAGCATGGAATGATAACACTAGCTAGGTGTGTTGGAGTGTGAACACAGCATGGAATGATAACACTAGCTAGGTGTCCATCCAATTGGCGACAGACTTTCATGCGAATATTCTACCATTTGCAAATGTTCCTGCCAGTGTTGTGTTTTCACTAAACAGACTTGTTGTGGGTGAAAATCAGTGCATGATGATGATGATGCACACAAAATTTACTTTTTGTTTTCACTTAAGTTTTTATACACCAAATTAAACATCTGACGTTCAATGTGTTTCCATCGCATTTTCAACTCGTTTAGTCACAAAAACTGTTGCGTTAAACACACACACAGGCACGGACGCACAGTGTTGGAATGATAAGACTTCTGTCGGTACACTGCATACCCTCTGGGACGGTAAACAGGTGGGTTTGTTGGAACAGCAAAGTCTTTCCTCAGCTGCTGTGGTGCTAATATTTGACCTTACACCTGCATGCATGTCGACAGGGACACAGCACAGAAATGTCCCAATCTGTGATTGTATGGAGAGACTGAAGGATTTTCTGTCTTTCTGACTAACACGCCACAGCACGGAGTCCCTTCTGCACTTATTAGATCTGTTCTTGTTGGCATTTACAGCCCCTACAGTCCTTAGTATCTATCTTCCCATTGACATTCAGAGAGTCCAAGACCAAAGCCACCATCTCTCTCCCTGCTTGTTATTGTAGATGGTGTTCAGATGTCAACACCCTCTGCAGCCTGGTTAATGGAGGAGAGCTGGGTGGCATATACCATCATACACCAGCATACAGCGCTGACCTACTCCTTTCATAGACCATTGACCACACTCATGTATGTGTGTGTGGAGGGGGGGGCTAGGTGTACTGGTCCAAAGAGGCTGCTGACGACAGGTAATATTGTCATTGATCATCACAGTGGTCCCCGAAGGGTGGTCTGTCTGACTGTCGTCAATGCCCAGAAAGCCAGAAGACTTTCTCCATGTCACCTTAGCAAGTCAAATATCCATCTCGGCTGTCTCCCCTTGCCCTACAACCAGTCGATCAATCAATCAATCAATCAATCAATCAACCAAATGTATTTATATCAGCAGATGTCACAGTGCTGTACAGAAACCCAGCCTGAAACCCCAAACAGCAAGCAATGCAGGTGTAGAAGGAAAACAAATAGCTCTGTGTGCCCCCCTCCCCTTCACTACAGATATCATTACACCTTGGGTGCATTGATGTGGTGGCAATGCTAAAGACCACTGCAGATAGAAATAGGTTGTGTAGAACAGACATCATTCTCTCATGTGGAACAGAGCGTCTCATCAGGTCTCTACACTACATTTCTATCCTCTGTGTTCTCCAATGCCGCATTCTCCTGAAGGCAACCCACCTCTCCCTCAACCCACCTCTCCCTCTGTGAGCCAGGTATGCACGCCTAACCTGCTCCTATTTCAGTTACAGCCAGTAAGATGCTTCCCCCTGGAACTCATCCACCTATGAAACGCATCCATTCAAAACCATCTAACCCCAGCCCATAGAGATGGAAAGAAGTCTAAACCTTGTATCTGTGCCATTATGCCGTTTGTGACGTGGTCAACGCCATTGAGGCTTTCTCCATTTTTAAGTAGTCCATTTTCTTCTTCTTTTGTGTTTGAAAAAAAGTGTAAAGCTAATATTGGGGATTTACCACCATCTGCAGTGCTGGAGTCCTGAACTAAATCATTATTCATGTATTTATTTTGGCCACTAGATTGTGGTGATATATCTTAAAACCATTTACAAACCATAGCGCCCAATTTGAAGAGGAAGACAATGCTCTGATCATTGGCTAATCACTCCCATCCCAAAGGAATCCCCACCCAGTTGACTACTTTAAAATGGTTGACTACTTTAAAATGGTTGACTAGTTTAAAATGGTTGACTACTTTAAAATGGTTGACTACTTTAAAAGCCCTCAATGGCAAGGTCCATTAAAAAAAACAGGTCATATCTAAGTTGAGTCCTATCTTTGCCCCAGTCCAACCACAAGTCCTCCTTTCATTTGAACAGAATAATTGAAATAAACCAAGCAATCAACGTAGGTCCAGCCTTCCATTAAATATCCTCTTAAATGTATGATTGAACAAAAACAGCAAAACATTTTGTTCCACAGAAGCAGAGCAATCATTCACCTCACTTCTCCTACACGGCATGCTAAAGAAACATTTCCTTCCAGGGAGAGGATAGTGTGTGATTGTGTGTGTGTGTGTGTGTGCATGAGTGCATGTGTGTTCAGGGCAGTGTCTGCGGGGAAGCCAGCAGGCCTGTGCTGATGACTTCCTGCCGCTGACAGTTGGATTCTCACATTCCCGGGCTGTGAAGTCAAACACGGCCCGCTGTGTCAGGATCCATCCTCTCAAAGGTTACGTTGTGCGTCAGGCAAACAGGAGGCTGCACGTGTGTCCCAAATGGCGTCCTATTCCCCATTTAGTGCACTACCTTTTGACCAGGGTATAACTACACACGAAACGGTGCCATTTGGGACGCAGACTTCCTGTTACCGCCACTCCTCATGAGGCCTAGGCCGGGCCGCAAACCACCAGCCAATCTAGGCAGCGCTGGCCCAGGAGACGCATGTATATGTATGATCACACACACACAAACCCCATCGGGCGTCCACAGCAGCATATGTTTGAGTAAGCACTGCTTTTGGGGGAGGACATAGTGTTGCAACTACCTATCTATCAAACAGAACCCTTATCCTCTTTTCTTTTCGTAGATTTTTTTGGACCTTTTTTTCTTATTTTGTTTGTGTAAGACAAAAACGAAACCATTCCACCTGGTGGCAGACAAACAACAAATTCATACAATAAAAGACAAGGGGGGGGGGGGGGCCCTGAGTGAAACAGTTTGGGAAACCCTAGACTATACCTGTGATTTTCTGACAGCCACTCTGGTGGTCACCCAGGTAATGAGGTCAATTTGTCTAGGTCCAGTCAGAATGGAAGAGGAGAAGTGAGAGGGTTCACTCCCGTCAAACTCTGTCCGCGATAAGCAGAACGATAAGCAGACCGATAAGCAGAACGATAAGCAGAACGATAAGCAGAACGATAAGCAGACCGTCTGCTTTTCCACCTTTGGGACAATGAAAGGCAGTGATAAGAAAGTAAATGTCAGCCTCAAATAAGATTTGTGTATCGAGGTTAGGGGAGACGGGAACGTTGATTTGAACATGAGTAGATGTAGATGTTTGTATCGAGGTTAGGGAGACGGGAACGTTGATTTGAACATGAGTAGATGTAGATGATTGTATCGAGGTTAGGGGAGACGGGAACGTTGATTTGAACATGAGTAGATGTAGATGTTTGTATCGAGGTTAGGGGAGACGGGAACGTTGATTTGAACATGAGTAGATGTAGATGTTTGTATCGAGGTTAGGGAGACTGGAACGTTGATTTGAACATGAGTAGATGTCGATGTTTGTATCGAGGTTAGGGAGACTGGAACGTTGATTTGAACATGAGTAGATGTAGGTGTTTGTATCGAGGTTAGGGGAGACGGGAACGTTGATTTGAACATGAGTAGATGTAGATGTTTGTATCGAGGTTAGGGGAGACGGGAACGTTGATTTGAACATGAGTAGATGTAGATGTTTGTATCGAGGTTAGGGAGACAGAACGTTGATTTGAACATGAGTAGATGTAGGTGTTTGTATCGAGGTTAGGGAGACAGAACGTTGATTTGAACATGAGTAGATGTAGGTGTTTGTATCGAGGTTAGGGGAGACTGGAATGTTGATTTGAACATGAGTAGATGTAGATGTTTGTATCGAGGTTAGGGGAGACGGGAACGTTGATTTGAACATGAGTAGATGTAGATGTTTGTATCGAGGTTAGGGGAGACGGGAACGTTGATTTGAACATGAGTAGATGTAGATGTTTGTATCGAGGTTAGGGGAGACGGGAACGTTGATTTGAACATGAGTAGATGTAGATGTTTGTATCGAGGTTAGGGGAGACGGGAACGTTGATTTGAACATGAGTAGATGTTTGTATCGAGGTTAGGGGAGACGGGAACGTTGATTTGAACATGAGTAGATGTTTGTATCGAGGTTAGGGGAGACGGGAACGTTGATTTGAACATGAGTAGATGTAGATGTTTGTATCGAGGTTAGGGGAGACGGGAACGTTGATTTGAACATGAGTAGATGTTTGTATCGAGGTTAGGGGAGACGGGAACGTTGATTTGAACATGAGTAGATGTTTGTATCGAGGTTAGGGGAGACGGGAACGTTGATTTGAACATGAGTAGATGTAGATGTTTGTATCGAGGTTAGGGGAGACGGGAACGTTGATTTGAACATGAGTAGATGTTTGTATCGAGGTTAGGGGAGACGGGAACGTTGATTTGAACATGAGTAGATGTTTGTATCGAGGTTAGGGAGACGGGAACGTTGATTTGAACATGAGTAGATGTTTGTATCGAGGTTAGGGGAGACTGGAACGTTGATTTGAACATGAGTAGATGTAGATGTTTGTATCGAGGTTAGGGAGACTGGAACGTTGATTTGAACATGAGTAGATGTAGATGTTTGTATCGAGGTTAGGGGAGACGGGAACGTTGATTTGAACATGAGTAGATGTAGATGTTTGTATCGAGGTTAGGGAGACTGGAACGTTGATTTGAACATGAGTAGATGTAGGTGTTTGTATCGAGGTTAGGGGAGACGGGAACGTTGATTTGAACATGAGTAGATGTAGATGTTTGTATCGAGGTTAGGGAGACTGGAACGTTGATTTGAACATGAGTAGATGTAGATGTTTGTATCGAGGTTAGGGGAGACGGGAACGTTGATTTGAACATGAGTAGATGTAGATGTTTGTATCGAGGTTAGGGAGACTGGAACGTTGATTTGAACATGAGTAGATGTAGATGTTTATATCGAGGTTAGGGAGACTGGAACGTTGATTTGATTTTTGAAAGTAATGTAAGGGCGCTATTCAATACGTACCGGGGGAGTTCAGCGTTACAGCGTGATTGCAATGTAAAAGCAATGTTCCTGCGTTAGGGAGACTGCATCTCACGGTAAACGCTGCCTATGTCGGCTCAATTGGAAATGACCTTCACATTTCGATCACGCAATCTGTAATGCTTCAGCGATTAAATAGAGCCCTAAGGCAAAGTTTCATCCACACTGCTGTTCCTCTCTGAGAGGAATACCCAGGGTATGAAAAGGACACGATACCCTGTTATTAAAACGCAGAGGAACAAAACTGAATATCCCTTGTTCAAATATATTTCAATGAATTGAGGCAGTAAAAGAAGTAAAAGAAAACTGGGGATAAAAATATAAGATCATTTAAAGCCACTCAGCTGTCGCTGTAGAGATTTGACATGTTCTACAGCCTTACACAATCACGTTGTAAAGGTTGTGTGTGAATTCAGAATGTATCAAAACTGTTATGGCTATTCACACGGGATAATGTCCCCATCTTCCGTTGGAGTGCAGAGTAATGAACTGCCTCTTAGAGAGATTTGCACCTTTTTGATTTTTAATATGGAGTACCGCATAGGCAGACAAAAGACGCTCTGTATCAGCACAGTGCAGTCCGTCTACTGGAGTCCCCTAACGGGCTCTGGACACATTGTGATGCACGCAGATACACACACACACGCGCAAGCAGTCACACGCAAACGCAGGCGCGCACACACAATCAAAACAATGTGGGAATGAATGTTGCCCACACAACGGTGTGGTAATGAGAGCAAGAATCTATTCAGACAAGGGCCGTCAATGGAGACCTGGTGTGTGTCTGTGTAAGTGTGTGCATGTACGCTTCCATGCAAGTTTGCGTGTGTGTGTGTTTGTGCACTCAGGGCTGTGCATGTGTGCGTTCCTGAATGTGCTTGCGTGCGTGCATGTGTGAGGCCCTCAGTAGGGACCTGACATGGTACAGGGGCCAGGACCAGTAAGATTAGAACATAATGAATTGAGCTGGAGCCGAGACAGATGTTAATTACTGATGTGACCTTGCCAGGCATTCAGCTGTCCCCCGTTGCTGTGTGTGGGTGCGAGTTCGCACGTGCGTGTGTGTGTGTGCGTGTGAGGCGTATGCGTGAGTGTGTGCCTGTGTATATTTGTGTATGCCTATTTCTTTGTACTTGTATGTACGCTGCATCAGAAACCTTGAGCACTAGCTAAAGAGGCTCAGATGTACACAATGCCCTGAAGTCGCGTTTCATTACACAGGTCTGCTATACCCAGACAGACATTTCCCTTTGTCTCCTCGGCTGTGATGAGAATATAGCGGAGTCTATTCAATAGACTGGGCATGGCTCTGAGAACAGAGAGGGGGTTCTGTACAGCACTCAGACAGCAAAACTTTGGGTTGTTAAGTTATTAGCACCTCTATATCTACCATCAGTCTTTTTTTCCCCATAAATGTAATTGTTTGCATCATTTACAATTCTTCAGCCATTCCAGAACCTGTGACCAAAAACAAGCTACATATGAACAGTACCAAAATAAATGACCTAATGATTCTGTCTCTTCGCAGCAAAATCTGCAGAGCTGGGATGGTTGTATCCCCTATATATATATAACATTCTATTGGTTGTATCATCATTTAAATTGCAAAACTTTAAGTTCATAAACCATGTGCCATGGAATCGGTACATCGAAAATCTCTTCCCAACTATTTAGCAATCTATATGGCACAGCTGTCAATTGTGGGTCCTCAAATTAAACTGGTATACTTTTTCATTTATTACAGTTTTCGTTAACCAGTTTTGGTCTTTAATGTAGAGCCGACAGACAAGTTGCACTCTCCTCTTTCATTTTTGTGGTAATCAGTTGGTTGTCATTTTTAGTAGAGCAGACATTTCCATATATTTTTGCTAGCTGTGTGACATACCAGTCTTAAGATTTATACAGTTTTTAAATATTTTGTTCCAAAAATGTAGTTATTTTTGATCAATTACTATATTTTAGTTTAACCATAATGTTTGTTGTAATATTTGTTGTCTTTTCTGGTGGATTAAACTTTCTATGGATTGTTTTAAAAATAGCGATATTTTGGAAAAGATTTCATTTTCAAGTTAAAAAAAGTGAGAAGTTGTAATCTGAATAAAGGGAAAAAGGCCATTAATGAACATGGGTTGAGACGTTCTAAATCTGCTAGAGAACCAGTTTGGATTTAAGTATAACTTCTGTATGACTGAAGAGGTCTAATGAGAGGTCTAATGCTTTAATTATTCATAATTTCTGCCCTCCGAATTCATATTCATTATATACAGTGGGGCAAGAAAGTATTTAGTCAGCCACCAATTGTGCAAGTTCTCCCACTTAAAAAGATGAGGCCTGTAATTTTCATCATAGGTACACTTCAACTATGACAGACAAAATTAGAAAAAAAAATCCAGAAAATTGTAGGATTTTTAATGAATTTATTTGCAAATTATGGTGGAAAATAAGTATTTAATAATGAAATCAGACCTTGTTGAGTATCTGATAATCAACCATTTATATAGGAGTGGTTAAAACATGCTAATAACAGTCCTCTGAGTACATTAAAAAAAAAGTTTAAAAAGTTAGGTAAAACCTAAACTGGTATGTCACCCAGCCCTGGAGTTTTCCCGCACTTTAACTGCATCAAGAAGTTCCTCCTCTGTAATTTGCTCTTCACATCAGTCTTTCTGGACAGCTGTTCATTTGACATTATTAATAGAAAAAATAATCCTTAAAATTGACTTTGGTTAGTGGAGATGGAAGAGACTGACACTAAAACATGCTTAAAGTACTTTGCTTCCTCTTTCATATAGTTTGGTGAACCATGGGTGACTCCATTTCTAAAAAAAAAGTTTCAATAAATTATTTTTGGTAGCATTTCTATTCTAAAGATAAAGTATTTGGTGCATTCCATCCAGTTTGCATTATTTGTATAACATATTATATATCTTTCTTGAATAAGTTCCTCCATTTCTTTTAGTTTTTCCTTCCTGGTTTATTCTCTGCCTCTATGGTACAGTTTGTATTGCTGTCTATCTGTACTGTTAGACCCTCTATTTCCTTTGTTAATAATATGAATCATTTTGACCTCTATTGCTTTTGTTTTAAAGATAAGTATTGAATTGCATGGCCTCTAAAGGCACATTCAAAAGTGTCCCATACAATAAGGGGATCTGCTGTACCTATATTATGTCTGGAAAAAGTTCTAAATAATTCTGTCCTAGTTAAAAACAAGTAATTCTCCAATAAGCTTTGATAAAATGTCCGATATCCTTGCCCATGTGGAAGTTCTGTAAGAGTAATGTACATGCCAATTATTTGATGTTCCGATGGTCTATCATCAGACTTTGTCATCAGCCTCACCAACTCAAGCAACCGATGATACAGTGCATTCAACCACACACATCAAGGAACACACACACACACACACCATGACAATAATTTACATGCTCGGTGGTAAGTAAAATTCTGTATTTAATGTTACAGTACAATACTGTAACATGGCATGTATTACACTGTAAAAAATAACAAAATAAAGTAAATGCTACCGTAATCAGAATGAATGAATTCATTAACACGGTGTTGTATTCGAATGGAGTACTATTCCAAAGCACCATCATTCACAGTGTATTGCAGTATGTTTTTTTACTGTTGCTAATACGTAAAATTACCAAATAAATGACTGTTTTCCGTTACAGTGTAGAGACAGACGTCAGAAGCAACATACACTGCATGCTTTACGAAGTAGCTGTCTGTGTACATTCACAGCAAGTAGATTTTAAACTTCCATTTCAACAATGATAGGCTCTCTTTAGGGACTGTATACATGCCAGGACCTATATTTTGCATGGTCCTTTCTCTTGTGTTTCCAACTAGGGTCCACTAGGATTGGAAGGAGCTTCATACTGAAAACACGAGGGCTATTGATGGCAATGTACATGTACAGTAGTGATGACTACAGACGTATTTCTGCTCCGCTGCAGGTGCCCAGGCCCATTAGGAGAACAGGTGAGTCAGCTAAAACCTTGACCTGGTAACGATGAGTGAAGGAGAGTATAGGAGGGGAGGATGTGGAAAAAAAGAGGGGAGGGGAGGAGTAGTGAGGGAGGAGGGCAAGAGAGGATCTGTTTCTCCAATGTGGAGAACAGTTGGTGTGTAGTGAATATCTTTGGGTGACAAACACACTGGCTAATTCCCAAATGGCACCCTATTCCCTATGTAGTACACTACTTTTGACCAGAGCCCTGGGCCCATAGGGCGTTAGTCAAAAGTAGTGCACTATGTAAGGAATAGGGTCCCACATATACCTTCACCCTCCACTATCACAGCCAGAAGGCCACCAGATGTTCTCTTTACACTCATGTGGTCGGTGTCACTAAAGTACTGGGGCAGACTGGAGCGAAAATAAATATGGAATGGCATATCTGGGAGCTGGGAGATTAATTTGCCGGGTACGTCTGAGTGAACGTTGTGTGTGTGTGTGTGTGCTTGTATGTTGTGTGTGTGTGTGTGTGGGGAAAGAGAGGGGTACTGTAGTTACCCAACAGTTTATGAAGTCCCCCAACACACTCCTAAAATGGAGTGGTACAACGCAGTGAAATGCAACTGCCATTTACAATCTTATTTTTTATTTAATTACATTTATTGAACGAAGATTACGCAATACAACAGCAGTAGTGTCGTACTTGTATACATGATTTGATGTACTACTATTATTACTACTGAAATTAACTGTCATTATTCTCATTGCATTCTACTATATTTACTGAAATGCTGTACCACTACACTGCTTTGGCAATATCCACAAATTGCAATTCATGCCAATAAAGCAATTTGAATTTGAGAGAGACGGAGAGAGATGGAGGTGGAGAGAGAGGGAGACGGAGTGAGGGTTTAATAGGTAAAACCACAGGAGGTTGGTGCACAATGCAGTACGCATACGGAGTCAGCTAACAACCCGTGACCACAGCGTAATTATAAACCATTTTGTAATTATGAATTGCTTTCGTAGCGGTGTTATGACCGCGACGCGCTAAGCTGCTCTTAGCTGCCTGCAGCGAAGATGACAAACAGCAACAGAGAGGAGAGGGATGAGAGGAAGAGAGAACCAGAGAAGAGCAAGGGAGAGGAAGAGAGAGAGAGAGAGAACCTTGTTGTTGAGCTTAACTATTTTACAAAGTGAATCCAACAGAGAAAGTCACTGTGATTCCCGTAGACAAAATCATTATGCTTTTTGGGAGCTCTGGGTGTAACAAACAATATCTAGTGTAAAGAAGAAATGGTGGGTGGGTGGTGGAGGACTACTGAGTGTGTCCCAGTCGAAGTGCCTGAATCTGGGCTCAGAGCAGAGTGGTGGCTGCCTCTCCCTGGCTCTGGTGGAATGAGATGTGACTGGGGCTGGATGGTGATTAATGTGGCGCTGAGTTTTGGAGGTGTGGGGCGCATGCCCGCGTGTGTTCTAGACTAGCAGGAGAAGATGAATCCAGAGGCAGACTGCCGGAGACAATCTGATTACTGTTCCCCTCGCGCTTTTCATCTTCATTCTGCTCAGAGCTCACCATGGCAACCGGGAGAAAGACCCAACTGCCGCCAATAGTTAGACAGTCACCTTATGGCCTCCTGTACTTCCAAGGATCAAGAGGAGGGTTGACGACACAACCTTACAACCCACAGTACACCTGGCATCTAACTCTGCTCAACATTCTGTTCAACCTATTCGTATTTTGGCTCTACTTATACTATTGTGTGGTGATTACACGGGACAGAGGGGAGTCCAACAGCCAAAGACACAGACATTTAGACCGAAATGACCATCCTGGCAATCCTGGTCGATGGCAATCTAGTTTACAGGCTTGCCCCCCAACACGTCCCTCAATAAACTAGATGTCATTTATCACACTGCTATCTGCTTTGTTACCAGTGTCCCCTGCCACATTCGTCACAGTGACCTTTACACCCTGGTCAACTGGCCCTCGTTACGTACAAAACGTCCCAAAACGTACCAGTTTAAGTCCCTCATGGGCAAGTCCTAACTTTAGCAACCTGTGTTCACTCATTCCCAAGGCCTTCACTTCCTTTCGGCCGCCATTTCTTCCAGCTTCCCGCCGCCAACGACTGGAGCGAAAGACCCTCAGACTTGATACGTTCGTCCCACTACACCCTTTCAAAAACATATTTCACGGAAATGCTATCTGAGGATCATTAAGTCTGCCGTGTTGCCTTGGACTTTTCTGCTCTGACCCACTGTATATTTCTTATTGTTGTGTATTTGATGACTCTGTACCTTTCCTCTGTACAGTGTGTTTCGTGTATTTTCCGTGGTATTGTATGTGGTCCTGTTCACTGTTATGCAATGTTATGTGAATGAGTATTGGTTCTCGACGGACTTGTCTGGGTAAATAAAGGTTAAATGACATAAATACATAAGCATAGCCAGGTAGAACCGTGTCTACACACCAACCGTACTCCACTCCTTACTCGTTAGGAGAGTTGGAAAGCGTCTAGGGATGTAGGTGTGTGTGTGGGAGTTAGTGGACAGACCAGAGAGAAGAATGGTAGGAGAGTGGGACGAGAAGAATATCACCAGTCTATTTTAGTGAACGATTATAGATGACAGGACTAAGATGTTAATCTTTTTGTTCTGCCTTTTAATAGCTTAGCCTTAACAAAGGGACCAGCTCTTATTTGAAGACAAGACCCTATGGTTCTTTGATACTTTAAACCACTTTCTAAGTGTTTGAAAGCTCCGATTGTAGACCTCTGAAGCTGATTCGCCTTTATAACATACTGTCAGGTTGGTAATAGCTTCTGAAATGAGAATGTGAAGCATTTTGTGAACTTGTCTTGAGGAGAGAGGAGAGATTTGGTAAAGAGTTAACACACCTCCACACATAATCCCTGTGTTTTCTCAGTGTGGGGGGCTGATGGAAGATGTTTTATCTGGGCTATTTCTAAACCATTTAAAGAACCATGTCCAGAGAGCATAGAAAAACCAAACCTTTCAGACGTGGAAACCACTACTGGTGAGCAGCAGGTACACACTTAGGTGCATACTCACGCACTTACACGCTCAGGTACGCACAGCAGGTAGGCGTCCACTTATGGACCACACAAGGGCACTGAACAGAGCGGGGAGTCAACCACAGTAAACTAAATCACCAGTGTTGTTTGCTTCTCTCACTTGTAGAAGAAGACAGCTATTGCTTGAGAGAGAGAGAGAGAGAGACCGAGAGAGACCGAGAAAGAGAGAGAGACCGAGAGAGAGACCGAGAGAGAGACCGAGAGAGAGACCGAGAGAGAGACCGAGAGAGAGACCGAGAGAGAGACCGAGAGAGGGACCGAGAGAGAGAGACCGAGAGAGAGAGAGAGAGACCGAGAGAGAGAGGGACCGAGAGAGAGAGAGAGAGAGGGACCGAGAGAGAGAGAGGGACCGAGAGAGAGAGAGAGAGAGAGAGGGACCGAGAGAGAGAGAGAGAGGGACCGAGAGAGAGAGAGAGGGACCGACCACCGATTGGCAATAGAAACCGGCAGACATAAAAAGACATGGCTACCCAAAGAGGAGCGTGTATGTGGTCACTGCATGACAGGGGAGGTAGAGACAGAGATGCACTTTCTCCTTTACTGTGATAAATATTCCTCACAAAGAGATTCATTATTCACAGAAATGACTACATATATTCCAAATTTTTACAAATTGAACCCAGAGGAAAGACTAAGAATACTCATGGGCGAAGGAGCAATGGCTCCTCTTGCAGCCAAATATGTATTTTCCTGCCATAGCCTGAGGGACACTGAATAATAACATCTGCATAGTAAACAGTAACTTACTTATTATTACTATTATTGTTATTACTATAATTATTAATGTTTACTGTAGACTGTTACCATTTTATTGTTATTATTTTTGTATTTAATTTTGTATTATTATTTACTACCATTTTATATTATTATTTGCTATCATTTATAATTTTGTTACAATGTATATTGTATACATTGTTGCTTTGGCAATATTGACACAACGTTTTTCATGCCAATAAAGCAGCTTGAATTTGAATTTGAATTTGAATTTGAGAGAGGGACCGAGAGAGAGAGAGAGAGAGAGAGAGAGAGAGGGGCCGAGAGAGAGAGAGAGAGAGAGGGACCGAGAGAGAGAGAGAGAGAGAGAGAGGGACCGAGAGAGAGAGAGAGAGAGAGAGAGAGAGAGGGACCGAGAGAGAGGGAGAGAGAGAGAGAGAGAGGGACCGAGAGAGAGAGAGAGGGACCGAGAGAGAGAGAGAGGGACCGAGAGCGAGAGAGAGGGACCGAGAGAGGGACCGAGAGAGAGAGAGAAGGACTGAGAGCGAGAGAGAGAGAGAGAGAGAGAAGGACCGAGAGCGAGAGAGAGGGACCGAGAGAGAGAGAGAGATGGACCGAGAGAGAGAGAGGGACCGAGAGAGAGAGAGAGAGAGAGAGAGGGACCGAGAGAGAGAGAGAGAGGGACCGAGAGAGAGAGAGAGGGACCGAGAGAGAGAGAGAGAGGGACCGAGAGAGAGAGAGAGGGACCGAGAGAGAGAGAGAGAGAGACCGAGAGAGAGAGAGAGAGAGACCGAGAGAGAGAGAGAGAGACCGAGAGAGAGAGAGAGACCGAGAGAGAGAGAGAGAGAGAGAGAGAGAGAGAGAGAGAGACCGAGAGAGAGAGGGACCAAGAGAGAGACCGAGAGAGAGAGAGAGAGGGACCGAGAGAGAGGGACCGAGAGAGAGGGACCGAGAGAGGGACAGAGAGAGAGAGGGACCGAGAGAGAGAGAGGGACCGAGAGAGAGAGAGAGGGCGAGAGGGACCGAGAGAGAGAGAGAGGGACCGAGAGAGAGAGAGAGGGACCGAGAGAGAGAGAGAGGGACCGAGAGAGAGAGAGAGGGACCGAGAGAGAGAGAGAGGGACCGAGAGAGAACGACCGAGAGAGAGAGAGAGGGACCGAGAGAGAGGGACCGAGAGAGAGGGACCGAGAGAGAGGGACCGAGAGAGCGGGACCGAGAGAGCGGGACCGAGAGAGCGGGACCGAGAGAGAGGGACCGAGAGAGAGGGACCGAGAGAGCGGGACCGAGAGAGCGGGACCGAGAGAGAGGGACCGAGAGAGAGGGACCGAGAGAGAGAGACCGAGAGAGAGAGAGAGAGAGGGACCGAGAGAGAGAGAGAGGGACCGAGAGATAGAGAGAGAGGGAACGAGAGAGAGAGAGAGAGGGAACGAGAGAGAGAGAGAGAGAGGGACAGAGAGAGAGAACGAGAGAACGAGAGAGAGAGAGAGAGAGAACGAGAGAGAGAGAGAGAGAGAGACCGAGAGGGAGAGGGACCGAGAGAGAGAGAGAGAGACCGAGAGGGAGATGGACCGAGAGAGAGAGAGAGAGACCGAGAGAGAGGGACCGAGAGAGAGGGACCGAGAGAGAGAGAGAAGGACCGAGAGAGAGAGGGCCTGAGAGAGAGAGAGAGGGACCGAGAGAGAGAGAGAGAGAGAGAGGGAGGGACCGAGAGAGAGAGAGAGAGACCGAGAGAGAGAGAGAGAGAGACCGAGAGAGAGACCGAGAGAGAGACCGAGAGAGAGAGGGGGACCGAGAGAGAGAGAGAGATAGACCGAGAGAGAGAGGGGGACCGAGAGAGAGAGAGAGAGAGACCGAGAGAGAGGGACCGAGAGAGAGAGAGAGAGGGACCGAGAGAGAGAGAGAGAGAGAGACCGAGAGAGAGAGAGAGAGAGAGGGACCGAGAGAGAGAGAGAGAGGGACAGAGAGAGAGAGAGAGGGACCGAGAGAGGGACCAAGAGAGAGAGAGAGAGAGGGACCGAGAGAGGGACCGAGAGAGAGAGAGAGAGAGAGAGAGAGAGAGAGAGAGAGGGACCGAGAGAGAGAGAGAGAGGGACCGAGAGCGAGAGAGAGAGAGAGAGAGAGAGGGACCAAGAGAGAGAGAGAGAGGGACCGAGAGAGAGAGAGAGAGAGGGACCGAGAGAGAGAGAGAGAGAGGGACCGAGAGAGAGAGAGAGGGACCGAGAGCGAGAGAGAGACCGAGAGAGAAAGAGAGAGGGACAGAGAGAGAGAGAGAGACCGAGAGAGAGAGAGAGAGAGAGAGAGAGGGACCGAGAGCGAGAGAGAGAGGGACCGAGAGAGAGAGAGAGGGACCGAGAGAGAGTGAGAGAGAGGGACCAAGAGAGAGAGAGAGAGAGAGGGACCGAGAGAGAGGGACCGAGAGCGAGAGAGAGACCGAGAGAGAGACCGAGAGAGACCGAGAGAGAGAGACCAAGAGAGAGCGAGACTGAGAAAGAGAGAGAGAGAGAGAGAGAGAGAGTGTAGTTACCCAGCAGTTTATTACATCTGGTACAGCGCAGTGAGATACAACTGCCATTAGACGGAAAGCATTTTAGAAGGGTAACCTTGGTAACTGCTCTCAGGATAACAAGAACGTTTACAGTGTTACAGCTCCCATGAGCCTCAGTATGGGCTTGTGACCAGACATATAGGCGTCCATTGGTGGCCCTTATGCACACGCGCACACACACACACACTCTTGTAGTGCAACATGAGAGCGCTGCACTGACACGGGATGCTTTTTGCCCTCTGTTACTATGTGGACAGCAGTCAAGGATCAGGGACCTTCCTGTTTTTATTGGTCTCAGTACAGTACTCACTACCGTGTTCAGGGACTGCCACACAGTGGTCACCTGGGGTATTACAGATCGTACAGCACCCACAGAGTGGTAAAAACCTTTGAATTCACAAGAGTTTAAAACAGCAAATTAAAAAAATTGACAGGTCAGGGAATCAGCCTCAAAATCCTTTATCGGTGATTTAAAAACACCAATTGGGACAAGTTCTTCCAGTTTAAAAGTATTTTGTAAGGTGTTCCAAGACGATGGCGCAGAGGACATAAAAGCCCTTTTACCAAATTCAGTTTGGACATTTGGAACAGTTAGCAGGATAAAGTCCAGCGAACGAAGAGAGTACCCACCACATTTCTGAACAATAAGATTCTTCAACACCAGAAACAACAACTTTAAGGTGTGATTTATACATTTCATTACTTGTGAATCGAGTAAAATATGATTTAGTCTCTTATATTCAACTAAACCCAAACACAGTTTGCCATTTTCAATAGTTTCTTCTAAATCAAAAGGAGATGGTAATTCCACAAGACGTCAGACTTATTGTCGTTATTATTACACATCAAATGTCCAGACTTTGTTTCCATCATCTTAGCTTCACAGCAAGCACCATTCTGTCCAACTAAACAGACCACTTAAAGTGATGCTAGAGGCTTCAAAATAACTCTGAACCACCTTCTTCTTTCCATCCTAGCTTTCCCTCTGCTGCTCCCGTAAGCATGTACAGTATTCTACATCCCAAATTCCACCCTATTCCCTTCAAAGTGTGCTACTTTTGACCAGGGCCCATAGCGTAGTGCACTATGTAGCCAGGGAATAGGGTGCTAATTGGGCCGCTGCTTTAGCCTCAGCCCACTTTGGCTCTCTACAGCTCCAGTCAGCATCTTAAGTAAAGTAAAGGGCCTGATCTTCCATCACCTGCTGTTGAGAACCTCTCCATCTCCTCTATCTCCTCCTCCAGCACAGTATCTGCCTGTCTGCTACAGTCCTTTGAATGGGGGGGGGGGGGGGGGGGGAGAAGTATTTTAAAGCCAATAAACAGAGTGGCCTTAACACAACTATTTTTGAAATGGCCATAAGCAAACACAGTGGTGCACAAACGGTGGGTCGAGAATCAACACAGGTTGGTTTTAAAGGAAAGGTCTTGGTGGGCCATGGCACAGAAAGGTTCGGTCACTATTGGAGGATAAGTAGAGAATATATGACATGGGGGAAGGGGGAGAGTGGAGAAAAGGGAAGAGAGGCTTGAGGCAAGAGAGAGAACAGTAGCTCAGGCCCTCCGATTGTGGAACACTTCATGTCTCTCCAGACTCAGAAGTGCCTTGGCTACAGCTCTCTACCACCTCCATACAGCACTAATACCCCTAATTAATACCCTTAATTACCATAACCTAACTGGGGAGCATGTCCATGTTTACAGCAATTACATTCCTTTCGTTTCTTACCTACCGTCTGAATCACCACGGTATGATTAGCCAGCGCTGTGTGTATCACAACGGCCGTGTGCCACAAAGGTAATTTAATCTGCCGGTGTAGTGTGGACACGGCGTACATCCCGAATGGCACACTAGTCACTACAAAGCAGTATACTATGTAGGGAATATGGTGCCATTTGGGACGCTGCCAGGATATCGACAGAAAGACACTTGGATGTGAAGGAAATGATAGTGATTGTAGGAAAGCCATGTCATCAGGCATTTTTTTTTTAACGATAAGAGAGGGGGATTAAAGGAGAGTTAGATTGGAATCTTCGTTCTCTCTCACCTGGAAGAAAAGAGACCTCTGTGTCTCTGGCTTTACCACACAGAGATGGAGAGGTGGTTTGGTGAACCACGCTTACACGATAAGGAACCTTGCCCGAGACCTGCAGTCTGTGTTAAAGTCCTAGTGATTTATATAGGCCTGTGGTAAATCTGCTACTGTGTGTTCTGCATGTTTGCAGGCCATTTAGCAGCAGACCCATGGTGGGGGAATATGCACTGAAGTGCTTAATACCAACAGTTATTAATACCAACAACCATCATCAGTCAGTGTTACGCAGGGAGTTGAGGGGAGGGGAGGGGTGGGAAACTGGGAATCTCGCATAGTCTAGCAACATGAACTAAACCAAGGCCTAGATTCAATTAGATCAAGTGTTAACGGGCGATAGCTGACACCCGCATAGCTGTTGTTTTGGTGGTGTTGGAGGAGTAACTGCATTGGAGCTGTCAAATCGGTGAGCAGCTGCTCTTGTGATCACTGTCAAGCCACACCTGTCTGACACGAGTTCGGATTTCAGAACGAGAGAGCGTGGGCTATATAGAAGTAATGCCGCTCAAATTGCAAATCATTTAGCTCAATAATGACCATTTCTATCAGTGTAATCGAGGTGTAGATAACATCTCACATTTCAGTGTTCCAAAATTGTAAATTCAAATCAAAATCCAATTCTATTGAGTCAGGTGCTTCATCAACAACAGGTGTAGACTAACAGTGAACTGTTTACTTACTGGCTCTTCCCAACAATGCAGAGAAAATAGAGAAATTATAGAAAATGAATAATAAATACACAATGAATAATGATAAATTGGTTATATACACGGGGTACCAGTACGGAGTCGATGTGCAGAGGTAATTGAGACAGATATGTACTGTACATATAACTAGAGTGACTAGGAAACAGGGTAGATAATAAACAGTAGCAGCAGCATATGTTATGAGTCAAAAAAAGTTGTGCAAAAAGGCTCAGTCAATGCACATAGTCCTGGTAGCTATTTGGTTAACTATTTCATTTAGTATTTAGCAGTCTTGTGCTTAGGGTAGAAGCTGTTCAGGGTCCTGTTGGTTCCAGAATTGCTGTGCGAGTTCCGCATGCTGTGCGGTAGCAGAGAGAACATTCTATGACTTGCTCTCAATGGTGCACCTGTAGAACTTTTTGAGGATCTGAGGGTCCCATGCCAAATATTTTCCGCCTCCTAGACGGGAGGAGGCTTTGTCGTGTCGTCTTCACAACTGTTCTGGTGTGTGTGGACCATGATAGATCCTTTAGTGATGTGGTCACCGAGGAACTTGAAGCTCTCAACTAGCACTCCACTACAACCCTGTCGATGTGAATGGGGGTGTTCTCTGCCCTCCGTTTCCAGTAGTCCACGATCAGCTCCTTTGTCTTGCTGACATTGATGGAAAGATTGTTATCCTGGCACCACACTGCCTGGTCTCTGACCTCCCTATAAACTGTCTCATCGTCATCGGCAGGGTTGGGGAGTAACAGATTACAAGAAAACGGTAACTGTAATCCAAAAATATTGTAATCAGATTACAGATACTTTTGAAAAACTAGATGATTCCTTCGAGGATTGCTTTTAAATTCAGAAGGGATTTTTGTGGGGAAAAAAATATTTGACACTAATCTGTTTTCTCAATGACATTCAAATCAGCATTGAAAAAAATCGCAAGTTTTAGTTTGTTCCACCAGAGCGAGTCTGAACACAAGTCAGAGACCACTATGATGACACACCAAATTGTGTTTGATGGATCGCGGGAAAAGAGCAGGAATAGGCTTTTGTAGGCTACAGTCCAAGCTATTCCTTTCAATGGTGAGACTGCTGTCGGAATTCCAACGATTATCCAACTTGAATAAACGCTTGGAGGTAAGAATGACAGCAGTGGTGTAGTCTACGGCGATACGGATATCACTTATTATTGATATCTACATAGCGCATTGATGTGAATCACACTGCTGCTCTCTCATTTAGCCATTTGCGCCTTACGGATTGTGGTGGCTGTTCATAAATCTAAATGTGTATTTGAACCCAATAATGGTTGAATTCAAGAAGTTTAAAGTGCCTATCAATCATTGTTTTTGAAACCAGTGGTCAGCCAGTGAAAAATGCGCTCTTGCAACAGCTGCACAGTGCGGATCCGAGCCTATGGAATAAAAGTGGAGCTTTTATTGCTCATTCTAATTCATACTGATAAAACATATTTTTCCATAGGCCTAATAGACACATGCTCAAACTTGCACACTTTTGATAGACTTAAAGGGGCAATCTGTAGTTGCCACATACGTTTTTGGACATACAATTATATATACAGTACCAGTCAAACATTTGGATACACCTACTCATCAAGGGTTGTTCTTTATTCTTACTATTTTCTACATTGTAGAATAATAGTGAAGACATCCAAACTATGAAGATCAAGGAGTATAACATTTATTGGAATGACTGGAACTCTGATGGACTTTGGTTTTTAATGTAAAGATATAATTTAATCGTATTCTTAGATGTAGTCGAAAGAGATGGATTATGAGAAGCCTACATAACCAACCCATAACATAAAGTAAAATGTAACATCCATATATGGCCAGCTATCCTGCAATAAACGTTGTTAAATTGGTAAAGTACATTTGTGTCTTCTTCTAATGCCACTTAAAGGGAAAGTAATCTCAAAGTAATGGAATGTAATCAGATTATGTTACTGAGTTTGGGTAATCCAAAAGTGACACTGTTGATTACAATTTTGGACAGGTAACTAGTAACTGTAGCGGATTACATTTAGAAAGTAACCTACCCAACCCTGGCGGTGATCAGGCCTACCACTGTCGTGTCGTCAGCAAACTTAATGATGGTGTTGGAGTCACGCGCGGCCACGCAGTCGTGGGGGAACAGGGAGTACAGGAGGGGACTAAGCATGCACCCATGAGTCACTAAGCTAAGAATTCTGGGACTGAACACCTCCCTCTGCAACTGGATCCTGGACTTCCTGGCGGGCCGCCCCCATGGGGGCCCCCCTCTCAACATGGGGGGGCCCCCCCCATGTTGAGAGTCATCATGGCAGATGTGTTGGTGTCTAGCCTCACCACATGGGGGCGGCCCGCCAGGAAGTCCAGGATCCAGTTGCAGAGGGAGGTGTTCAGTCCCAGAATTCTTAGCTTAGTGATGAGCTTTGAGGGTACAGCATTCTCACATAGGTGTTCCTCTTGTCCAAGTTGGAGAGGGCAGTGTGGAGTGCAATAGAGATTGTGTAATCTGTGGCTCCGTTGGGGTGGTATGAAAATAGGAGTAGATCCCGGGTGTCTGGGATGATGGTCTTGATGTGAGCCATTACCAGCCTTTCAAAGGACTTCATGGCTAAAGAAGACAAGTGTAATGGGATGATAATAATTTAGACAGGTTACCTTGGCGTTCTTGAACACAAGGACTATTGGAGTCCGCTTGAAACATGTAGTTATTACAGACTGGGTCAGGGAAAGGATGAAAATGTCAGTGAAGACACTTGCCAGCTGGTCAGCACATGCTCTGAGTACACATCCTGGTCCTGCGGACCGTCTGCCCCTGCGGCCTTGTGAACGTTAACCTGTTTATTAAAGGTCTTACTTGCATCAGCTACAGAGAGCGTGATCACAAAGTCATCCGGAACAGCTGGTGCTATCATACATGGTTCAATGTTGCTTGCCTCAAAATGAGCATAAAAGGCATTTAGCTCGTCTGGTAGGCTCGCGTCAGTGGGCATTTAGTGGCTGAGTTCCCCTTTGTAATCTGTGATAGTTTGCAAGCCCTGCCACAAATGACGAATGTCAGAGCCGGTGTAGTAGGATTTGATCTTAGTCCTGAATTGAAGCTTTGCCTTTTTGGTGGCTTGTTGGAGGTCATTGCAGGTCATTTTTGCCCTGATATTGGAAATGGGCATTTTCAACCGTTGAGGGGTGGGAAACTGGGAATCTCGCATAGTCTAGCAACATGAACTAAACCAAGGCCTAGATTCAATTAGATCAAGTGTTAACGGGCGATAGCTGACACCCGCATAGCTGTTGTTTTGGTGGTGTTGGAGGAGTAACTGCATTGGAGCTGTCAAATCGGTGAGCAGCTGCTCTTGTGATCACTGTCAAGCCACACCTGTCTGACACGAGTTCGGATTTCAGAACGAGAGAGCGTGGGCTATATAGAAGTAATGCCGCTCAAATTGCAAATCATTTAGCTCAATAATGACCATTTCTATCAGTGTAATCGAGGTGTAGATAACATCTCACATTTCAGTGTTCCAAAATTGTAAATTCAAATCAAAATCCAATTCTATTGAGTCAGGTGCTTCATCAACAACAGGTGTAGACTAACAGTGAACTGTTTACTTACTGGCTCTTCCCAACAATGCAGAGAAAATAGAGAAATTATAGAAAATGAATAATAAATACACAATGAATAATGATAAATTGGTTATATACACGGGGTACCAGTACGGAGTCGATGTGCAGAGGTAATTGAGACAGATATGTACTGTACATATAACTAGAGTGACTAGGAAACAGGGTAGATAATAAACAGTAGCAGCAGCATATGTTATGAGTCAAAAAAAGTTGTGCAAAAAGGCTCAGTCAATGCACATAGTCCTGGTAGCTATGTGGTTAACTATTTCATTTAGTATTTAGCAGTCTTGTGCTTAGGGTAGAAGCTGTTCAGGGTCCTGTTGGTTCCAGAATTGCTGTGCGAGTTCCGCATGCTGTGCGGTAGCAGAGAGAACATTCTATGACTTGCTCTCAATGGTGCACCTGTAGAACTTTTTGAGGATCTGAGGGTCCCATGCCAAATATTTTCCGCCTCCTAGACGGGAGGAGGCTTTGTCGTGTCGTCTTCACAACTGTTCTGGTGTGTGTGGACCATGATAGATCCTTTAGTGATGTGGTCACCGAGGAACTTGAAGCTCTCAACTAGCACTCCACTACAACCCTGTCGATGTGAATGGGGGTGTTCTCTGCCCTCCGTTTCCAGTAGTCCACGATCAGCTCCTTTGTCTTGCTGACATTGATGGAAAGATTGTTATCCTGGCACCACACTGCCTGGTCTCTGACCTCCCTATAAACTGTCTCATCGTCATCGGCAGGGTTGGGGAGTAACAGATTACAAGAAAACGGTAACTGTAATCCAAAAATATTGTAATCAGATTACAGATACTTTTGAAAAACTAGATGATTCCTTCGAGGATTGCTTTTAAATTCAGAAGGGATTTTTGTGGGGAAAAAAATATTTGACACTAATCTGTTTTCTCAATGACATTCAAATCAGCATTGAAAAAAATCGCAAGTTTTAGTTTGTTCCACCAGAGCGAGTCTGAACACAAGTCAGAGACCACTATGATGACACACCAAATTGTGTTTGATGGATCGCGGGAAAAGAGCAGGAATAGGCTTTTGTAGGCTACAGTCCAAGCTATTCCTTTCAATGGTGAGACTGCTGTCGGAATTCCAACGATTATCCAACTTGAATAAACGCTTGGAGGTAAGAATGACAGCAGTGGTGTAGTCTACGGCGATACGGATATCACTTATTATTGATATCTACATAGCGCATTGATGTGAATCACACTGCTGCTCTCTCATTTAGCCATTTGCGCCTTACGGATTGTGGTGGCTGTTCATAAATCTAAATGTGTATTTGAACCCAATAATGGTTGAATTCAAGAAGTTTAAAGTGCCTATCAATCATTGTTTTTGAAACCAGTGGTCAGCCAGTGAAAAATGCGCTCTTGCAACAGCTGCACAGTGCGGATCCGAGCCTATGGAATAAAAGTGGAGCTTTTATTGCTCATTCTAATTCATACTGATAAAACATATTTTTCCATAGGCCTAATAGACACATGCTCAAACTTGCACACTTTTGATAGACTTAAAGGGGCAATCTGTAGTTGCCACATACGTTTTTGGACATACAATTATATATACAGTACCAGTCAAACATTTGGATACACCTACTCATCAAGGGTTGTTCTTTATTCTTACTATTTTCTACATTGTAGAATAATAGTGAAGACATCCAAACTATGAAGATCAAGGAGTATAACATTTATTGGAATGACTGGAACTCTGATGGACTTTGGTTTTTAATGTAAAGATATAATTTAATCGTATTCTTAGATGTAGTCGAAAGAGATGGATTATGAGAAGCCTACATAACCAACCCATAACATAAAGTAAAATGTAACATCCATATATGGCCAGCTATCCTGCAATAAACGTTGTTAAATTGGTAAAGTACATTTGTGTCTTCTTCTAATGCCACTTAAAGGGAAAGTAATCTCAAAGTAATGGAATGTAATCAGATTATGTTACTGAGTTTGGGTAATCCAAAAGTGACACTGTTGATTACAATTTTGGACAGGTAACTAGTAACTGTAGCGGATTACATTTAGAAAGTAACCTACCCAACCCTGGCGGTGATCAGGCCTACCACTGTCGTGTCGTCAGCAAACTTAATGATGGTGTTGGAGTCACGCGCGGCCACGCAGTCGTGGGGGAACAGGGAGTACAGGAGGGGACTAAGCATGCACCCATGAGTCACTAAGCTAAGAATTCTGGGACTGAACACCTCCCTCTGCAACTGGATCCTGGACTTCCTGGCGGGCCGCCCCCATGGGGGCCCCCCTCTCAACATGGGGGGCCCCCCCCATGTTGAGAGTCATCATGGCAGATGTGTTGGTGTCTAGCCTCACCACATGGGGGCGGCCCGCCAGGAAGTCCAGGATCCAGTTGCAGAGGGAGGTGTTCAGTCCCAGAATTCTTAGCTTAGTGATGAGCTTTGAGGGTACTAGGGTGTTGAATGCTAAGCTGTAGTCAATAAACAGCATTCTCACATAGGTGTTCCTCTTGTCCAAGTTGGAGAGGGCAGTGTGGAGTGCAATAGAGATTGTGTAATCTGTGGCTCTGTTGGGGTGGTATGAAAATAGGAGTAGATCCCGGGTGTCTGGGATGATGGTCTTGATGTGAGCCATTACCAGCCTTTCAAAGGACTTCATGGCTAAAGAAGACAAGTGTAATGGGATGATAGTAATTTAGACAGGTTACCTTGGCGTTCTTGAACACAAGGACTATTGGGGTCCGCTTGAAACATGTAGTTATTACAGACTGGGTCAGGGAAAGGATGAAAATGTCAGTGAAGACACTTGCCAGCTGGTCAGCACATGCTCTGAGTACACATCCTGGTCCTGCGGACCGTCTGCCCCTGCGGCCTTGTGAACGTTAACCTGTTTATTAAAGGTCTTACTTGCATCAGCTACAGAGAGCGTGATCACAAAGTCATCCGGAACAGCTGGTGCTATCATACATGGTTCAATGTTGCTTGTATCAAAATGAGCATAAAAGGCATTTAGCTCGTCTGGTAGGCTCGCGTCAGTGGGCATTTAGTGGCTGAGTTCCCCTTTGTAATCTGTGATAGTTTGCAAGCCCTGCCACAAATGACGAATGTCAGAGCCGGTGTAGTAGGATTTGATCTTAGTCCTGCATTGAAGCTTTGCCTTTTTGGTGGCTTGTTGGAGGTCATTGCAGGTCATTTTTGCCCTGATATTGGAAATGGGCATTTTCAACCGTTGAGATATTTTCTTATAGCCATTTCCTGATTTGTGCATCTCAACAACCTTTTGTCACACATCATTACTGTATTCTCAGGTCTTTCCCATAGTGATGGATGTGTGTCCTGTGTGTCAACTCATATTTATACCCAAGTGAAACAGGTCGTGGCTTACCACTTAAGTGTTACTAATCGCTCAGGTGAACTTAAAAATGTAAAATATGAATGGAAATATACCTCAGTTAGACTTACTCATAAGAATTTCTAGGGGTGCCAATCATTTTGGCACAAATGTTTCTGAGAAAAATATGTATTTTACATTTATTTTTAAAAGTAATTTAACTTTAATTAAAGGTAGCATTTTTGTGAATATTTTGAACGAAAGACCAAAGGGGATAACAGCAAAGACATTTTTTATCATAGCCCGTTTTGCTCATATTTACCAAGGGTGCAAATATTGACGTCATCAATGCACTTATTAATGAAGCCGGTGACTGATGAGGTAAACTCCTCAATGCCATTGGATGAGTACTGGAACATATTCCAGTCTGTGTTAGCAAAACAGTCCTGTAGCTTAGCATCCGCTTCATTGGACCACTTCCATATTGAGCACGTCGCTGGTACTTCCTGTTTTTAGGTTTTTCTTATAAGCAAGAATCAGGAGGATAAAGTTATGGTTAGGTTTGCCAAATTGAGGGCGAGGGAGAGCTTTGTGTGCATTTCTGTGTGTGGAGTAAAGGTAATCTAGAGTTTTTTTGTCTCCACTAGTTGCACAGGTGAGATACTGGTAGAAATGAGGTAAGGCAGATTTCAGTTTCCCTGCATTAAAATCACCGGCCACTAGGAGCGCCAAATCTAGATGAACATCTTCTTGTTTGCTTATGGCCCTATACAGCTCGTTGAGTGCGACTTTAGTGCCAGCATCAGTTTCTGGTGGTAAATAGACAACTACGAAAAATATGGATGAAAACTCTTGGTAAATAGTATTGTCTACTGCTTATCATGAGGTATTTTAACTCAGGCGAGCAGAACCTTGAGACTTCCTTAATATTAGAGATTGCACTGCAGCTGTTGTTAACAAAGAGGCACACACCTACCCCCTTCAGCTTACCTGATGCTGCCATCCGATCTTGCCGATGCATAGAAAAACCAGCTAGATGTACACTAAGTATACCAAACATTAGGAATACCATTAGGAACACCTCCCACTGCCAGTGATGTTGCTAGTGCTGTCTCTGGCCCAAACTCCAGCACAGTAGGTGCCGGTAATGCACCAATAACATTGCCAACCGTCCAACAAAAAATGATCGGACAGTGAATCTAAAATAGATTTGTAGCTAGCTGGTGAAGCTGGTGAAGCTTTCTATTTATTTTCCAATTAATTTGGTGATCAAGCTAAAGCTGATTGTTCGGTCAGTGCTCTGCTCATGCAGGCGGTACGTGCCAGCTAAACAGAAGGCTTTGTAGAGCATCTGTGTGACGTCGCGCACTCAAGAAGGGTCAACCAATCACTCGCCGAGATTCATGAATATTCATGGCAATGTCCCCAGTCTTCCTATGCCAGGAATTGTTGCGTCCAGTAGCGGAACAAGACTCTCTGAAGAGGACGTAGGTCATAATAAATTCGTCACAATGTGAATGGGCATAACATAGTTCCACCTCTGACACTGCCAAAACAACCGCTATGTGGATGTCAGCTAGCATAGATCTGATAGAATGTAGCTCTAAACTTCCTAATACCTCATCATCAAAGCCTCCTTGTTATCTGACTTCTTATGAATATTTAATATTTGACTAGGAAGTTTCCTATCAGAGGATTTAGTGGTTCTCCCTCGCATAAAAAACGTTCATTAATGATGGATCTCCCTCCCTCCCGAGAGGGAGCGTTTTGAACAGCAGGTGTTTAAGTTTAAGGGGGGACACATCACAGATGTTTGCTCGACATTGCACAGAGAAACACCGCTAATTCCCCCACACATATCTGAAAGGGTCTTGGCCTCTCAGATATATTCAACCCCCCCCCCCCCCCCCCCCCCCCCCCCCCTCTTGAACAACACTAAACAAAAACGTGCTCAATGGTTGCCAGATAAGTCTATCCATTATGTTACTCCAGACCTTGGGCTCTATTCAACCTGTATCAAGGAAGTTCAGCATTACAGCGTGATTGAAATTTAAAGTCAATGTTCCCGAGTTAGTGGAGACTGCATTCACGTATGTCGGCTCATTACCTTCAAATTGGAACGCTTCAGCAAAACAGATCGAAAAGAACCTCTTGTCTCAAATCACTCTAATGACATTGGATCAATAGCCCTGCCGTTCATAACAGTAAACAATTCATAACACTACCAGTAATTGCTTTCTCTGAGGCTTTATTGTGGGGAAAAAAAATGGAAAACACTAGCCACCGAGTCTTGAGTGGCTTGACCCCAGCTAGCCTCCCCTCATTCCGCGGAGTTTGGCAGCTGAGTGTGAGCGATTGGACAGGGGAGGATGGATAATAAAAAGTGACACTGTCACTTGCTGTCACCACAACAACTAATTTAGTTGGACTAAGGAATTCTTCCACTTGTCATTGCCTTAATTTCTGCTTTCACCCAGTGAGAGAACGCGCGTGTGTGTGTGTATATATCTCTGTTGTACATATACTTTTTATATACAGTATTTAATATAATATATTACATGACCAAAAGTATGTGGACACCTGCTCGTTGAACATCTCATTCCAAAATGGTCCCCCCTTTGCTGCTATAACACCCTCCATTCTTCTGGGAAGGCTTTTCGCTATATGTTGGACCATTCCTGCGAGGACTTGCTTCCATTCAGCCACAAGAGCATTAGTGAGGTTCGGCACTGATGTTGGGCGATTAGGCCTGGCTCGCAGTCTGCGTTTCAATTCATCCCAAAGGTGTTCGATGGGATCGAGGTCAGGGATCTGTGCAGGCCAGTTAAGTTCTTCCACACTGGACAAACCAGTTCCGCATGGACCTCGCTTTGTCATGCTGATAAGAGGAAAGGGACTTCCCCAAATTGATGCCACAAAATTGGAAGTACAGAATCATCTAGAATGTCATTGTATGCTGCAGTGTTAAAATGTCCCTTCACCGGAACATGGGGCCTAGCTCGAACCATGAACAGCCACAGACCATTATTCCTCCTCCACCAAACTTTACAGTTTGCACTATGCATTCGGGCAAGTAGCGTTCTCCTGGCATCTGCCAAACCCAAATTCGTTCTTCGAACTGACAGATGGTGAAGAGTGATTCATTACTCCAGAGAATACGTTTCCACTGCTCCAGAGTCCAATGGTGGCGAGCTTTACACCACTCCAGCCGACGCTTGGCATTGCGCATTGTGATCTTAGGCTTGTGTGTGACTGCCCAGCCATGGAAACCCATTTCATGAAGCTCCAGATGAACAGTTCTTGTGCTGACGTTGCTTCCAGAGGCAGTTTGGAACACGGTATTGAGTGTTACAACCGAGGGCAGACGATTTTTACACACTACGCGCTTCAGTCTGTGGGCTTGTGTGGCCTACCACTTCACGGCTGAGCCGTTGTTGTTCATAGACATTTCAACTTCACAATAACAGCACTTACAGTTGACCGGGGCAGCTCTAGCAGGGCAGAAATTTGGCAAACTGACTTGTTGGAAAGGTGGCATCCTATGACGGTGAAAGTCACTGAGCTCTTCAGTAAGGCCGTTCTACTGCAAATGTTTGTCTATGGAGATTGCATGGCTGTTTGCTCGATTTGATACACCTCTAATTTTGAAAGGGTGTCCACATACTTTTGTATTTATATAGATCAAGAAAAAGCATTGAATGAGCAGGTTTTCTAAAACTTTGGATTGAATAAAAATATAAATGCAACATGTAAAGTGTTGGTCCCATGTTTCATGAGCTGAAATAAAATATCCCAGAAATGTTCCATATGCACAAAAAGCTTATTTCTCAAAAATGTTGTGCACACATTTCGGGGGTGCTGAGGAGTATTTCTGTCTCTAATAAAGCCCTTTTTTATAAGTGTCCAGATTAGTCTCCCGCTCCTTGAAAGTGGCAGCTCTAGCTTCATCACAGTGCTGATGTTGCCTGTAATCCATTGCTTCTGGTTGGGATATGTCCGTACGGTCAAGCTGGTGACTGATGTGGTATACTCCTCAATGCCATCGGATGAATCCCTGAACATTTTTCAGTCTGCGCTAGTAAAACAGTCCTGTAGCTTAGCATCTTATTTGTTGGACCACTTCTGTATTGAGCTAGTTTTTGCTTGTCCAATAAGCAGGAATCAAGAGGATAATGTTATGGTCCATTTTGTCAAATTAAGGGTGAGAGGAGAGTTTTGTACGGATCTCTGTGTGAGGATTAAAGGTGATCTAGAGGTTTTTTTCCCCTTTAGTTGCACATGTGAAATTTGGTAAAAACAGATCTGTTTAACCTGCATTGAAGTCCCCGGCCACTAGGAGTGCTGCCTCGCTTATGACCTTATGAGCCATTGAGTGCGGCCTTAGTGTCAACATCGGGTTGTGGTGGTAGACAGCAACGAAGAATACAGATGAACTCTCTTGGTAAATAGTGTGGTCAACAGCTTATCATGAAGTACTCTACCTCAGGCAAGCAACATCTTGAGTCTTCCTTAATATTAGAGATATCGCACCAGCTGTTGTTGACAGAGACACACACCACCACCCCGATCTTGTCTTGCAGATGCACGGAAAACCTGGGTAACTGTATATTACTCATGTCCTTATTCAGCCACGACTCTGTGAAACATAGAATATTACAGTTTTAAATGTCCTGTTGATAATATAGTCTTGAACGGAGCTTATCCACTTTATTCTCCAGTAGAACGGAGCTCATCCACTTTATTCTCCAGTAGAACGGAGGGCGGATTATCCACTTTATTCTCCAGTAGAACGGAGCTTATCCACTTTATTCTCCAGTAGAATGGAGGGCGGATTATCCACTTTATTCTCCAGTAGAATGGAGCTCATCCACTTTATTCTCCAGTAGCACGGAGGGCGGATTATCCACTAGTCGAAGCAGTCTTGCCAGGCATCCGGCTCTTCGACATCTGTAACAGTCTCTCACCGTATCTGTAATCTGATTACAATTAATTTATTTTGTAATCATATTACATGTAATCAGTTACCCACCAATCCTGATTTAACCCTCACTACCCATCTTGTTTCTAACAACATAGATCATAGACACATGGGAAATCAGCAGTTCCCTCACATAACTCCACAGGAATATTACATGGGTGAAGTAACAGGAAAGTACAATGGCGGGCCAAATAAAACCTCTGGGATTCTTAGTTGCTTTTATCACCGCATATACAGGAATATGGGTGAAGTAGGCGAACAGGACCAAAAGTACACGAGACAAACGCAGTACGCACTATACTAAGTTGGTCTTATACCTGGTGTTGTTGTGCTGTGATTACCTTGGTAACATATTACAAAGTTATTGGTAGACTGGCACCGTAGACCTAACGTTGGGTAATCAGTATTCAGCCTAGCAGTGTTGACAGCCAGGCCGCACAGTGAGAGGAATGGCTATGGTTGGTATCCTTGTGGGAGAACATCGTTTTAACATGTATACAGAATGCACCCCAAATGGCACCCTATTCCCTACATAGTGCATTACATAGGGAATAGGGTGTCATTTGGGACGTGACCACAGTGAATAATGTCCACTTCAAAGAGCCAAATGTCCACCGTTCCACCTCCCATGGAGCTAGGGAGGTCACCTCAGCCCACTGGTGATGATGGGAGACATCACTCACCAGAGTTGTGGTGTGTGTCAGACAGATTTGAGCCATTGGCGAGAGAGTGTCACTGTTTTGTCAAAGTGTACAAACTACCCTGTCAACTAGAGCAGGAGGGGGTATCTTGGCAATGTCGCTTTCAATCAGAAGGCCTAAAAATACACCGGCTCCATCAAACTGTCAGGCAACTCAGGGGTATCATTTGTTAAATAGTTTCTCTGAACTAACTTCCCCATCCTGCCAAAGGCCTACAGTAGAGAAAAGTGTGTGACGGATGCTGCGTTTCTTCAACTCTTCGTAGTGTAGCATATACCCATCCACTCTGGGACGATGTCAGTGTTTCCAACAGGAAATAAACTCACTGTGCTTTAATATATATATATGTTTTTTTTGTGTGTTCAGATGAGAAATTTGGGGCTCTGTGTCATTCTCTACAGTACCAATATGAGGATACTTTTACCAAATTGTTGATTTTGTGTTGGGGGGGGTAGAAGTTGTGTCGATCAGTGAAAAGCTTTGCAGTTATAATTAATAATGAGATTTTTTTTTCACTGCGAAGAATAAGAATTCGGTAGGAGCATCAAGTGAAAATGTATGCAATCATGAAATCGTAATCGTTTACCATAAAACAAGTACAAAGAGTTAACACTCCGTGTGAATGCAGTCATATATTCCCTTCCACCACATTACACAAAATAAAATGCAGAACAGGTCTTTACAATATACTTAGCTGGTAATGCAAAAATACGTTGAGAAACACTATCGTTAGTGTGACCTATACCGTGGGAGTTATTTTTTACATGATTTCACAGCCTTTGAAACACCTGCCCTCTAGTTTCTGTAAGGGTCATTATCAGGTCTCCATCCATCTGTCCTGTAGTGACATCAAGTGGCCGAATGTGGGAATTGCAGTCTTCGGACCTCAATCAACAAGTACCTCCATGCTCATTTGGAATGACTAACATTACTCTTATAAGTATCGATAGGTGTAGTACAAAGGATTACAATACAGAGAATGGGAAATACTTCATTTTATTTAAATAAAAAAATGTACATCACATATTTTACAATAGACATTGTCTTCTTTAAAAACGCAAAGGATTACGTTATTTTATATAAATTCCTCTTTTGTCATTTTAGTCCTTGGACACACAGATGACATAATTACCCACAACTGTCAGATGATTGCAGTATATTGAACTTCGCAGTGATATACTGTACGGGAATATCATGAAGTAATTGACTAACGTTTACATTTAGTTAGAACTAATACTTGGTTAACACAATGAGACGCACAGAAGGAGACCAATAGAAACTAGAGTAGAAACCAGTGAACAGCAGCTCTCCGAGTCACCATGATGACCTCTGCTGCCTGTAAGGAAGGCCTGTGAGTGATCCAAAAACAGCTAAAAGATTATCATGACTGTACCATGTACCGCACAGCACTACCCTATGAACGATCACTGACATTTTTTTGTTGCAGCGTGAATATAATCTGACTAGAATGTTCTCGGCTGTCACAGTCTACCTACTGTTAGCCTGGTCCCAGGTCTGTCACTAGATGCATGATTCAACTCCTTGGACTTTAATCACCATGCTACTAAGTACATGTACACAGTATATGCTATGACAACAAACTCGACAGAAGAGCTAAAACTTTAGCTTTAGCTATTAAAGTATTATAAAACAGATCAGGGATCAGGGTTACGTTTGCCGTTGGGATGACGCTGAGCAGCAGAGGTTGTCCTGAGACCAGTCTGAGCAGATTTTTTAAAAAGCTGACAGTTGACACACTAACTCAAAAACGCAAGAGGAAGATGTCTGTCCAGTCTTCATGACTCCACCTGTGGCAAGGAGCTCAAACCGGCATTCCAAACAAAACAAGAAATTAATTCTGTCTTTTAACCCAACCTTCAGTAAACATGTAGGTGTTGGCAGAGCATGGGCAGCAGTAAAAAGAAGAAAAAAAACAACATTTTGGCAACAACAAAAAAAATGAACTAGGAGTTTTACAGCAGTAACACAATACATTCTGTGTGTTTCTTTTAGGACAGACCCTGATTTCAAAGTTGGTGGTTACTACTCGACTAAGTTCCAGGTAAGCATTAAGACGACAGTAACGTGAAGTCAAACAACCATTCAAATCAACCTATAGAAATGACATTTCACACCCAGTCATAAGACGATAACTGACACAGTTCATACGGGCTTGTTAACAGTGTGGGAAGATGAATGCTTTTTAGGGGACTAGCTTGTTGTGCTGAGAGGCAAAAAAACAAAAGGATCTGAGAGCATAGTATAATCTACTCTCTCATTTGAAGCAAACGATAGACCAGAAATACGCCCAGATGTCCACAATAACTCTTCCAGCCATTTTACAAAACACAGAAAGGTGTCCACATCCACTGGGTTTGGCATTCATGACAATTCTACATATCAAACCTATCTGAGAAATAAAAAGACCAGCTTTTAAACCCACACCGGTGACAATGATAAAGTGACATTGAAATATTCCGTTCAAAACTACTTCTTCATCCTGCTGTGAATGAAGACTACGGAACCAAGCCAGTTGACTGCCTCGACTTGCATTGAAATACTGACAAACTCCCGGACGAATTAACTAGTTACTAGTCAAGTTAACCAAGTTCAAATTTACTCCTGAATAGGACAGCACATTGTACACATCTGACCACTCCAGTGTTAATACTACAGGTTGGTATTAGTGGTATTACCGTTAAAAAACTACCATAGTATTACTATACCGTAACATGTCACTAAATACTGAAGTAACAGGTACTGGGCCTTGAGACACTGCAAAAATCATTAGTATGTTTATGTGACCTACAGTACACACCTTAAGGATGTGTTCGTCTACTAGGCTAAAGCCAAGGCATTAACTCATCTTTTAGGCCCCGGGGTTACTCAGCACACAAGTGTAGTTCACTGAACCAGCAATGTTACATTTAAACTACGTACCTTCAGTTTCGACACATTATTCAGGGTTTAGGTCTGCTATGACTCTAGTTTTATAACACAATCCACAGATCCAGGACCTGCCTTTAACTAAGTCCAGTTCCTCATCATTCCATTGGTTATTAGAAAAACAAGCGGAATTGAAAAGAAAAGGCATTTGAAAACGTTTCACAACGAACATCATCGCCAAGGGTCCCCACCGCTGTGCGTGACACACAGTACAGGTCAGTCGTGAGTGTTGAACGCACAACACACATACACGTCATATGCAAACAGACATCTGAAAGCAGACGGTTTGTTGCTGAAATGTGCGCGAGTGTCTCCGAGGACAAATCTACAGCAGCGATGTAAACGGATGGAAAAGGCTTCTTGTCGTGTTGAACGTGGTTTCCGATGCTAGCTCGATGTCCACAGCTTTTTGTTTTCTACACAAACATCTAGCTACCGTACGGTTCCGTGCAAGACCAGCAGTAACACCGACTCAAGACGTCACGAGAAAGAGAGAAGACAGGTGAGTAGAGACGCACGATGTCTTGGCAGCTCACACACACACATCTCTCTGAAGCAAATGAAAGCTGGCAGGCAGGCAGGAGAGCCAGCTCCTTTCCCTATGATGAGAAGTCTGTGTTAAAAATAATGACCCCCCCCTCCCCATCCTTCTTCCTACAGTGTTGGAATGTATTCACCATCCCTATTGGACTATAAGTCCCACCTCCACACACACCAGACAGAGGGGCGAGCGCGCACACCAGACAGAGGGGTGAGTGCGCACACCAGACAAAGGGGCGAGCGCGCACACCAGACACCTCTCAGTCATAAAAGAAGACTGTCCAGTCACTGTAAATAAGAGAGGGAGGAGAAGAGGTGTGTCCCATCACTTCCCCCAATTGTCTTTTCTCCAGCCAGGGAGGGTTCAGGGGTAGGTGGCCCAGCCCTGACCCCAGCCCAGGCCTCTTTCCATGGGGATAAGCAGGGCTACAGTTCAGGGCTACAGCTCAGGGCTGCCCAAGGGCTGTCTGGAGGTGGTTGTGATCTTCATGTACTGGGTGAAGATCGCCTCGAAGGCCTCGTCTCGATGGATCATGGCACCAAACACCAGAGGCTGAGGAGACAGAAATCCACAAATCATATTTAATTTTACTCAGAAATATGTGAAGGATAATAAAAAAGGTCAAATGAGTCTTTATTTCCTCCATACCTTCTGTGTGGAGGGAGTGGCTATGGAGATCCCCATTCCTGACCCAGGTAAGACAGACAGCACTTTGTACTGGGAACAGAGAAGGTATCAGATAAATACAATTATGATCCATTCATTTCAAAAGGAATCTATCAGTTGCTGGAAGATGCACATCAGGATGTGACATCACAGAAAACACAGAAAGGATATGACAAAAACATTGAATTAGTTGAGTGTGTAGATCGACACCTTCTGGATATCTGTGATGTCCGCCAGCTTAATGACCTTATTCTTCTTGGAGGAGGCCGATTTGGAACTGGAGCTCTCGAAGCACAGATAACTGAGACACAAAGAGACAGATGGTGAGAGAAGAGGAGGAGGAGGAGGAGAGAACCAAAGATGGAGAGGAGAGTCAGCACAAATCATCCACTCTTGGATCTAGCGCCGAGAATCTGCAGCATAATGGCAACATTTCGTGGCACATTGTACACAGCCACATCAGAGAGTAAAGATGGCACACCTAAAAGGATGAGCAGACCACTAGAGGTGAAAAGCTACTGTTATGAGAGGCTGTCTACCAGTTTGGTCTCGTAGAGAATCCGTACTTGACGAGACAAGCTAGTGTGATGAGTTAGGTCTACTTACTTCTCTGTAACATAGAGCATGCCGTTTCGTATGTAGTCCGTTGGCATCTTCCGGTCTCTGTTGATGAGGCAGCACCTCCACCCATTCTCACACACTGTAGACACACAAACAGAAAAACTGTTTATATTGATTTACTTCCACAAGCGGCTGGACAGCTCCCCAAATGTATTTTAACAACAAACAAAAAAGTTAAATGGCAGAAAAAGAAAAAAACTAAATATTTTAGGTGCAGTTAGTCCTCTGACCTGGTAGAGGGCGCTCATTCTCTGAGACGTTGAAGATCTCATGAAAGGCTCCCTTCTTGGTGCTATGAATCCTGGCGCTGTCAGCATCCAGGCTTACACCGCACGGGACGGTTGCTAGGCTACCTCTAGCCACCACAGGCTGAATCTAGAGAGGAGGGGGTGTGGGAGGAGGGGGAAGACACACAGAGGGAGGAAAATGAGGAGAAGGAGTTGGAGAGCGGGTGGGGAAGGAGGAGGAGGAGGAAGAAGAGGAATAATTTTACTACAGAGCACTACTGTAGCCATCTTCCACTACGGATTCTCTCGGAGACTAAACTGGGAGACAGCCTCTCACAGAGATAGGAAACATAAGATGGAGGCCATTCATCTGTACACAGTAGGAGTATGTGCTCCTCATAACATAGCCTTGCAAACAACTTGTGTCTTATCTAACATCAGCCTCAGGGTGAGGTTCTCGTGCAAAGCGCAGAGCACACTCATAGACACAGTACACTTACAGTACATGTAGGTAAATCAGTCATCTTTGTTAGTTTCATTTCTAAGTGAGGACATTGCTATGTAAACTTAATTTATTGAATTGTCTATTCCATCCTCTACACTTCTGCCCTGAAGTGTGCACTGGTTCACTACCCCTCAATGTATAGATTTATGGTGGAACATTGCCCACCTGTTTTTTGCCTATGCATACTTACACCCACCAATCCAATGCTTTTAGTGAAGGGTAAATCCCTGAAGGGGGGTGAGCGAGTGCACACGTCAGGCGGGGGGGGGGGGGGGGGGGGGGGGGGGGAAATCAGAAGTCAGTGTACAGTACAGACAGTATGGTATAGTAGTGGATTAGTTAGTGTATGTAATGCTGGGAGTGAGAGTAGGGAGCTCTGCAGATAAATGGCCATGCCGTTTACAGCTACAGTACAATATACGCCCTCATGCTGCAGGCAGGCAGGCCGGCCCCTAACTATACAGTAGATAGATGGGATTATTTGTAACGTTACATAGCAGTAGAATAAGTCTTAGAATAGCAGTAGAATAAGTCTTAGCTACATAGTTGTGGAATATTCAGACACACTAGTTAGCTCTGTTTTTCCAAGGGTTACCTGGCAAATGATTTTAAAAATCGAGTGATTGTTCTACTAAATTGGAATCACTAGAAAAGTTTTACCTTACCTGATTATCTTACCATCGATATGAAGGAATAACAATTGTATGTTCTAGGAGGTAAACTATGTGGGAAATAAGAGGTGCTACTGTAAACCGGACTATAGTGTATTACTACACTAGTCACATTGAAGTGGCTTTTAACAGTGGTGCTTTGGGTTTGTGGCAGCACACTGAACAACCTGGTTACTACAGAGTATGTCTGGGAAAATGGATTAAAACAAATGTCACAAATCAATTCAGAATTGGTTCAAGTAAAGGGTTCAACATTATGACATTATGGCCCACGAAAAGTGGATATTGACATTGACATTTTTGATCCATTTATTCAAACACTCAGTTAATGCTGGGAGGTTTTGTCGTGAACCACACGCGCGCACACACACACTTATACATGTTTTAGCTGGTGGCACACACAGGCACTATGTAACGTAAGGGGACAGAGGCACACCAGAGTCCCTACCTTCTCAGACCCAGACAGCTGAGAGAGAGAAACAAAACACAACGTATAGTTGACAGTCACTAAAGCAAAAGACCATCTAGCACCACTAACAGTACTGCCAACTGGCTGAGGAAACAGACCAAGATAAGACATCGCAAACACTCAACACACGGTCACATACAGACACACACGCATATGACAGAGCATGACATTCAGGTGGCAGTGTCGAGGTAAATTAGGTTTGTTTAAAAGGGTTACATTTTTTTAAAAGTGGTTAAGGCTCATCATGGTTATTTTTAAATCAAAAACCTATGCTTGAGTTGTAGTAGATACTTTTGTATTGTGGTTATGGTTTAGTTATTTAGCATTTGGATAAGGGCTAGTG